>NC_072410.2:27495909-27798939 GCF_028858775.2 Pan troglodytes | reverse complement strand
AGTCGGCTGGCAGCAGGGGCCACAGACTGCAAGTTCCTTGGCCCGGCAGAGCACCTGACATTCACCCCAGCAGCCAGGGCCCGGTGGCTGGCCCCTCGAGTTCATGCGCCAGGACTCCTGGATTCCCTCTATGGCACCGTGCGCCGCTTCCTCTCGGTGGTGCAGCTCAATCCTTTCCCTTCAGGTGAGTGTGCCCCTCCCCCATGAGGGCCTCAGCATTTGGGTCCCCAGCCCGGCTTCCTCTGTCCCACTCTGCCATGGGATGTGCCCAACCTACAAGCAGGCACTTGCCATCTTCCTGGGGTAGAAGGCGGAGGATCTGGGGAGGGCTCCAGAACCTGCTGTGTGACTGTGGGTAGGCCTCACTTCCTCTCTGAGCCTCAGGTGCTCTGTCTGTAAAGTGAGGAGGTTACATTGGAAATACATTAGACCTGACTCAGACATCCTCTTAGTCTATCGGTGCTTGGGTTGGGTGGTCCAGGAGTGGCTGAAGGACCCTCCCAGTCCTGTCCCTTGCTGCTTGAGGGGAAGAACTGCCAGGCCAGGCCCCTTCTCTGCCTTTGCCCAGGCTCAGGACTGACCTGTAGGGTCCAGGAGGAGAGGTCTGCAGCCTCCTCTCTGCTCGCCCTCCTGTAGCAGTGCCGAGGTCAGGGCCGGATGGCACAGGGCTGCGGTGATGCAGCCTTCTGCGAGGGTGCCATGGTGGTGGGAGGAGCCCTGCCTCAGAGCCACTTTGCCCTGGCAGTGGGGAGAGGAGGGACACAGGGGCAGGGCAGTGGCTGTCCCCAAATCCTCAGCTTGGCTCTTTCCCATAGAGTTGGTAAAGGCCCTACTGAATGAGCTGGCCTCCGTGAAGGTGAATGAGGTGAGCAAGCTGGGGAAAGGTGCTGGGGGAGGGAGTTCTGGGGTGAGCAGCAGGGTGGGAGCAGAAAAGCCTTGGCTCCCCTTAGCCCACCTCGCTGGGTGTCCACCAGGCAGGGGCTCAGGCATCCTCTCCCCTCCTCTGTGGGCGCTGCAGTCCGTAGACCTGGGTGCAAACCACAGCTCTGCCATTTACTGGCAGTGAGGTTTGCAGGGAGCTGGAACTTCCTGAACTTCAGCTTCCTCCTGTGTAAGATGGTGATGAGCAGTAAGAATGCGGTCACCTCTGGGACGGGTTCCATGAGATGCAGGCCATGCCCCTGACGGCACTCCCGCCCCTTCTGGTTTCCCTCTGGACTCAGGCAGAAGCCAGGGCTGGGCAGTGGGGGTCGGGTCACCCCTCATGCCCTGCTGCCTGCCCAGGTGGTGCGGTATGAGGCGGGCTACGTGGTGTGCGCTGTGATCGCGGGCCTCTACCTGCTGCTGGTGCCCACTGCCGGGCTTTGCTTCTGCTGCTGCCGCTGCCACCGGCGCTGCGGGGGACGAGTGAAGACAGAGCACAAGGCTCTGGCCTGTGAGCGCGCGGCCCTCATGGTCTTCCTGCTGCTGACCACCCTCTTGCTGCTGTAAGGCGCTGCCCAGGGCCCGGGCAGGGCGGGCTGTGGCCCCCAGGCTCCCTCTTACCCAGCAAGCACCTTCCTCCTCCCTCCATTCCCACAGGATTGGCGTGGTCTGTGCCTTTGTCACCAACCAGCGCACGCATGAACAGATGGGCCCCAGCATCGAGGCCATGCCTGAGACCCTGCTCAGCCTCCGGGGCCTGGTCTCTGATGTCCCCCAAGTGAGCACTGTTACCCCTCACCCTCATGTGCCCCTGTGAGCACTGGGCCCGGGCAGGACAGAGCCGAGTGGGCCCCCGATGGCCCATAACCAGCGCATCTGAAAGCCGCCTCCTCTCCCGCCCTTGCCTGAGAGTCGACCACCCTCAGGGTGGATGCCATAGGGGCAGGGAAGGGGCCAGGGAGAGATGGGCGTAAGGACTGTGGGTGACCAGGAAGGGCAGCCTCAGGGCCTTGTGTTTGCCTAGGAGCTGCAGGCCGTCGCACAGCAATTCTCCCTGCCCCAGGAGCAAGTCTCAGAGGAGCTGGATGGTGAGGGTCTCGGGGACTGGCAGGTGGGCTGGCTCCTTCCAGGGCCCCTGCTCGGGTGCCTCTCACTCCCTCATTCTGGACACCCCCGGGAACAGGCTGGTAGAGGTGGGGATCAGGCCGGCTGGAGAGCAAGAGTGGCCGCCACTCAGCTGCTGGAGGAAGAAGCCGTGTCCCCGCTCCTTCACTCCCCTCCACCCCTGGGCTCCTGCAGAGCCCGGTGGGGCCTGGGGAGGCAGGATGGGAATGGGGAGGGCCCCTCCACTCTTGGGGACCCACCCTGCAGACTGCCCTGTGCTCTGCAGGTGTTGGTGTGAGCATTGGGAGTGCGATCCACACTCAGCTCAGGAGCTCCGTGTACCCCTTGCTGGCGGCCGTGGGCAGTTTGGGCCAGGGTGAGCTGGAGCCGCATCCTGGATAGTGTGGAGCCCAGCGGGTATCCTCCTGGGGCGATCCCACCTGCACCTAGCCCTGGATTTCCTGAGCCACCTCTGCCCCACCTGTGACTTCCCCATCGCTGTACCCCAGGATCCAGCCCCCCTCCCCTGGCTTAATGTGCCCTGGGGCAGTTTCCATTGTAGGCAGGAGGTCAATGATTTGCAGGTCCCTTTGGCTGGGGGAGGGGAGTTCTGCCTCCTGCAAGGCGTCTGGGGATGCATATGGTGGACCCTGCTCAGGCTGGGTGTGGGTCTCTCAGTCCTGCAGGTCTCCGTGCACCACCTGCAAACCTTGAATGCTACAGTGGTAGAACTGCAGGCCGGGCAGCAGGACCTGGAGCCAGCCATCCGGGAACACCGGGACCGCCTCCTTGAGCTGCTGCAGGAGGCCGGGTGCCAGGGAGATTGTGCAGGGGCCCTGAGCCGGGCCCGCACCCTGGAGCTGGGTGCTGACTTCAGCCAGGTGCAGACCCAGGACAGAGTCCTCTTAAAGCCACGGAGGGCTAGCTGCCTGCTGCTCCTGGGATCTGGCAAATTCCCAGTCCCCTTGCCCCAATGTTCCTCCCTTGCTCCACCCACCCAGGGTTAATGCGGGTCATCCTGGCAGTGGGTGGAGTGCTCCCCAGGCCACGCCCTGTACGTGAGCTTCATGTGTGTGAGCTCCTTGAGTTCTTGCTGCCACCAGGGGCAGTAAGAGCCATGGCAGTCCTCATTTTACACTTGAGGACATTGGGGTTCAGAGGCCTCTGCCCCCCTCATCCACCCTCAGGGATCCCCTTCAGGCCTCTCCATGAACTTTGTCATAACCCACCTTCCCCCATTTCAGGTGCCCTCTGTGGACCATGTCCTGCACCAGCTAAAAGGTGTCCCCGAGGCCAACTTCTCCAGCATGGTCCAGGAGGTGAGAGCCACCTGGTCTGCCTGATTTCTCCCTCACCTGCCAAGTGAGGGCCTCTGTTTCCCCCTTTTGGGCAGGAACCCAGTTGAACCTAATATTTGGGGTCCCACCCACCACACAGCACCCTGGGCAGGGGACTCCCGACGACCATCCTTGGTGTGCACACAATCTGTGCTCAGATGGGAGAGCTGGGCCCTTCAAGGCGGCAGGCGTCTGGGGGTGGCAAGGGAGCAGTGCTCAGTCTGAGCCCAGAGGGCAGGCGGCTCCCCTGGGTGGAGATGGGCCAAGGGGGAGGATGCGGTGTTGTGAGTCAGCGCCCAGGACCCAGGACCTGGAGCTGGGGAAATGATGAGTCAGCCATGCTGGGTGGCTGGAGTGGAAGGTTCCAGAAGGAAGGAAGTCAGAGCTGAGGCTAGAAGGGTGGACTGGAGCTGGACCTTCAGGAGCTAGACCTGACAGTTGTGTGGAGGGCGGCTGAGAGTTCACTGCAGTGGTGGGAGAGGGATGGGGGTAGGAAGAAGAGGTCCGGGAGGAGCAACGTTTTGGGAAGTTGAGTCAGACTGGGCCAGGGGATGGGAGAGGAGGGCAGCGACCAAGAGAAAAGAGGGAAACTGGGAGCACTGAGGGGGGCCCTCCCTCTAGGCCTGGTGACTTTGGGGTCTCCCAAGAGGGGACACTGGGCAGAGATGGGGAGGCCCAGCACTACTTGGTTCCTGCAGGAGAACAGCACCTTCAACGCCCTTCCAGCCCTGGCTGCCATGCAGACATCCAGCGTGGTGCAAGGTTAGGCCGCACGGGTCAGAGGCAGCTGCCAGGCATGGCTTCCCACCCCACCCCTACCAGGGAGGCTTGTTGAGAGAGGACTGGGGTGGCAGGGGACTGTCTTCCCTCTGTGGTTCCCAGATGTTCTTCCTGCCCGCTTGTCTTGTTCCTGGGCCCCAGGGTGCCCTCCGCATCCCACAAGTCCCTGCTACTTTGGGCAGAGCTGAAGAAGGCAGTGGCCCAGCAGCCGGAAGGGGTGAGGACACTGGCTGAAGGGTTCCCGGGCTTGGAGGCAGCTTCCCACTGGGCCCAGGCACTGCAGGAGGTGGAGGAGAGCAGCCGCCCCTACCTGCAGGAGGTGCAGAGATACGAGACCTACAGGTGCTGGGCACCCGCAGGGTGGGATGGGGTGGGGTGGGGTGGGCAGCCCAGCCTCTATGCCACCCTGACAACCTGAGCCCCATTCCCAGCCTCTATCAGCCCCTGACTGTACTGAGCCTCTGTGTTTTTTGTTTGTTTGTTTGTTTTTGTTTTTTTCATTTTTTTTTTTTTTTTTTGAGACGGTGTCTTGCTCTGTCACCAGGCTGGAGTGCAGTGGGGCGATCTTGGGTCACTGCAACCTCTGCCTCCCCGGTTCAAGTGATTCTCTTGCCTCAACCTCCCAAGTAGCTGGGACTACAGGCGTGCGCCACCACGCCCAGCTAATTTTTGCATTTTTAGTAGAGACAGGGTTTCACCATGTTGGCCAGGATTGTCTCTATCTCTTGACCTTGTGAACCTCCAGCCTTGGCCTCCCAAAGTGCTGGGATTACAGGCCTTAGCCACCGCGCCCGGCCGCTTCTGCATATTTTTAAGCCAAGACCCCTGACTCCAGAGGCCTCCAAGTCCCTATGAGGCTGTGTGCCCTTGGAACCTGAGCCTGGAGACCACACAAGAGCAGTAGGGCCTCAGGAAGAGTCTGTATCTGCATTTCTGAAGCCCCAGCCTTGGGGTTAGAGGCCACACCCGGTCGCCACGTCCCGCACCTGTCCATGTTGGTGCCAGCCACCTCCTTTCTTAGTGACACCCATGTCCTCTCTGTGGCAGGTGGATCGTGGGCTGCGTGCTGTGCTCCGTGGTCCTATTCGTGGTGCTCTGCAACCTGCTGGGCCTCAATCTGGGCATCTGGGGCCTGTCTGCCAGGGAGGACCCCAGCCACCCAGAAGCCAAGGGCGAGGCTGGAGCCCGCTTCCTCATGGCGTAAGAAAGGGCTGGGAGAGGGGAAGGGTCCCCTCTTATAGGGCTGGCTGATTACTCTCGCTCCTGAGCATAGCTCCCGGTGTGGCTGCCAGTGTCAGTGTCATCATCTGAATAAAGGAGTTGAACCAGAGCAGGAATGGCCAACAAGGAGCTCTTCCTTCCTACAGCAGGGGCAACTGTAGCACCTAATGGGCACTCCTTACCCTGAGTCAGACACAGCCTAGAGTCCCTACCCCAGCTTCCAGGCGGCCCCCACCACCAATAGGCAGCAGCACCAGAGGTGGAATCTGTTTGCCAACCCCAGACTAGACGGTCTCTAAGGCCAAGGCTGCCACATACAGTTGTACAGGCTGTTCACTGAACAAGAGTACCTGGCTAAGGGGGTAAGTGGGGGCTGAAATCCACCCTATGTTTTACTTTCCAAGCCTCACAGCCTGACATGGGGCTGTGCCTGCCTCATAAGCCCTTCGAGCCCCCTGGTCTAAGATCTTTACTCCTCAGACCTGCTGGGATTCTGCCCTGTCGGCAGGTCATGCCTGGTCATGCCAGGTGACCCTTTTGAGTGCTGGGTCCTGGAGTAGGTCACCTCCATGGGCCCTAGGCACAGAAGTGAGCAGTCTTGGCTCTTTGGGTTTTGTTTGTTTTTTGTTTTGTTTGTTGTTGTTGTGACAGGGTCTTGCTCTGTCACCCAGGATGGAGTGCAGTGACACCATCATGGCTCACTGTAGCCTCACCCTCCCAGGCTCAAGCGATTCTCACACCTCAGCCTCCCAAACAGTTGGGACTACAGGCGTGTGCCACCACCCCCAGCTAATTTTTAAAATTTTGTAGAGACATGGTCTCACTTATTGCCCTGGCTGGTCTCATACTCCTGGACTCAAGCTATCCTCCCACCTCAACCTCCCAAAGTGCTGGGATTATAGGTGTGAGCCCGGCTAGTCCTGGCTCTTTGAACAAAACAGCTGTTCTCTCCTCTAGGCTGCCAGGGCCAGCCAGGGAACCAGGAACAGGGTGGGGATGAGGTGAAGGTGAGGCCGGGACAGTCAGGAATACTGGGTTCTCCCTCCTCTCCAGGAGGCCAAGTCCTCCAAGCTCCTTTCCTCTAAAGGCTCTGTCCTGGGGCCAACTGGCTGAGCAGGCTGGCCCTGGGGTGAGGGTGGAACAGAGGGTATGGTCAGGGCAGCCAGTCCCTGCTGTCCCTCAGTCCTGCCTCTCGCCTTCCCCAGAGGTGTGGGCCTCAGCTTCCTCTTTGCTGCACCCCTCATCCTCCTGGTGTTCGCCACCTTCCTGGTGGGTGGCAACGTGCAGACGCTGGTGTGCCGGAGCTGGGAGAATGGCGAGCTCTTTG
This sequence comes from Pan troglodytes, assembly GCF_028858775.2. Lineage (NCBI taxonomy): Eukaryota > Metazoa > Chordata > Mammalia > Primates > Hominidae > Pan > Pan troglodytes. Next base: position 27,792,246 of record NC_072410.2, on the reverse strand, counting down.
AGGTAGGCCTGTCTCTGCTCACAGGCCCTCCTGGGGAGAGAGGTGGGGGGCGGTATCAGCAGAGCAGGAGGGTTGGGGGAAAGTGGGGGTCGGGGGGTAAAAGGGAGAGAGGGAGGGGAGGAGTGAGACAGACATGGCCAAGGAAAGAGACAGAAACCCACCAGTGGATGGTGGAGGGAGAGAGCACCCATGAGTCCCTGAGATGCTGCCCAGGCCCCAGGGCAGGGACCCTGAGAGATGGCACCCTGACCCATTCCCTCTCATCTCCTAACACTGTCTGGGAGCTGGGACCCTGGTGCCCGGTGAGCTGCGATGCTGGACCGGGTTCTCTGCAGAAGATCGGGCTGGGCACCCCTCCTAGGGATTCATGGGAAGAGCCCCTGTAAGGATTTGGGGCCCAGGGGTCACCAGAGTTAGAGGCCAGGTGTGAGCTGGGGTGAGGGGATGTTTTCTACCCCTGGTCTGTGCTGTGCCACAGCAGTACAGGGCCAGGCCCTAGGGGACCAGGGTGGCCTTGCCCCCACCCCGCTCTGTGCCCATTTCTCACTGCCCCATCCCCAGTTTGCAGACACCCCAGGGAACCTGCCCCTGTCCATGAACCTGTCGCAACTTCTTGGCCTGAGGAAGAACATCAGCATCCACCAAGCCTATCAGTGAGTGGACAGCCTGGGCAGAGCTGGGGACCGGGGAAGGAAGGAGGAGGGCCGGTGTCCCTCAGGGGACATCAGCCCCCCCGCCACCCCCAAGGCTCATCGTCTGCACCCCTCACTCCTCCTCAGGCAGTGCAAGGAAGGGGCAGCGCTCTGGACAGTCCTGCAGCTCAACGACTCCTACGACCTGGAGGAGCACCTGGATATCAACCAGGTGAGAGAACGTTTTGGAAACTGTGAGGAGCCCTCCTCAGATCCCCCTCCTCTGGTGTTTTTGCCTCTGTGGAGGCACCGTCTCTTTGAACCTAGGAGACCTGAGAAGTCTGTGTGAGCGATTAAGGTGCCCAAGGGCAGAGGCCCAGTTATCAGCTCTGGGGAAGGTCCCGGGTGTGTAGGTGGGTCCGTCTGCACCTGAAGGCTATGTCCAGCCCCAAGCACAGCCAAGGTGGCAGCAGGAAAGGCTGGTGACAGTGAGCAGGAGGATGAGGGGGCCCATGTGTCCTGACTGAGGACAGGCATTGGCTGGGATGCTCCACTTGGGAGGGGGAGGCTGGGGAAGGACGTGGCAGTGACAAGGATGGTGGTGAGTCTGGCTAACGTTGGTGCAGGGCCTGCCAAGCTCACGCAGGTGGGAGGTGGTGGTGGCAGGATTCCATCCCCAGCCTGACAAACAAGCCTCTTCCTGTAACCTCTGGAGTTACTGGAACTTGGTGTGTAGAACTGGAGACACTTGCCAATGCTGGAAAGAGACAGTTCTAGAATGAAGGCAAGGAAGGGCTGTTTCACAAGAGGGATGGACTTTGAGAATGGGGCTCTCCTCATGGTGCACAGCAGCTGGAAGACATTCACTCCTCGACTTCCACGCTCCTAAGCATATGCTGGGGAAACCCACATCCCCTGGCCCCGGTTCCCCTCGCCCTCCCCAAACACAGAGCATGCTAACTCCTGATTTTGCATCGTTCTGGGAAACCCTTCCAACCCCTGGATCCACCAACCAGCCTCGGCCCATGGACAGCACAGCCGGATGGCCCAGCCCCAACTCTGTGCCTTGAACTGCACAACCTGGGACAGTTATGCAGCTCACTCCTCCTTCCGCATCTTTAACCAGACAGGAGCTCCCCGAGCAGGTGATATCTCAGTGCTAGGCTGAGACACTGCCCTGTGGAGGAAGCCTGGCCAGGGAGGGATGAACCAGGGGCCTGGGCAGAGGAGCCCCCATCCCCTGCTGGCGGGAAGCCATGGCTCTCGAGGGGAGGAGTCCTGAGCTCTGGTCCTTGGCAGGGGAGGGTCCAGCTCACAGGAGAGTCTGGATAGATAGGGCTTTGGATTCAGATGCACTGGGCAGTCCTCTGAGGCCACCTGACAATGTACCAAATGTGGCTGTAAGAATCCTCGTCCTCAAAGGAGATACTGATGGGTAGGCAGACATGAGTAGGACACAGGGCTTTCCAGAGCACGGGGAGGGCACCAGCCACCTTTCCACTTCTCCTGAAGCTGCTGCCACTGATGCCTGAGACACGGCCCGAAGGCCCCCACCCGAGAGGGCCAGGCCTTTTCTCCTCCAGGAGAAGGCAGCCTGGAGGGATGCGAGGAGGAGAGCCAAGCTGGGCTGCAGTCTCTAACCACCTGTGTAACCTCGGCAAGTGGACGCTCCACTCTGACCTCAGTTTCTTATCTGTTAAACACTGGGCTGACTTTTATGACCTCTAAATCTCTTCCAGTGATAGTAGGAAAATGCTAAGGCTCTTTCCTGAAAATGCAGTTGCATTCATTCATTCATTCATTCATTCATTCATTCACACAGCTAACAAACTTGTCTCCTGCCCACCATGTGTGACCCTCCGAGTTAGATGCTGGGGGTTTGGGGCTGAATAGGCAGGCAAAGTCCCACTCTTGTGGAGCTGACAGCATTGAACAATTAACCCACAAATAAGATCATTTCAGAGCAACAAGTGCTTTGAAGGCCTCGACACAGCTGATAGGATAAAGAGCGGCTGAGAGAGCTATTTTATTTCAGGTGGCCAGGGAAGGTCTGTGTCTCTGCCCAGAAGCCAGATGGGCACTGGAGGAAGGCCAGGTCTTGGCATTTGGGGCAGGGGCCTACTGGGAGCCTGTCTGGGGCTTGGGGTGTCCAGGGCAGGGGGCCCTGAGGGCCTGCTGTGTGTTGCTATAAAGGAATACCTGAGGCTGGGGCATGGTGGCTCATGCCTGTAATCCCAGTACTTTGGGAAGCTGAGGTGGAAGGATTACTTGAGCCTAGGAGTTCAAGACCAGCCTGGGCAATATGGGGAGACCCTCCTCTACAATTTTTTTTAAAAGCCAGGTGTGGTGTCTTGCACCTGTAGTCCCAACTACTCGAGAGGCTGAGGTGGTAGAATCACTGGAGCCCGGGGGATCTAGGCTTCAGTGAGCTGTGATTGTGCTATTGCCCTCCAGCCTGGGCAACAGAGCAAGACCCTGTCCCCTTCCCCAACCAAAAAAAAAAAAAAAGCAATACCTGAGGCTGCATAATTTATAAAGAAAAGAGGTTTAAGTGCAGGCTGTATAGGAAGCATGGCACCGGCAGCCGTTTCTGGGGAGGCCTCAGGAAGCTTCCACTCATGGCCGAAGGCCAAGGGGAGCCAGCACATCACATAGGGAGAGAGGGAACGAGAGAGCCAATGCAGAGGTGCCACACTCTTTCAAACACGTGAAATAACTGAGCAAAACTCACTCATCACATGGCAATGGCACTAAGCCATACGTGAGGGATCCGCCCCCGTGATCTAGTACCTCCCACCAGGCCCACCTTCACCCCCAACACTGGGGATCACATTGCAACATGAAATCTGGAGGGGACAAATATCCAAACCATATCGCCTGGTGACCCCCGCGCTTAGGGGAGCATCTCTGGGGTCCTGGCTCAGCAACTGGGCATGACTCCCACCCTGCGCCCGCTCTCCCAGTACACCAACAAGCTACGGCAGGAGTTGCAGAGCCTGAAAGTAGACACACAGAGCCTGGACCTGCTGAGCTCAGCCGCCCGCCGGGACCTGGAGGCCCTGCAGAGCAGTGGGCTTCAGCGCATCCACTACCCCGACTTCCTCGTTCAGGTCAGTGGTGGGCACCTCAGCAGGGCTTCCTCAGCAGGTGGTGATGGAACAAAGGGGCCCACAGAGGAGCTGGGTGTGCATCTTGCCTTGTCCCAGCTCTGGCTCTTCCACATTTCCTGGGGCCTCTTCCTGTGGAGGTGTCCCCAGATCATGTGCCCCTGGGCCTGTCCTCCTGCCACCACCCCGGTCACACGGGAATGGACAACCTCTCCCCCAACCCAACAGCATGTGTTGCTGTTCATGGTCCTGAACCCACTGCTGCCGAGGACGCAGTGGGAAGTTGCCTCTTCCTTAGTTACACCAGAGGGTGCCTTATTTGTTCTTGTTGTTTCTATCTCACTGGGAAAATGTCTGAAATATTTCACAGTTCCAGGGAAAACTCACTGTGACTGATGTGTCACAATACACTTAGCTGGTGTAGGTTATATTTGATAAGACTGGGGATTTGGAGGCTGGGATCAGGTGGTGGTGGGCCCCAGGGGAGCTGGGTTCATCCCTCCTGGCCTCTTCTGTCCACCTGCAGATCCAGAGGCCCGTGGTGAAGACCAGCATGGAGCAGCTGGCCCAGGAGCTGCAAGGACTGGCCCAGGCCCAAGTGAGTGGGAAACAGGGCCCCGACTGGGCAGCAGGAGCCACAGGGGGCTTGGGAGGCGGGAAAGGGTGGGAGGATGTGAGGGCAAAGGCAGGGAACTGAGGACCCCCACCAGTGAGGCCTGAGGCTCCTGACCCCTGGCTGGGCTGGAGGGTTTTGCAGCATCAGTTCTGATTCAAGCTCTGCCACCCATTGGCTGTGTGGCCTTGGGCAAGACATGCAGCATCTCTGAGCCGGAGGTTCTTCATCTGTTAGGTGGACTGTCCTCCATCTCAGAGCAGATGAAATCACTTCTCTGGCCTCACGCAGTTGGGCAGGTGTTTCTGTGTGTGCCACTTGTGGGATTTGCTGGGACAGGTGCTGTGAGGACATTGGGATGAATGAGATGTCATGGCAGTTGCCCTTGAGGGAAAAAATAGCATTTTGTATTTATAACTATTTAGGATTTAAAAGTTCTCTTTGAAACATCCCATAGGCCCCACAACAACCCCACAGGGTGGGCAGAGCCAGAAGCGTCCTCAATTTCAGCAGGTGCCCCTGCAGCTCAGGCATGTTCTGTGACTGACTTAGGGGCACCCAGCAAGCTAGAGTGAACCTAGAATTTGGATCTAGGCCCCCCAAACCAAGATCAGGCCCTGGAGCTTAAGGAGGCATCAGTTTTCTGCCTCTGAGCCCAGCACTCCCACTTTCTCTTGGTATGTCAGACTGAAAGGCTGGGTGAGGGGTAGATGGGTCCTGGGTGGGGCCGTTCTGATTTTTGTATCATTTCAGGACAATTCTGTGCTGGGGCAGCGGCTGCAGGAGGAGGCCCAAGGACTCAGAAACCTTCACCAGGAGAAAGTCGTCCCCCAGCAGAGCCTTGTGGTCAGTTTGGAGGCCCAGGGAGCCTGGGGCCTGGGGGAGGGGAGACGTGGAGAGGGGACAGTGAAAGGGGAGGGAAGTTCTGAGAGTCCCTTCCCTCCCCTCCTCTCCCCTCCTCTCCCCTCCCCTCCCCTCCCCTCCCCTCCACTTTCCTCCCCTCTCCTCCCTCCCCTTCCCTTGCACTCCCCTAACCAGCCCTGATCTCTTCTCCACAGGCAAAGCTCAACCTCAGCGTCAGGGCCCTGGAGTCCTCTGCCCCGAATCTCCAGGTGGCTGCTGTTGGTGGGGACGTATGGTGGAGCACGGGGGCTGCAGAGGCGGGGAGGAAGTAGGAGCCCATCTCACTCTGCACCTCAGAGCTCTGCCCAGGTTGCAGGTGGGGTTGGGAGGAAGATGGGGGTGGCAGCAGAGCCTGGGGGATCACCACCCTTGGCTTGTCTGTTGGAGCTGAACCCTCTCCTGCTGAGTGTGCTGTGGTGTGTGTTGAATTAATGAATGGATGCGTGAATGTGGGACACTGAGTTGAGGCTCTCATCCCCTCCAGCTGGAGACCTCAGATGTCCTAGCCAATGTCACTTACCTGAAAGGAGAGCTGCCTGCCTGGGCAGCCAGGATCCTGAGGAATGTGAGTGGTGGGTGGGACAGGGAAGGGGCTTCCACCCCAGGCTTCTCCAGTCCCAGCTTCTCACTGTGGCTCCCAGGAAAGCTGGGCCTGTCCTCAAGTTGCCAGGCATGGGGGGTGGTGTGGGTGGGGGGCACTGCTGCTTCTGGGACCCCTACAGCCCAGACCTCCTTTCCTTCCTGCAGGTGAGTGAGTGTTTCCTGGCCCGGGAGATGGGCTACTTCTCCCAGTACGTGGCCTGGGTGAGAGAGGAGGTGAGTGGGGCCTCAGAGCAATGACTGATTCCCTGCTCCATCGGACCAGCTGTTCGCCCTGCTCTGCCCTGCCCCCACCCCCGGAGCCCCTTGGGGGTGACCCAGGCCTTCAGGATCAAACCCAAACTCCCAAACCTGGCATCTGCACCCCTGCTTGCTGGCTGAGCTCTGTCCACCCCACCTCTGCTGCAGCGCTTCCCTGAGCTGAGTGTGAGCAGGGTTGGCATTCTCCAAAATGTTTCATCACACCTGGCCTGCAGGTCCTTCCCTGGGCTGGCCCTTTCCCCAGCTTGTCCAAGGCCAATCCTCAAAGCCCAACTCCCGATGCAGACCCTTGCTGAACACAGCCTCTGCAAGCTGTCTGGACGCCCACACTAGGGCAACAGTGGTCTGGTTTTACCCTGAGTGTGTCTGTGTGTCTGTGTGTGAGTGTGTGTGTATGCATGCACACACATGTGTGCTTTCAAGCACTGTGGCTTGACACACAGTGCTGGGTCATAGTAGGCCTTAATCTAGGCTGGTGAACAGATGGAAAGGGGAGGGGCCCAGCGAGGAGTCTGTAGAGTATGTCCGCATCTGTCTGTACCTGCCTCTCTGCATGTGTATACAAGTGTGCAGTGGCCCCAATGGTGTCCCCAGGCCTTTCTGTGTCCCTGTCAACCACTCTCCCTGAATTGAATATGGGTGTGCGCCTGTGGGTCCGGGTGTCTCTGCATCACCTGCCTCATGTTGGCGCCACAGGTGACTCAGCGCATTGCCACCTGCCAGCCCCTCTCTGGAGCCCTGGACAACAGCCGTGTGATCCTGTGTGACATGATGGCTGACCCCTGGGTGAGTGCCCCAGCTCATCAGGGCTTGTTCACCAAGCCCCGAGCCTTCCTGCTCTCCAGGGAGGGCCGGGTGAGCAGGGTGTGAAGCCAGGCATGGCCTCTGCCCCGGCTCTGATGACAAGGCAGCTGGGTGAGGCTGGGTGCCACGTGGGTTGGTGAGCCGACCTCACGCCTTGTTGCAGAATGCCTTCTGGTTCTGCCTGGCATGGTGCACCTTCTTCCTGATCCCCAGCATCATCTTTGCCGTCAAGACCTCCAAATACTTCCGTCCTATCCGGAAACGCCTCAGGTGAGGGGCTGCCAGGGCTGCAGGCAGCATCATGGGCCAGGGAGGTGTCCTTTCAGCCGCCAGGGTCCCCTGTCACAGCCCCTCCTGAGACCTCCCAGGCAGAGGAGGCTCATGAGCGAGCCCTGAAGAGCCACACTCTGAGGAGCTCCAAAGCCAGGAAGTTCTCCCGTATGTCTGCCCCTTACCCTTCTTGCTGCATCCATTCGGGCGCAGCTTCATGGGACCCTTCCCATCCTCCACAGGGCTTCTGAGGAGAAACCCTCAGGGCTCTGGGTTTGTCCCTGTGTCGGGGCTGAGGGTCTGGGGGGAAGGGTATACTCACTCTCTGTCTTTGACACTGCAGCTCCACCAGCTCTGAGGAGACTCAGCTCTTCCACATCCCCCGGGTTACCTCCCTGAAGCTGTAGGGCCCTGTGGGTGAGTTTTCCCCAACTCGCTTAATTGCTCCCTGCCAGGGATTAAGGGAGTGGGGTGGGGAGGGGCTGGGGTCTGGGGTTTCCAGGGCCTAGGAGGGCAGGAAGGCTTGGGGACATGGTGGAGTCTGGGTATTGGGTGTGGCCCATCCAGCAGTGGGGCTGACAGCCCTGTTCTCCCCTCCCTCCCCTTCACCCATTTCCTTCTTAATCCCTGACAGGGTGAGGTGACCCTGAGGCTGCCTGTCCTCCCCTTTGATTTAGCCTGGGCCACAGGACTTCGGTAGCTCTTGCCCCAGAGCCCAGGCTGGCATCCAGGCCTGGACTGTCCCCAGTTCCGGCTTACCTGGCCCCACCTTGCCTGCTCCTTTCCACCCCTTTCTGCTCACGACCCCCATCATTCACTCTCAGAATCACATGGGACTTCTGTGCAGCTGCAGAGCCAGCAAGTCCCTCCAGGTGTCACCCCTTACCCCCATGCTGGTGGCATCCTCACAGGAAGAGCCTGTTCTCCACCTGCTGGAGCCTGGACCCTGGGGTGGGACAGAGGCCTCGTCCAACCCCACTCCCCTTCCCGTGTGTCTTCCCCCTGCCAAGCCTCCCCCTGCCCCTCTCTGAGCCCCTCGCCCCCCACACTGTCCTCATCTGGCCTCCCCCCGGCCCCCACTTCCCTCTTATGCCCTTCCTGGCCCTTTGCTTCCTCCCTTAGTCCCCTCTTCACCATATCTCCACTGCTACCTTGCTGGCCCCAGAGACCACCCTGCCCAACCAAACCACTCAGGTAACGCCACTAATCAGGCAGGGGCCACCATGGCCTAGGTCTGGGCTGGCTGCAGGCCCTGCCTCATGGCCTCTGAGCCCTCCACTGCCCCAGGGCCTTGGGCCCTCTGCAGATCTCATCCAGGATTTATTGGTGTCCAGTGGGGTGAGGGAGGCCTGTCTGAAGGCCGAGCCTCCCTGCCTGCACCCAAGTTAGAAATGGGGGTACCAGCACTTAGCTTCTCTCTGAGTGCTGGCTCCCAAGGAAGGGACCTGGGACCTGGGCCACAGTGGGGGCTTGCCCTTACCTCTTCAGAAGGAAGCATCTTCCACAGGCCCCACCCAGCTTTCTTAGGAGTGATCTGGTGGCCAGAACAAGATTTTGCATGGCCTCTTCTATCCTGCGCATGTGGCCTAGGGTCATCCCCAGCCCATCTCTGTGTCAGCCCTGAGTGCTGGACACTGCGTTCCAGAAATGAGGAAGAGGAGAGAGAAGAGATGGACAGACCTCAGATCCATTAAAGTGTTCTCACTTCCCTGAGACTTGGTTCTGGGTCCTTAAAACCAGGTTTCCTAGGCTGGGGCCCTGTACATAGTTGGTGTTTAATGAGTGTTTATGGAGAGGAGAGTTCTAAGGTCACCTCTGGCTGCAGGCATCCAGGGATTATTCCAGCAATCTGCAGGTAGGGAGTGGGTCCCAGCCTGGGAGCCTGCTGTCAGGAGCAGGCAGACCTGGACTCACAGCCTGGCTGTGATGCTTGTTCGCTCAGCTTCTCCATTTATGAGATGGGGAGAATAGTCACAGCCTCCTCAAAGGGTTGTGAAAATCAAATGTGATAATTTGTGGAAAGCCCTTAGCAGTGGCCTGGCACAAAACGAATGCTCAGTGGATGGAAGCTGCCTATTATTATTGTCGTTGTTGTTGTTTGCCATGACTGCTCTGGGCCGGGGGTAGAGCTAGCGTCTGGGCATGTACGAGGGAAGAGGGAGGCAGGCCTCTATTCAAAGGCAGAAATTCCTTTAAGATTGTGGTCTGCTGGGTTTCAGGGAGTGTCTGTGTTGTTTGTTTTTGTTTGTTTGTTTGTTTTGAGACAGGGTCTCGCTCTGTCACCCAGGCTGGAGTGTAGTGGTGCAGTCTTGGCTCACTGCAACCTCCACCTCCTGGGCTCAAGCGATTCTCATGCCTCAGCCTCCCGAATAGCTGGGACTACAGGTGTGTGCCACTATGCCTGGCTAATTTTTGTATTTTTTGTAGAGACGGGGTTTTGCCATGTTGCCCAGGCTGGAAGTGTCTATGTTTAACTGCATCTTATAAACCAGCAGCAAGTTTTCTACTAGGAATTAGAATGGTGCATACACAATGTATTATTATCACTGTCAGATGAGCATCCTTGAATGTAGCATGACTGCCTCTTTTTGCTTTTCCTAGAGGTTTTTTTTTTTGCTTGTTACTCATCTGTTGAGCTACCTGGGGGAAGTAGCACCCTTGCATTTAAAAAATAAAATTGATGGCACTACAAATGGAATAGAAACAATTTTTAAAATATTTTCAGTTCTCTTTCAAAATTACCTATTTTATCTTTTATATATTTGAATATATTAAGCATAGTTATTTTAAAGTTCAGTTAGTCCCTTATATGGAGCCTCCATGAGTCTGTTTCTAGTGCCTGTTGTTTCTCTTGTTTTTTGTTAGTTTTGTCCTGTCTCCTCCCATACTTGGCAATGTTTTAATTGAGTACAAGTAATTTCAGGTCTAGGATGGAGTTATCTTCCTCTATGAGGATTATGTTTACATCTGGCAGGTGGCTGGGGATGCAGTGAGCCAGATCTCTTTCATCTACTTGTAGGGGATGAGATGATTTGAGTCACTTTAAGGGCTGATCTACTTCTGTTTCATTCATATTTGTAGGGTGAAGCCCACTGGGGCTCCAACCCAAAGCATAAAACATTTGCCAGGTAGCCTTCCTGTTGGTGGGCTTTGCAGTGTCTTCTAGAATCAGCAGACCCCCTACAGAAAACGTAGTCCCAGATGCCATGCATATGTCTCTGAGTTGCCTTCTTTTCCCAGATCTTGGCCTTGTAATTATTCACTGCTTTGTTTCCTGCCCAATACTCTCAATTAGACTTAAATATATATATATGTACATATATTTATTAAATAAATATATATATATATATAACTTTAAAAGCTGTTCAAAATGTCCTCCCCCGCCCCACACACACACACAAATTTTGAGCAGCTTTTTAAGTTGTCCTGAACTGGGAATTTGGTCCAAATTACCCAGTCCACAGTTATTAGAAGTAGTCCTAAAAAACTGACTTTGATGTTCCCATTATAAATTGGGAAAAGGCTGCCACTCTTTGAATTTAGTGTTCAGAAACTGTGGCCCAGCTAATTGAACATTGTCTTTTGAAAGGAGTTTTGTTTAGAGAGCAGCACGGTAATACTGGTTACCCAGGGATGGGGTGGCACTCGGCAGTTGGCAGAGAGACAGAAATAGCCACAGAGAAAAATAAATTACCGATTTCTCTGGCTTTTAAAATGCTGGAATCCTAAAATGCTAATGCTACTTTATATGTGAAACAAAGCCCCTTCGAGGTCACAATCTCTCTCTTCTGGCCCATGACTGTCTCTGAGGGAGCAAATTATCATCTGGTTGAGCAGAGGAAGCTCCAGGAAGTTACATGGCTGGTTCAGGGTCTCAGAAGTTGAAGCCCAGCCAGGCTTTGGAAGCAGGTCCCCTGGTCCTGGTGGCCCTGGAGGTTTCTTCCTGGAGGCAATGCCAGTTCCCATTCCCTGTGGGCATGTGGGAGCGAGGCCCTATCTCCAAGGTGACTTGAACCAAGTGTCCTTGCTGTCCCTGTGGCAGGGATGACAGATTGGGGGTGCTAGGAGTTCTTCCAGACCCTTCAACCTGGCCACCCAACAGAAGGCCTCATGGTAGATTCTGCCAAACAAATGCCAGATGGGCCAAGGTGTCTGAGGTCCCAGGTGGCTGCTCAGGGCAGCTCCAGCTGGCTCGAGGTGTACAAAGGGAGAGCCAAGTGGCTGGGGCAAAAGCCTGCCCAACTACCTGAAGGGACAAACAATGTGAGTTAACATTTATTTATGGAGTTCTGAGCATAAGTCAGGAAGCACTTTCCATGAATTAACTGGGAGGCAGGCATTGTTATTTACCTGCCTGACAGTTGAGAAAGCTCAGGCACACAGACTGGATGTGGGCGGAGTGGAAAAGGCAACGCTCATCCGAATGAATCAGCCGAGAACAGTGCCACTCAGGCCACATCTGAGTCTTCTGGAATCAGCCTGAGGCCCTGATCTGGGCGGATGTGGACAGCATCCCCCTTCCCTACTCTCCCTGAGCCAGAGCCGTCCATCGCTTCTAGCCTGAGTGCCAGGAGCTGAACCAGGAGGCTAGTGGCCAACCTGGTGCACACAGCACATGCTGCCGGAATAAAGCTCCTTCTCCGTGGTCCCAGCCCTTCCTAGCATATGCTGGGTGTGCCCGTCCTGGGGTGGTCCACACTCATCCGTCTTACAAATGCTGACCGAGAACTGCAGCTCGGGTGAGGAGGGATGGAGGGGGTGTGCAGAGGGTGGGGCCCCATCCGAGCCCTTGGCTTCTGCCCACGAGTGAAGCAGAATTTAGGGAAGAGGTGGCTGAGCCCTTACCCACACTGAGGGCTGGAGTGGGAGCCCAGGAGTCAGGCGCTGAGGTTAGAGGAGGGAGGTTTCAGGGAGGCGAGCTGAGTCCAAGGGGTGCAGTCGGCCGCCCTCTCTTCACTTCAAGCTGCAAGGAAAGGGGCTTTAAAGAAAGCCGCCAGAGAGCTTCACGGTGTCCCCTGCAGTTTAATAAATCCCTTGGACTGATGCCTCACCCACTGCAAAGTCTAGAGGGCAGTCAGGCTGGCTGCATTGAAGGCGGAGCTAAGGAGAGGGCTGGCGGCCCAGGTGAGGGCCTCCTGTGAGAGACAGCGTGGAGTCTCCTAGGTCCAGTCGAAGGAGGCTGCCCAGAGAGTGAACCGACCTCAGCCAAGAGGAGGCAGAGCTGCCACTAAGTATTGGGGGCTTATGGGTCCCCTGAGGCCCATGTGAAACACTCTAGTCAGGGGACCATGGGGCCAGGCTCTGAGGACCCTTGGAGGAGCCCACAGAGAAAGAGGGACAGCTCTCAACCTCTGCAAACCCAGAGCGCAGCTCAGCCAGAGGCTGCCATGCCCGCTGCCTGCCCCAAGCTGCCACCCCCAGGCCTGAGCTGGGTGGGGAGCAGGAGAGTTGATGATGGCATGGGCTTCGATGGGGGCTGAGCCTGTGTTTTGTGATGTGAAGTGATGAGGACCATTTGTATTTTCTTATCAAGATGCACCCAGCCGGCGAGGCTTTCTCTCTCTCTCTCTCTCTCTCTCTGTCTCTCTCTCTCTCTCTCCCCCCTGTACCCCTCAGCTCTCTCTCTCTCCCCCTGTTCCCCTCAGCCAGGGCCCAACAAAAAATAGGGCCTAAGGAAAAGAGCCCTGGGCTGGGGCTCCACAGAGTTGCGTTTGGAGGCCTGGGGAGGAGGGACTTGAATTTGGGCCTGGAATGTGGGATCATGAGCAACAATGGAGGAAGGCGCAGAGGCCCCCAAGGCCTATGGGCATGAGCACCGTGAGCCGCTCGCCCGGGAAGGACAAGAATGAAGGCCCTGGTCAGCTGAAACAGCCCACGACTGCCTCCTGAAACACTGTGACGAGAGGAAACCCGACCTTCATCCGGGCTTGAAATCATCCCTTCCTTTCCCACTTCCAAACTCCCCCCAGCCTCGGTTTCTCCCCACAGCCCCTGTGTGAGGAAACCACAGTGGGAAACACAGGGCTGAAGCGTTCCTAGTGGACAAGACCAGGTCCTTCCACAGCCTCCTTAACCTTCTGTGGCTCTGATATACCGCAGAGAATACTGGGAATTGCCAAGGCCGTCTCTGGGAAGTCTGCAGATGCCCGTGTGCCCACAACAGGTCCGCCTCTGAGGCCCATGTGGGAGTCCAGCCCCCCTTTCTCCTCCCCTTCTCATTCCTGTGTTCCCCACAGGCCCAGGGGAGGGACCCAGCTGGAAGCACTTGGGGCCCTGGACAGGCCACTGAGGAAGGGGGGTGTGGTGGCAGGGTCACACACGCCCCACATCTGTATGAGGGGTGTCCACCCAGGTGCTAGCTGCAGTGGGAGTTTGCAAGGCCCGAACAGCCAGTGGGTCCAGCAGAGCAGGGCAGTTGTCCCAGGCCCGCGGTGTCACGGCTGGTGAACTCCAAGGGCAGCGCATCTGAGTGTGGGATGTCAGCGAGTGTGCCAAGCAGGGGTGAGCAGCTCTTGGGGGTGCTGCTGTGATGAGTGGGTTCCTCTGCTCCTGACTCCTCCAGCCAGGCCGTCAGGAAGATCAGCCCATCACGGCAGTGCAGTCACCAAGTTTCCAAGCTGCTGTGTAAGCCGTGGGCATAGAGCCGCCAGCGGGATCTCAGCATCCGCGGTGCTCACTCTAGGAAGAAGGCAACAGGCTTTGGGACCTGGCTGTACCACTCCCTAGCCTGTGACTTGAGCCAGTCTTTTAGCTTTTCTGGGTCTCACCATTATCATCTGTAGAGTGAGATAATTACACTTTTCTCCCAAGGTCAGTATGAGGACTCAAAATGCTCAATGTGTCCCTGCTTGTGGAGGCGAGGCTTGCTCAGAGTCAGGAGGGCAGGACTGTCTCAGGCAGTGAAAGGAGGATGGGGCTGGGCACAGTGGCTCATGCCTGGAACTCCAGCACTTTGGGAGGCAGAGGCAGGTGGATCACTTGAGCCCCAGACTTTGAGACCAGCCTGGGCAACATAGTGAGACCCCATCTCTACGAAAAAATACAAAAATTAGCCGTGCATGGTGGCATGAGCCTTGTAGTCCCAGCTACTTGGGAGGCTGAAATAGGAGGATTGCTTGAGCCTGGGAGGTCAAGGCTGCAGTGAGCCATGATCATACCACTGTACTCCAGCCTGGGTGACAGAGTGAGACACTGTCTCAAAAAAAAAAAAAAAAAAAAAAAGCAGATGAGCTCCCAGGATGCCGGCCCTGAGCTGGCAGCCATGAAGGCGCTTGCCTCCCTCCCCCACTTCCTAGGGTGCAGTGTGGGTGGGGCGGGGGCAGCTAGGGAGTCCTCCGGGCTCTGCCGAGCCCCTTCCCCAGTGTGAAGTCCAGCCTGTTCTGAAGTCGCACAGGGCCAGACACCTGGGCTGCCACCTCCCCTCTGGAAACAGTCCTCCTTGCCTCGGTGGGTCGACAGCTCCAGGCTATTTTCTTCCCCTGAGGATCTGAAAGTTGGAGGTAATTGGTTGGCTCAAAAAAAAAAAAAAAACAAAAAACAAAAAAAACAAAAAGGAAAAGGGCATGCAAGCACAATTGTGCAGGCTGCAAAGGAGGGAGGCATCCTAGGGCTTCGTCTCCATGGGAACTACTGGCACAGGCTGGCTCCTCTGGGCTCCAAAAAGGGAAACTTGGCAAAGGTTTCAGGCACCTGGCTCCTGAGTGGTTTGCTTGGGGGCCAAGCAAATGCCCAGGAGCTGCCCGCCCGAGGGACAGGACACAGCCGCCTCTCTCAGGGATGCCTGGGAGCCCTCGGCCACATCCTTCACCCTCACACCGCAGGAGATCCCGTCAGGTCCTCAGCCACCCTGGATGCATCCTGACTTGGGAGCTGGGAGGGGACCCAGCACAGCTGGAGAGCATGAGCAGCTCATGCTTTGGGGAGACACCCGTGCTTCGAGGCCCTAGGATGGGTGAATGGGAGGTAGTTAATAAGGGACAGATGAAAGAGGTGGAAGGACCCCTGAGTGTCACCCTGCTGATGTAGCCCTGGTGGCTGTTGCTGTTTCTGGGTTGTGAGCCCCAGACCAGCACCTTGCAGACTAGCACCTCAGGCCAGGACCCTGAGAGAGGACGCTTCAGATGCTGGGTGCAGTGGCTCCCTGCTGTCCTGGGGGCCCCTTGGGCTGAGATCATCATAAGGGTGGCACTGTCCTGTGTCTGTGAAGAGTGGCAGGCAGGACTGGGGCGGTGGGGGTGTCCTGGCTTGTTCTGGAAAATACCTCCAGGAATGATCCCTTCCTTTTCCACTTCCACAGTCCCTCCTGGGCACTCTGGGTTCAACTGCTGCTCCTCCCCACTTCTTGGGGCAGAAACTCCTGCCCTGAACTCCCCTCTCCCCAGCCCCAGCTCCCTGCACCCTCTACCCCCATTCTTCCTTGGTGACCAAAAAGGGCAAGGATCAGAGAAAGAGGCAGAGGGCAGGGGAGGCACAGAGAGACGCTGGTGACAGGGTAGGGGAGAGGCCAGGAGAGCCAGACAGAGGCTTGGACAGGCTCTGAGAGACCAGGATTAGGGGCCATGGAGAGAGAGAGAGAAAGAGGGGAGAGAGAGAGAGAGAAAGAGGGGAGAGAGAGAGAGAGAAAGAGGGGAGAGAGAGAGAGAGAAAGAGGGGAGAGAGAGAGAGAGAAAGAGGGGAGAGAGAGAGAGAGAAAGAGAGAAAGGGAGGGAGCGAGGAGGCAGAGGGGTGGAGCGATAGATGCCGGCAGGGAGGAAGGGGTGGGCAGGGGGAGGGCGAGAAGCCGCCGTTGACAATTACGTCTGGGTCCAAGCAAACATGAGGCAGCTGCCAGCCGGCCTGGGCAGTCTTGTCTGCCTCGGCTGTGAAGTGGGGAGGCTGGCAACAGTTTTCTTCAGCGCCCAGGATGCAGCCGGCTAAGGTAGGTGCTGGGGGAATGGGGTCTTGCTCTGGAGGGGGGTAGGGGGGAGGAATGGAGGCTTCTGGGGGTTGCTCTGGACCAGGAAGCCTTTTTCTTTGACCCTTGTCCCCTCTTGTTCCACTTTCCTTTGGGGAAAGTGAGCGTTGGGGCGTCCTGGCTGGCGCTGGGGTGTCCTGGCTGGTGTTGGAGTGTCCTGGCTGGTGTTGGGGTGTCCTGGCTGGTGTCGGGGTGTCCTGGCTGGGAGGCTGAACTCCTAGGGCTCCCTTTGGATGGGAGAGGTTTTAAGTGTTTGCGGAAGAAAAGCTGGACAGAGGAGGAGCTTGGGGTCAGCCCACGACTCATCCTGCTCAGTTAGGTCCCTGGGTCAGGTGCCAGCGTGGCTGACACTGAGCCCGGGCCCCACAGCCTTCAGGGTTGGGGGAGGGGTGAGCCTGGGAGGGAGTCACTTGTGCTTGGAGGTTGGTCAATGAACGCATCTTCTAATCAAGCAATCAAGTAACGAATGAGTGCCCACTTCCTCTGAAAGGGCTAGGAGCCCTAACAAGAGCACTTCCCACACATTCCCTTTCAGTAGGGCTGTGGGGAGGTCAGAGAGAGAACGCAAGGAAAACGCCTGGCACAGAGTTTGAGAAACAGTGGTGGGGAACAGGGAAAGGTGAAGAATTAAAGGAGGAATGAGGGAAGGAGAAATAAGCTGGCCCTCCAGCCTCTAGCTGACTCTCAAAAGGTCTGGCCTGATGCCCTGTGAGCTGCTCACACATTCAGGATAGTTCAGGACTAGGTCTGGCTGCTCATAACAGAACGCCCCAAATAACAGTGGATGGAACAAGGTTAGCGGGGTTTCTCTCTCATGCAGAAGTCCAGAGGGGCAGTGGAGGGCTGGCTTGGAGGCCGCCTGATCAGCAGCATTTCAGGCCTGCTCCGTATCACCCCTGAGGTTACCTTAAGGTGCAACATAGCTGCTGGAGCTCCAGCCAGCACACATGGGCTCATACTGACATATGAGCAGGAAGGAGAAAGAAAGAAGGGCAAAAGGACCCAGAGACAGTCAGGGTCTTGAATGTAGGAAAGAAGGGATATGGGGTTGGCACCTCAGCGTCTCTGCCCTAAACAGATGGCTTCCTGCCTCTTTCACCTGTGAGGACAAGCATCCAAGCATGGGCGGGTGGCTGGCTTGGACCACACTGTCCCCAAACCCCAGGCCTCCCTTGTGCTATCTGCTCCATCTTCCAGGGTGCCAAGAGGATCAGCTGAGGTGATGGCATGAAGCCCTTTGAGCATGGCAACACTACACATGGAAAATGTGCCTTCTGTCCTGTCACCTCAAGTCTCCCCAGCAACCACCATGCAGGCAGGGCAGAGTGGAGAAACGTAGCGCCTTGTCCCAGGCTCACACACTACGGCATCAGGGTGCACAGTGCAACCATGCCCATAGGCAGAGACACATTGAGCGACCCTGCATGACTACAGAGATGGGAATTTCCAGAGTCAGGCTGCACACAGATGTGCACACAGCCAGCTCTGACCTCCAGCAGAAGACAGTCCTCCCATCCTTTGCCTTTCCTCTGCGGGCCTTAACTGCCAAAGGTCACTCTGGGAGCTTGGCCACTCCTGCCCCTGCCAGACTGGCAGAGTGGGTGGCCTGAGTCCTGCACTTACATCTGGTTCTTCCCTTGGCCATTGTGACCCCACACTGTGCTCCACCCTCCCACAACCAGCTCCTGGGCCCCAGTGGGTCTCACTGTCCTTATGTCTGCTAGTGGCCTTCCTGTGGCTGGCCTGGCCAGGGAGGGGAGTGGGACCCACACCTTCTGGTGCTGGGCCCAGCAGAGACAGTGGTCCTAGGAGAAGCCACCACTAGGTTTCTCATCAAGATCAATGGGAGATTGTGAAAAATAACCTTCCTCTCTTGTGGCAGCAGGGACTGTAGTCAGAGCTCAGGCTGGGAGGTGTTCTGACTCCTCAGGATCACGGTCAGTGGCTGTCCCCCAGTAATGCCCCATGACTGCCCGGCTCCCCAGCCTTCTCCCCACACTCCCCAGCCATTCATGAATTCTCACCTCACTCCTGGGGGGAGGTGGGGAGGCACTGCCTTTCCCATTCTAGACACTGAGGCTCAGAAAACTGGAACAGCTCCAGGACTCCATGAGCTTGATCCCATGAGCTCTTAGGAGAAAGGAGCAAAAGACCCGCAGTTTCTGCGACAGGCGCTGCTGTCGTGGTGTTGAGGCTGTGGTGTCTTCACAGCCCAGCCCGTGCACTGGGAACCCCTTCTGCCTGGCTTCCAGCCTTGTTGCAGGGCACTGTGCGAGATGGGCCCTAATTTGCTCCCACATTTCAAAAGACCCCAGGCTGCACTGGGAAGAAAGGGGCTCTGCCTCAGCCCTCCAGGTAGAGCCCAGGAGAAGGGCAGGGCTGAGAGCCAGAAGCCTGAGGGTACCAACGCCCATCTAGGACATTGTCTCCCGCATTATCACCCTGGACCCTCACGCAGCCCACAAGGCAGCTGTTGGTATCATCCCCACTTCACAGATGGGGAAACAGAGGCCTGCCCCAGACTGCAGGCTACAAGAGTTGTGGCTGAGATTTGAACCCTGCTCTGTCTTACTCCAGAGCGCAGCAAGTCCCTAGGGCTTGAGGGTTGTGGAAGAAGACGCAGGAGGAGAAGGGCATGCCTTTAACCAGATGGCAGAGGAGGGGCCCATCCCAGCCATGGGCCTGGTTCCCTGGGCCGGTGGTCTGTTGTGCCCTCTGAGCCCTCTAGTGAGTGCACACAAGCCAGACTCCAGCTGGCCGCATCCCCTGCGTTAGCCACGTGACCTGGAGCTAGCTGCCTCCTGTTTTTGGACTGTGGATCCAGAGCTAGGAAGGAAAGGACCCCAACATTTTAAATTCAGGCTGCCTTGTCTTATCAAGACCTTCTGTGTGAGGCAGAGAACTGCTTTACTGACTTAGCAGAGGGGGCTTAGAGCCCCCTTGCCCTCCCCAGCCCACCCCTGGGCATCCCAGTGACTTCCAGGAGCAGCCAATGTGGCTTCTGCAGGGAAGAAAGCACTCTCAGTTTCCAAGGTGAAGCAGAAGAGGGGAGAGAAGTTAGCACGTCTTTCTGACCTAGTGCCCAGACCTGGGGCAGGCAGGAGCCTGAGAGTGGGGGAGGGCACAGCATGGGGCGACTCCCGTGCTGCTTCCTGCCCAGGGCTCCCAGCCTCAGCTGACTGATGTTGCCTTTGAGCAGGTGCGTCTGTCATCTGAGATCAGCCCATGCCTTAGAAGGCCACAGAGCAGCCCTGTGGCAGGGAAAGAAGCAAGGGGACCTGCAGAGTTGGAGAGGGAGCAGCTGAGCTGAGACGGGAGGGCAGCGTGGGGGTGGCGTGTCCCACACTAGAGTCGGCCCAGCCTCCCCCTCTGACCTGCCACCTCAGCTCTCTGCCCAGCATGCCCTCTCCATCAGCCTGGCCATGCCTGGGCCAGGCTCAGCCAGGAAAAGCAGCTGCTGGTCTTTTCTGGCCTCACCTCCCAGCCTGCCCAACGCCCCCAGCCTTCCCCAGCCTTCATCACATGGACAGTGGGCAGATGCCAGGGTAGGCAAGGGACAAGTCCCCTGCATCCCAGTCCTCTGCTGCTGGTGCCACATGCCCCTGTGCCCAGCTCTGTCATGGGATCCTCTCTCAAGATGGGCACTCTGGACAGTGCTCCAGAGAACCAAACTGTAGCCCCACCTCTGCCCCACTGACTCAGGGCCTCAGTCTTCCCATCTGGGTCTGAGAGATGCTCACAGCATCTGCCAGGCCTTGTGATGAGCAGTGCAGGGCTAGGAGGCACGGGCCTGGCTGACTCAAGTCAGGGCCACTGCCAGCAGTGCTGCACATGTGCACACAAATGTCCATGGGTCTTGCACAGAGCCCGGATCCTCACTGTGCGGGACTGAAGGACCCCGGGCAGGAGACAGGCATGGCCAAGAGGCATCATGGCTGTGCCTTGTTGGCTGTGAGCCCTGACTGCACCTGCAGACCTGGGCTCAGTCCAGGCCCTGTCACACACTGGCTGTGTGTCCTCTGACAGTTTACTTAGCTCATCTGTGCCACTGTCTCCTCATTTTCCGGGGGGAAGTATGAATATCACAGAACCCCCAGATAAATGTGATCCTATACCAACCAGCTTGGCCTGGCCCCTGCCACAGAGTGAGGTCTCCACACATGAAGGGAATACCTATGCCATCTCTTCTGACTGTTGAGGAGAGCCTGGGAAGGCCACCAAGCAGCAATTTGGCCATGGACAACTCAAGTTCACCCCTGGGTTAACGTGACACCCTCACTGCCAGGCAGCATGGGGAGCTTTGTCCTTGTCAAGGTGGCAGCCATCAGAGCAGGGGTGGACAGCCCAGCTCTCCTGCTCCGGTGCTGCGAGAGGGCTGGGGCCCAAGGCTGTGTGTGTGTGTGTGTGTGTGTGTGTGCTCATAGGTGTGTTCACAGGCATGTGTACGTGTGTGTGTATGTGCATATGTGCACGCATGCATCTTCAGGGACTCATGACAACCTCGGCTCCCCCGACAAGGCGAGCTGCCTTGCCTATGTCTGTCTGTGCCCAGGGGTGGGTGGAGAATCCAGGCTCCCCAAAGCTTCCCCATTCCATACCCCGGGGCCTGCACGACACAACGCCTACCACTGCTTCCTGCCATCTGTCCCGAGTGATGGAAATAGAGCCAGTGACAGCAAGCAGTGCTGGGTGGGCCAGTCTGCACCACAGCAGCCGTGGACAGGGTGGGGGGTGGGGAGCCCCACATCTGAGCAGCCTGGATGTCTCATGCTGGCCCTGGCCTCAGTGAAGCCCTTCCGGAAAGGAAGGGGGTGAGAATCGGGGGACCCCCTTCGCCTTTCAGGCAAGGCCAAGAATTTTCTATCTGGAGGGACAGACACTCTAAACAAATTCCCCAAGCTGCATTTTCAGATCTATTGAGGAGCTTTATAAGAACAGAGTAGCCCAGCCCTCTCTGCATCAAACAATCCAGCTCCTGGGCAGGCAGATGGTGGGAGCCTCCCCACGTGATTCTGGCATGTGGCAGCTGAGAGCGGCACATTGGGCCTCCCTGCCAGTCATGCTAGGCTGTGGGTTTGGACAGCCAGACCCTCCCTGGGATCAGAAGGGCGAGGAACACTGACTCTCCCCCACTGGGGGCTTTGTCACCTTGCCTTCCCCTTAACCCTGTGAGGGCACATTGTCACCCCCATTTTGCAGATGAGGAAACTGAGGCTCGGAGCTGTCAGGTTCTCTGTCAGGGTCACCGAGCTGGGAAGCGAGGGTGCGGGATTCATGTAACTGGTTGGCCACAGACCCCTCCCACTGTCCTCGGCTGCTGGAAATCACATCCGCCTGCCTTCGATCTCCTGCCCTGCCCCCAACTAGCCGTGCCCTCTGAGCCCACACCCAGGGGCCCTGGTGGCACATACGAAGCCACTCACTTCTGTTTTGCATCTGTTAAGTCTGTAGACATCTGGGAGGAGTCAGCGATGCATCTTGCCCATGCATGTACTCCTAGAACGCCACCTCTGGGGAACGGAGCCTGGATACTTTAACGCAGGTTTTCCAGGACCCCCACTTCTCACAGGCCGTCATGTGCCCCCCAGTCACCTCTGCCACATCTGCTCTGGACGGCTCTCTGGGAGTTTCTCTGGAGCACAGTTGATGAGAACCATGGAGACTGAACTAGCGGCTCGAGGGTTTCACCTTGGCACACTCCTGACAGTCTGACTCCATCTTCTCAGCCAGATGGGCCTCCTCAAGACGAAGCTGTGCCATGCTGGGCATGGGGCAAGGAGTGGGACGCTGCTCCGTGGGCCACCTGGCCTCTCAGGGGACCTACAGGGTAGGGAGCCATGAGGCAAAATGTCCGGTCCGGGTCCTGGAGGTTTGTTCCAAGTGCTCAGCCTCTGTCTGTGGTGTGGAAACTCTCGGGATGATGGTGTGGTGTTTGCGGCAGAGACTGGACTGTGTTCAGGGGGAGAGGAAGGCATGGGGGACAGCCCTGCCTCCTACATCCCCACAGTGACAGTTTTCTCAGGCACTGGGAAGTCGCCGCCCCTCCCTCACTGGCCACATCTAGCGTGGGTCCTGAGTACCTGTCTCCATAATATCCCCAGCACCCAGCCATGACCTCCGCCTGGCTTAGCCTTCCCCCGCTCTCCTGGGCCTGGGCACCCCTCGCCTCCCGCAGATGGCCGCCTGCCTCATCGAACCCCCAATCTGATCTGCACATTCCACCAGGCCACCCTTCTGAGGCAGCTGCGACTCCAGCTGGACTTGAGTGGCAGAGAGCAGCTGGGGCGGAAGTGCCCTGCCAGGAGGATGCTGCCCCAAGCCTGCTGGCTGGCAGGTCTGAGAACCATCCAGATCAGTCCTGTCCAACAGAGACATGATGCAAGCCACAGATGTTACTTAAAATGTGCCAGTAGGCACAGTAAAGAAGGAAAAAATAGTTAAATTATTTTAACCATATGTTTTATTAAACCCAGTGTAAATGATTATCATTTCAACCTGCAATTGATATAAAGCATTTTTAATGAGCTATTTGATAGTCTAGTAAGTAAACGTTTGGAACCCAGTGTGTGTTTACACGAGGGCACGTCTCAGTGTGGACCAGCCACATGTCAGTCTCAGCAGCCTGGCGAGAGGCCGCCGTCACTCAGACTTGAGGGGTCGCCTGGCTGAGTCGAGCAGGCCCCCAGCCTCAGCCACAGAGAGAAACATACACTTCTTGCCTTTACCATTTTGCTGTATCTGTTGTGACCTGTGCTATTGTTTCTTATTATTTTTCTTTAAATTAACTCATGCATTGAATTTTAGTGAATTCATTTAAAAGGGAATCTTTAAATCAGTACTGTAAGTGGGAAGCCGGGAGCAGAAGTGGAAGGTAACCACCACATTGCCATGAAATAAGGCAGCAGCGATAAACTCCCACCCATGGTCTGTGGCCTGTTGAGGCTCTGAGCTGAGGCCATGCCCTCCCTTTGTAAAGAGAATGGCAGTGGGGAGCTGGAGAGTGTGCTGGCCCCGAGTCTAAGTCATCTCCTGCACCTCGTAGATGCAGCTCCCCACTGCCAGAGACCTCAGGCCAAAGCCCCCAGGACGCAGCTGACTCAGAACAGGTTGGGTTTACCCCTGTTGAATAACAGGAGAACGCATACCCCAGGGACCCTGGCAAGCTGCATGAGAGCGGGTGAGCTAGAATCCATTACCGGATTTGGGGCTCAGTTGGGTGCTTTGGGTAATTTTGAGGTTCTAAGGAAC
Organism: Pan troglodytes; assembly: GCF_028858775.2. Lineage (NCBI taxonomy): Eukaryota > Metazoa > Chordata > Mammalia > Primates > Hominidae > Pan > Pan troglodytes. The sequence goes on along the minus strand of NC_072410.2, from coordinate 27,768,855 downwards.
CTCAAAAAGTTGGTGTGACCATTAAATATGATAACCCCTCCAAACAACTAACTCAGCACCAGCACACAGCAGGGGCATCACCCACGCCATCCTTTTCCATCCCTCCCTGGCTCCCCACAGGCCAGGAGGACTTAGAAGGAAGTTGAGGCCTGGTCCTGGCCTGCCTGGCTGGGCAGGAGCTACAGATCTCGGCCACCAGGTGACTGGCAGAGAATGGCCTGCCTGGCTCACCAGCAGCCTCTATCCTTCAGGGAAACTTGTGACCTTTGAGAAGGCTGCAGGTCCCCTGGGCCAGCCTAGGGCTGTTTCTGGGACACAGCCCTAAATGCCCACACTGCCAAGTATGCCACCAGGGACTCTGCCTGAACCCAGGGCCCAGATCTTCTGGCTTCACTGGTCTCTGCCACTCAACCCTGGCCATCCTCTAAAGCTGGTAGACAATGACAGTTCTGTCACCCATTAAAATGAGGCCGGCATCGAGCAGGAGTGGGAGGAGAGAGTCCCAGGTGAATTGTGAAGAGCACAGGGGACTTTTGATCATTCGTGAATATTTATTCAGAGCCTTGTGCATGCTTGCGTTTTTAACACCCTCTTTTTGGGTGCATGAGAGTATTTTTTGATGGAAATCTTTATTGAGCTCGTTGTAGATTCACATGCAGTTGTAGGAGCTCACACAGAGGGCCCATGTACACTTTACCCGGTTTCCCCAATGACAGCATATTGCAAAACTACAACACAATAGCACAACTGGAGTGCCTGCAATGATGCAACCCACCAGTCCTAGTCCGATTTCCAGTTCACACGCATTCATTTCCGTGTGCATTTTTTGCTACAATTTTTATCACGTGTAGGTTCAGGCACTCAACAGCACCATCAAGATGCAAAACAGCTCTGTCCCCTCAAGGCCCCTCCTGCCGCCCTGTGAGAGCCACACCCCTCTCCCTCCTGCCTGCCTCCCCCCATCCTTAACCCCTGGCCCTCTAATCTGTTCTCCATTTCTAAAACTTTGTCATTTTACAATGTTATATAAATAGAATCACACAGAATGTGACCTTTTGGGTTGGCTTTTTCATTCAGCGTAATTCTCTGGAGGTTCACGCAGGTGTGGTGTGTGCCAACAGTTTGTTTGTTTTACTTGTTCAGAATTCCGTGGTATGGATGCACTGGAGTTTGTTTAATCATTCACCCATTGAAGGGCATTGGGTTGCTTCCAGTTTGGGGCCATTCCAAGTAAAGCTGCCATGAACATTTGTGTACAGGTTTTCACTTGAAGATAACTTTTCGTTTCTCCAGGATAAACGGCCAAAAATACCGTGGTTGGGCTCTGTGGTAGCGCATGTCTGGTTTTTATAGGAAGCTGCCAAACTGTTCTCCAGAGTGGCTAAGGCGTTTTCCCTTTCCACCGACAATGGAGGGGTGATTCCGTTTCTCCACATCCTCACCAGCGTTCAGTTGTCATTATCTTTGGCTCTAGCTGTTCGGACAGGCACGTGGTGGTGTCTCCCAGCGGTCCTCCTCTGCGTTGCCAGAATGGCTAATGACGGCGAACATCTCTTCCCGCCGCCTTTGCCATCCACGCATCCTCTCTGGTGAAATGTCTGTGCATGTCTTTCACACTTTCTAACCTGATGGTTTGCTCTTTTACTGTTGAGTTTTGGGAGTGAGGATCTCTTGGGTGCCAGGCTGTGTCACGAGGAAAAGCAGGTCACATGAGGATCAGGTTCCACTCTCGCAGAGCTGATGCGCTAAAGGGGAGAGACAGAAAACACAATAATAGGATCAGTTCACAAGGGCTGGGTGCTGTGAAGAAGTGCTGAGATGGAGGTGCATGGGGGAGGGTGGCCTAGGTAGTCAGGCAGGGGCTCTTCCAGGACCTGAGCCCTGAGTGAGGCCTTAAACGCCCGGGGCAGAAGCGTCCAGTGCCAGGAGCAGCAGGTGCCAAGGCGGTCGTGTGGGAGCAGACTTGGAGGGGCACGGTGGGGCTGTCAGGGCCTGGCAGGGAGGCACTGGGGCTCCCGGCAGGGTTGGGGCATCTAATTCATGTTCCATCTCATCACTGCCCCAGCTCCTCTCCCAGCACCAAGGCACTGTGGGGTGAGGGGCCATGGGGCCGCCTCTCAGGACGCCCTCCCTTCCATGCTGTGAGCCTCCCAAGCCAGCAGGAGGGTGCCTGGGCTGCTATTTAACATTCCCTGACAGCTCAGTCAGACCCTCTTCCAGACACACAAGGGTCAAATACTCATGAGGATGACCTCCTCCCGCCTCCCCAACAGCCTGAGGGTCCAGGCCGCAGCCTGATGAGTCCCAGCTTCCCAGGCTCGGCTGCTGGGGTCTCCCTGCCCTCCTCTCCCTGGCCCTCCCCTCCCTTCTCTTCTCAGAACCCACCCCCTGCCTCACAAAGAGGGGTGCCCATCATGGGCCTGCCTTGTGGGGCTCACAGGTGGGATTCTGGCCCCTCAGCCAGATGGAGGAGCCTGGCCCGGCACCCCCACCACCACTCCACCCAGGCTCTCTCCACAGGGAGAAAAGACACACTGGGGCCCCCTAGCCCAGGAAGGCATCACAGCACTCCTCAACAGATACTTTTGGAAGGCTGCTGATGTGCCTGAGGGGCTTCAGAACACACCCAGCTCCAGAGACCGCCCCAGGGACCCAGGCCGAGAAACAGCCTCAGCAGCAAAGCCCGTGGTCAAGCCCATGTGAACTTTGGAATCAGAAGACTATACGTGTAGTGTGGCCCTGGCATGTCCCAAAACTTCTCAGGGAATTAGTTTCCTCATCTGCAAAATGGGGATCGTGTTACCGATTGCAGGGGGTTGTCGTGACGAGATTACTTTCAGCTCAGCATAGACATCCACTTGGGAGGTGCTCAGCCTGCCCTTTGGGCTCACCCAGCCTTCCCGGGAGGACTGAGCCCTGTGAGCTAGAACCCAGGACACCCATGGGATCTCCCACACGACCTGGGCCTGGGGCTTCCAGACAGAATCCCTGTGACTAACCCTGGGCCCCGAGAAGCAGCCTTGCCAGCCAAGCCAGTGCTGTTCTGAGATGGGCTGCAGACGGGGCTGGGGGGTCCCAGTGAAGAGCTCCTGCCAGGGGCTCCGAGGCTGCCTCAGTTTCTTCTGATGTCCTCTGCTCACCCCCCATGCAGAGCCTGCAGCAAAGAATTTGTGATGTAATGAAGCACCTGCTGCCCCTCTCTCCCCTACGACCCTCCTTAACCAAAATAAAGACTCCTGAATAAGATCATGAATAATGGAGAAAGTGCGTTTCTGACCCAGCCTGACAGGACGTGTGTGTGCATATGTATGTGTGAGCACATGTGCATATGAGCATGTGTATGTGTGTGTGCCTATGCATATGTGCTTGTGTGTGCATATGAACATGTGTACTTGTGTGCATATGTGTGTGTGCATGTGTGTGTGCATGTGTGCATGTGAGCATGTGTACACGTGTGTGTGCATAGCGTGTGCACGTAGGGAGCTTCCCTCAGCACCCCAGGCACCCGTCCACCCCCAGCTCTCCCCCTGTTTCTGCTCCATCAGCATGGTCAGTGCCTCTTCTTGCTGCAGCTCTGGGCACCACTGAGCCCCCTCATTGCTTGGTGAGCCTTGGAGAAGGAGAGGTACGTGCAGGGGTTGTTGCCAAGGGTGTGTCGCAGGAAGGGTGGATGATGACTGTGAGCTGGAGGACTGGTAGTTGGGACCTAGCTGGGGAAGGCCCAAAAGCCAGGATAAGGGAACTGAACATCTCCCTGCCTAGGGGACCACTGCATCAAACACTGACTAGTGGGCCGGCTGCCCAACCCAAATGTGGATAGGCCTCAGGGGACCATGAGCCAGTGAAGCACCCAGAGAATCCTCCCCCAGCTGGAGCCTGCAGTGTGCAGAGACCAGTGGGGGTGCCAGGCCCATGCGTCGGGAGAGGGGCCAGCCTTTGCAGCAGCAGCGGAGCCCTGTCGCTGGGCTCTGTGTGGATGGGCATGGCCAGGGCTGGTGTCCGGCGCTGCTCTCTGATCTTGTCTGCTTTCCAGGACTGGCTCTCTGTGCTTCCCTGCAGGCTGTGACTGGCCCGGGCTCCCTGCTGCCAATTCTCCCAGTTCAAATCAACCTGGGTCAGTCTCCGGCTCTGGCACCTGACAGTCCAACTAGCACAGGGGCTGTCTTCCAGGGCTGCCTCTGTAGAAGCTGCTTGACGGCCCCGTCCATCTGTTATTTACTTTGAACAACCAAATACTTTTCAGGACCGTGCAAAGGTAGCATACACGAGACCCTGTGACCTGGGAAGGGTATGGCCAACCCACCCCCTGAGTGGCCCTCTTTACTGGCCAAGGAACCCAACCGCTCAGAACACATATGCATATGGGGGTGGTGCCACTGCCACAGCTGGAGTTCAGGCAGTGTGTCACAGACAAAATAGGCATGAGGGCCATTGGTGGGCTGTGGTCCAATTGGCCAGGCCACACCTGTCCCCCTGCCACCCCGAGCAGGAGGGGACAGCACAAAGGCAGCAAACTAGACCCAGCAGGTGCACAGAGGTGTGGCCAGTGGCAGCCTGCGGTGCACCTCCCTCCTCTGTGCCTCATGGGCCAGCTGCCAGCATGGGAACTGAGCATGGTGGGCAGTTTGGATGTCAGGGTTGGGGGGCCTGAAATACGTTGTAGGAGAGCAAATCTTGCTGCCCTGGGGCCTCCACCATGACCCCAGGAGGTTGTTTTCCGATCCACACCAACTCAGGCACATGGCCCACTGCCTCTTTTTTTTTTTTTTTTTTTTTTTTGAGACAGTCTGGCTCTGCTGGCCTGGCTGGAGTGCAGTGGCATGATCTCAGCTCACTGTAACCTCCGTCTCCCGGGCTCAAGCAATTCTCCTGCTTCAACCTCCTGAGTAGCTGGGATTACAGGCGCATGCCACCACGTCTGGCTAATTTTTGTATTTTTAGTAGAGACAGGGTTTCATCATGTTGGTCAGGCTGGTCTCGAACTCCTGACCTCAGGTGATCCGCCTGCCTCGGCCTCCTAAAGTGCTAGGATTACAGGCGTGAACCACCACGCCCGGCTGATCCACTGCCTCTTAATGACCACCCATGACTCACTCCTCCCAAGACTCTCCTGCCCATAGCTGGAGCCGTTTCTTCAGATCCCTGCCAGCCTCAGTGGCGGGTTCCACCAGTGCAGCCCTCCTGGGGTCACCACCCAGCCTTTCATTCATTCTCAGCTTGCCTCAACATGAAAACTCAGGCAGAGCAGGGGCCCTGCTGGGGGAGTGAGGGAGCCAGACGTGGCTGTGTGACCCTGTGCAGATCCACTTGCCTCTCTGGTCTTCAGGCAGATGAGGGATTGGGATCGTGATTTCTAAGGGGCCGTCCAGCTCTGACAACCCGGCCTGTGCTAAGGTGGAGAATCCAATGAGTAAGTCTGGGATCACTGCTGACATCCCCTCTCTGCACCTCTGTCTGCCCCTCTTCCAGGGGTCCCATCTTACACCATAGCCAGGGTGTAGAGTGAAAGGAACCTCCCCAGGTCTGGCAGGAATGGCCAGGATGAGGGGCACTAGGCATGCAGCCCTGGAAGGTGAGCCCTCTGTTGTGTTCAGGCTGGCCTCATCTAGGATATCAGGGCAGCTCGGGACCATCCAGGGGTCCCCCCTCTGAGCAGGGGCTCAGGGCTGCTCTGCCTGTTCCTACTGCAGGAAGTGACAAAGGCGTCGGACGGCAGCCTCCTGGGGGACCTCGGGCACACACCACTTAGCAAGAAGGAGGGTATCAAGTGGCAGAGGCCGAGGCTCAGCCGCCAGGCTTTGATGAGATGCTGCCTGGTCAAGTGGATCCTATCCAGCACAGCCCCACAGGGCTCAGGTAGGGGCCAGGGTGGGCTGTGGTCAAGGGTGGGGGTGGGGAGATCTGAGCACTGTCCTTTCTGAGGGCTCAAAGGCCAGCCTGGGACCCCAGCCTGGGCCACATCGCCCCTGTCTCTATTGGAGGTGTGTTTTCATTCATTCACACCCTTCCCCATTCATTGAGTGCCTGCTTCACACAGGCCACTGAGCTCCCAGTGGGACCCACAGAGCATGGGTACAGAGAGCTGGGACCACACTGCGGTTTTCCAGTTGGCTAGGAAGACAGAGCCAGGCTGCAGAGTCCAACAAACCAGGCTCCATCCTGCCCACTGCTCACGCCCTGAGTAAGCCGGGGCACCTCATCGATCCTTTCTAAGCCTTCCGTGAGAAGGCAGGCTGGAACCTGTCCACAGGGCACATTTGAAGATGGGAAATAATGTGTGCAGTGCCTGGTGATCAGGAGGCCCCACCCTCAGCCCCTCCTTGGTCCTGTTCAGTGCACCCCAAGGATTGGTGCTGGCTCTTTGCCTTGGGCTGCATTCTGGTGGTGTGTTAACGAGAGAACGGGCAGAAATCAATGCCCTGGGCTTGCCATGGGTGATATTTGGTGTTTGCTGAGTATAACAGGGCTGAACAGACAATGGCAGCCTCATGCGGCCCCCACGATCTCACACACACATTCAGACACCTCACACTCACACCTATGCACACACACCGGTGCCTCTACCACACACGAGCTTGCACACTCATCATGCACACATAGGTAGGCATACCATACACACTTGCATACTCACATACACACACCACATGCAGGCACCCACACACCATGCACACTCATGGAATCACACATGTGAGTATGGTGCATATAAGAGTCTGCCTCTGACTTTAAGGAAAAGGTGCAGACTTGCCCTTGACAGCTGCATCTTGTTTGCTGTCTTGGACCCTCTCTAGCTGTGTGATTTCCAGGGAGCGTTGGTCCCCTGGCCAGGAGAATGGGCATGATCGGGGTCCCAGCCTCCTCGGCTTGATGGGGGTCATGAGTGGAGGGGATCAATTGAGGGGTCTGGGCAAACAGCAGGCACAGTGGCTGACAGCCACAGCCAGAGGTCCATGCCTGTGCACAAAGGGACTGGCTGCTATGCACCAGATCCCCGTCCTTTACCCACAAATGCCACTCCAGGGTGCTCCCAGCACGATTCCAGCCCCCTCCCTTTTGCCACCACCACCTCTGCTTCCCCACAGAGCCCCTACCCATCTGTGATGCTGTCACCTTGGCTGAGACTTGTCCCCAACCCCTTCCCATGGAAGCGCTAGCACCTGTGAATGCATGAGTGAGGTCCACATGCAGCCCCAACTTCTCGGGGATGGGGGTGGCAGGTTTTGCAGGTGGCAGAAACATGATGAGGTCACTAAAAGCACATGCGCATAGCTCCACCGGGAAGGACCGCCTTCAGGGCACTGTTCATTCTGCATCAGAATGAAAATGCGCCTGCTCTCCCTTAGGGTGGGGGCGAGAGCACGGTGGCCATCGCATGTGCTGGCGGCTCAGGTCCACTCTGACGGGCACAGCTTCAGGTCGCTCGAGACTCAGATTTCCTCCATATCAGTCTTCCAGGGTTTTCTTGGTGGCAACAAGTATTTAAGGGGTGCTGCAGTGGTACCCTCCCTCCATCCCTCAGGTCCTGCAGATGCTCAGCCTCATCCTCCCGTCTCTCTCTGGCAGGCAGAGGTGGCTCAGGACGGGTGGGGCTGGTGTGCATCCTTTGCCGAAGCTTTCTGCACACCCGTGACAGCAGCAGCTATGCTGAGTGGGGTGGACGGGGAGAAAGGCGACAGAGGGGCCGGCATGGCGTGTTCAAGTCAGGGCGGGGGGGACCACCCCTGCACGGCCCACCCCTGCATGCCCCATCCCACCTCACGGAAGCTTCCTAGAGGGCAGGGCCTTTCCACACCCAGCTGTCAGGACACGTTTGCTGAACAACTTGTCAAAGGCGCACAGGAGACAGGGCCAGGGCTGGGCCAGGGCACCAGCAATGGGTTTGTTCCCCTGCATGGATGTGTTTACCGGACCTTGTGCCGGCACTGGGAGCAGATGTGAACGACACATCCAAGAGCCTATTTGATTGTGCAAGGAAGGCAGTGTGGAGCTCATCACCCTGATTTACCAGAGCGTCCACGGCAGCTCAGAGAGGTCACGTGACTCAGCAGATGGCACAAGAAGCGGGGGTTGGGGTGGGGGAGGCTCGGGCCCAGAGCTCCACGGTGCCCACCCTGATGAGCGTCTTTGGTGGGAGCTGAGGGATGAGGGAGCCCAGGGACCTCATGGACAGAGGAGCCGGGACTCCGATGTGCCCTTTGTCTCCCTTGGCCATAGCTCCCGGGTCTCCTCTCTTCAGTCCAAACAAGTCCCATGTGTGTCCTGCAAGGAGGCCGGGCTGGTGTGGTCACACTGAGGGCTTTGTGCACGTGTGAAGTGCTGCGCGGTGTGCAGATGAGGCATCCCCGCTCTTTGGGAGCTGGCACAGGCTCTGGGTGCAAAGAACAATGGAGACCATTCAGTGCAGCCCCACTGCGTGCTCTGCGAGGCCCAGCATGGTGTCCTGAGCCTTGGGGTCCTGTGGAAGGGGGGCGGCCCAGACACTGTGCCCTTGTACTGGGGTTTTTCCATTCAGCAGAAGTGGGGCCAGAGACACATGTCGGGAACAGCTGGGAGTGAAAGCCAAGGCCCAGCCTGGGAGTCCTGGAGGCTTGGGTGAGGTAGAACGTCGGCAAGGAGTGGACAGGACCCAGGGTCCTGGAGACAGTGGGCAAGGGCTAGAGCATCTGTGGCTGGGCCCTGGGTGGCCAATTCTGGTTGTGAAGACCCCAGGATGGAGTCAGGAGGTGGCCAGCAGTGGGGCCTCTAAGAGGGGAGCCTAGGAGACTCAGAGCACAGGCAGCCTGGCCCCACCCTACCCAGGAGAGGCGCCCCATCCTCAGCCTAGAAGCTCCTTGGACCCTCTTCCATGACCCGGAAGCTGGGACTCTGGCCTGCCCTGCATGCCTCCCCTGCATCTAAAGCCTCTCCCTGCAGGACGCCTCTCCAGAGGCATGGCCAGTGCCACAACTGGACAGACCTGTTTCTCAAGTTTGATGCCCACAAGGGCTGTGGGACTTGGGTTTCTTCAACTGGAATAATAATGTCACCCACAAATAACCTGGGGTCCCAGCTGCAGACAACTGAAACAGGGTGGGCTCCAGGCCTCAGGAAGTTCACAGAAACTCTGGAGGACCAGAGAACGAGGTCTGAATGGGACGAAGCCAGGGCCCCACCTACTGCTTCGGGAGATGCCTGGCATCCTGGACCACTCTGGCAGGAACGCTCTAGCAGCTGCTGCACGCTTCTGTGTGACACGGTGCAGCCATTCCTCACACACGCACACATACACACACAAGCACACACACACACACACATGAGCACACACACACGCATACTTACACACATGCATGCACATGCCCCTCCCCCAGAGAGAAGACCCACATCCTCCTCAGTCGCCGATGCATCCCAGGGAGATGCTCATTCTCCCCGGGGTGCCATGGCAACCCCACGTAAAATCATAAAGACACCACCACCAGTGCTCCTGGGAAAGAGGGGTAGCAGAAAGGCATTGGAACAAAAGGTGAGTTAACTCGTCTCTAATACGTAAAGATCTATTAACAGAATTTTCGTGTATTTGAAGATACAGGATACAATTGACATCATGAAGCATCAAGATACATGATATCAAAGTGAGATGTCAGATCAGTGCAAATTTTCAAGGATTTCTGAGAATTAACCCCTTTCCATGGGGTTGTAGTATGACATCTGTGGCCATCTTTAATCCACCACAAAGATGGATTAAAGATGGATTAAAGCCACAAAGATGTGGCTGAGTCCTTGGTGGAGTGATCCAAACCCCCATTCCTGAGGGATCTGAGTCCTGGGTGGTCCTGCCTCACTGGGGTTGCTAGAAGCCCCCACTGACTTTCATCACTGTAACTGGCAGCGTTGCTAGGCTCCCTGGAGAATTCACTGGATTTGAGGCAGAGTCCCCCCTGCTCCCCTCGATAATAGGGTCATTCACTGGCCGATGGCCCTTGATGCCAGTTGGTCTGAGTGGTGTGAGGGGCCCAGCATGGCCAGGCGGCTGTCCCAGCTTCCGGTTTAGCAGACCCCCTGCTGCCTCCTGCTGGGGACCCATTCTCCCAGGGGAATTTAAAGCCTCTAATCCAGAGCCTGGAGTGTTGGTGAGGAGCAGCAGAGGTGCGGTGAGCAGGCACTGGATGAGGGAGGGGCCTTTGCGTGTTTTCCCGGGCTCCGGGCTTGTTCTTCTGGCGGGGGGAGAGGCAGCACATCCAGCAGTGTCACTGGCACCCGACAGGGCAGCCCTGGAACCCGCAACGGCTGCCAGAACCAGTCTTCAGCAGGTCTCATCACTGTTCTGTGAGGCCAGCTGCCTCTGGGGGTGGGCACAGGATGGGGACGGGAGCCTGTGAGCCCTGGTCTTTGATCACACTGCTCTATTCCGCGGTGAAATGAGTCTGTTGCTCGGGATCTATGGCGTGGGGGCACCGTGATGGGGGGAGGTGCTGGCAGCACCAGGGCAGGCCAGAGGGAAGGTCACACCCAGAATGACCATCACTCCCATGAGGATAATGGGAGCCCCAGAGTGATGGCAGGGATGCAGAGTGGCTGACCTGCCACCTGGTGGCTGGCTGAGCACTGAACTGCAGCTGCAGCCTGATCGGCCCAGGGAGAAGTTCTTTTATTGAACCTACGGTGTTTCGTTCTCAAGCAAATGCCAGAGGGGCCAGGAACAGAGGCTGTGAGGTGCACAGAGGCTGTGAGGTGAACAGAGGGGACCACTGGCCCAGCTGATCGTCCAGTGCCTCCTCGGCCCCAGCGCCCCTCGGAGGGCACTTGTGAAGCACTTGCTGTCCCACACTCCGGGTGGTTCCTCCCCAGGCCTCCCAGCCCTTACTCCCCCGATCCTGCCCCTCCACCTCCCTGACCCCTGAACTAATGGTTAACAGCCATCCATGAATCAGTGTAAACCTGTGCCTTCGGCCCTCTCTTCTTCAGACAATGTGGGCAACACATGTACCAGGAAGATGTCCCTTCTCCATGTCCTTCCCCTAGGTGGGCCTCAATGTCACCTAGAGTTGAGGCCAACATTTCTTGCAGCTCTGTCTATCAGTCACCTCCGAAAGTTTTCCTCCTCAGACGGCTTCGAGACCGTAGGGGGCTGGTGGGCTGTGGGGAAAGCGGCAATGCAGCAGGTACTGTGGGAGTCGCAGCCCCCGCAGGTACAGCCTCCCTGTGCCCTCCAGACCTGCTCTGCCTCGGGCCCCATCCACAGCACCTGGGCATGACGACAGAGCACTGTGTGCACATGCAGATACCAGTGGGGCTGGGCGAGAGGTTGATACTCGATTGCTGGTGGGTGGTTCAGGGCTCATGGCCACCTACTCTGTCTCTCTGTCTCTGTCTCTCTCACCATCAGGCGCTCCACCCCCACAGCAGCCCAGCAGTGGGAAGTCAGCTGAATGCCAACAGGAGAGATTTTTGGCATTGCTCAAAACCCGAGAGACCACAGATTTCCCCTCTGGGGGCCTGCCATGGCCCTGCAGAGCATTCCAACTTGCCTTAGACTCATCGTGTGTCATTGAATGTTCTGGGTCATTAGGCCCAAGGGGCAGCACTGCTTGTACTTGGCCTGCACCTGCGGAACAGCCTCTGAGCCGCACATTTAACTGTGGTGCACAGGAGGCCCACCGGGCACCGCACCTTCCTTTACTGGCAGGGGTGCGAGGCGCAGCAGCTCGTCTTTCCCTCTGCAAGGGATCCCTTGGCTTGCCTGAACTTGCATGTAACAGAAACCCCAAATAACAGTGGCTTGATCAAGACAGGTGCATCGGCTCCTATATGGGAAATATGGGGTGAGGCGGTGGCTGGCACTAGTTTGGCAGCTGGGGGACGTCAGTGTCAATGTCTTTGGTTCTTCTACCGTTCCCCTCACTGTGGCAATGTGGTTGCTTTGCAGCCCACACAGCCTCATTTCAGGCAACAGGAAGGAGAACCCAGGTGGAAGGGGAGAGTCGTGGTCCCCATGTCAGGAAGGCAGCACTCACAGAAGTCTCTGGAAGACGGATGCTTCCATTCCACTGGCCAGAGATAAGCTGCCCTCACTGCGAGGAAGGCAGGGGAATGGTGGAGTTTTCAGCTGGGCGCATTTCCATCTCCAACAGCATCTGAACCCTGCTGGTGAAACTCAGGAAGAATGAATACAGAACTGGCATTCTCAGCCACATGTGGCTTGCAGGGTTGTTTTGATGACTGAAGGCACTCACTGGCACCCAGAAAGACCTTAGCAAGCTGCCTGGCTGTTATCACCTTTATTTATTGCTAGGTGCTCAAAAATGTGGAGGGCAGGGGGTTGGTCAGCTCCAGTCATGAATTTGGCTCTCCCTTCTGCTCCTCAGCAGAGGAACCGCTTCCCACTTCCCCTTCTGCATTTTAGAGAGGCACAGCAGGGCTGAGGGATGAGGCCAGTGGGTAGAGGTCAGAGGTCAAGAGACAGCCTAAGGCTAGGGCCCTACCTATGCCCCCGTTCTACTCAGGGCCCCTGGCCCCGAGCCTCCTAGGCAGAGGACTGTGTGGGAGCAGGCTGTTCCCTTTCTGGCTGCAGAGAAGCCCTGGGGCCCGGGTGAGGCCCCTCTGCAGTGAGATCACACCCTCAGCTGATAATCACACCAGTGTCACCTCCACCGTTGGTGCTGGGAGCTCAGGAGTGACGCCCACCCCATCCCCATGCCTCCCAGCCCAGGAAGCCGCAGGGGCCCTTCTGCCTCCAGGAACAGTGAGCTCCGGGGGCCTAGAGGCTGAGGCCAGGCACCAGGTGAAGGGGCCAGCCCTGTGGCAGGGGCAGGGGCTACCTGAGAAGGCAGACCCAAGGCAGGGTGACTGAGTGCACTCTGGCTGCCCTGGGGCTCTGGGCTGAGGGGCAGGCTGTACGTGGAAAGGCTGGGAGAGCCAGAGCCAGGGACAGAGAGCAGAGGAGAGAAGGACAGGCCCGGAGCGCCCAAGACACTGGGGACAAGCCGAGACCAAGAGGAGAGACGCTGCTTTTGAGAGACAGAGACAGACAGACAGACCAGGAGTGGGAAGTCCTAGAAAAAGAAAGGTGTTGAGTGTCAGGCTGAGGAGAGGCTGGCAGAGGAGGTCAGGGAGCAGGCTTGTGGGGGCACCGCCTGCACAGTGGCAGGCAGGGCAGAGCTGAGGGCAGGAGCTGGGCGGATTAAGCCAGGCCCAAGGATGGCAGGGTGCGGCCCTGGCCTGAGGCTGCAGGAGTGCCAGCATGGCTGTGGGAAGCACCTGGGAGGCATCATCAGCGTCTGCTTCCGCTTCATCTCTGGGAACCTGGCTGGAGGTGAGGGCTGCTTTGGTGGGGCTGGGATGGGGCTACAGAAGGGACAGCTTTGGGCCGGGCCAAGAATTGGGCCTGCCTTATCTGGGGCAGGGGTGACAGGGGGCAGGGGTGGGCAGTGGCCCTGGGAGCAGGACCAGGAAGGACTGCAGTCTTTGCAGCCCACCCCTCCCTACTGTGACCTGGGGACAGTGAATGCCAACCCTGGGAACCCCCACTCGTGGGCCCAGGGAGGGAGAGCAGATGGGGAGCCGCTGGCTTCTCCATGGGGTACACAGACTTAGGACCAGCCTGGGCTGGGAGAGAGTGGGGCGGCTCTCAGGCCAGTCCTCCTCCTGTGCACACTGACTCCACCGCCCAGGCCCTCCCTGTCTCCCTCCCTCACTGGAGACCCTCTCCTCTTCCATCAAAGGCAGAAGTGGTGTCTGTGATGAGGATTAACAAAAATGGGCAGGTGTGTATTAAGACCTCTATACAGAAAGTGCTCAGTTAATGACAGCCACCTCCCCAAACCTATGAAACCTAAGCAACCTGGAGGCCTTGGCAGGGATGTAGGGGACTCCCTGAGTCTGTACTTGTGGGCCCAGGCCTGTGGGGAACCGGGAGGTGGGTGATCCACAGCCAGCCAGTTCCACTCCAGGCTTCAGCTCTCCCTCCTCTGCCTGCACCCGGGGCTGAGCAGGACCAAGACCAAGTCTCGGCCACGGGGCTACGAAGCAGGCACAGGGGTGGCGCCCTGCATGGGGGGACCTGGCATTTGCTGGGAAGGACACTGGGGAAGGGTTGATATCAGGAGCTTCAGACCCTGAAAGGAGTGACCATCAGCAGCTTGGAGTGCTGAGCAAGTGCTGTGGGGACGCGGAGGAAAGTAGGCTAAAGAAGTCAAGTGATTTCCAAAGAGAGATAAAATGAAGTCCCTAAAACAAAGATGAGCTGGTGTAGACATGTGACATGTACATCCCAGGACCTGGTGCCACAAGCTGCCTATGCTGCCAGAAGATGCTGCCCCCATGCTGACAGGTCACCTGCAGCCGCCGGCAGGGCTGGGCTGCCACAGCCTCTCCAGGGACCAGGGGCTCATCCCCCCATCTTGTCCCTGCCCTGTCCTGAGTGCCTCGCACAGAGCCTGGCACATGAAATACCTGTCGAATTCATGCATGACATTTTGAGAAGCATGCAAATGTAAGATTGAGCATACACTCACGCATCCCCAAACAAGTAGAATAACAGGGGCTTGGAGAGCGGTAGAGCAGCACAGAGTCTGCAGGAGGAAGGCGGACCCTGCTGTGCGGAGGCTGGTGGAGCTGGGGGCTCAGTCTAGCCCCAGGTGGCAAGTTCGGTGGCTCTGAGTGGGGACTCAGAGAGCCCAGGGTTCCTGGGCCTTCCAGTTTTTCAAAAGACAGGGGAATGCTGTGGCTACATGTGCTGTCCCTTAGTGGTGCCTCAGGCTCCCAAGCCTTCCCTTCCTCAGGAAGTTATTTTGGGGAAGGAGAGAACTTTGAAGACAGTGGACCCTGGGCCGCTTCTCTGTGAGGTGAGACACTGGTGGGCCACGCCCAGGGGGAAAGGAATGTACCTGAGGTCACTGAGCCTCTGGGCACGACCCTCCAAGCTGGGTGCTCCTCCTCGCTCCTCCTGGCTAGTGACCCCGAGCATCCCTCCTGCCTGCCCTTGGCCTGGCCCCTCATCTTCCCTGGGGGGGCTACAGCGATAGTGCCTCCTCCGCTGGGTGGCCCAGAGGGCCAGTTTATTGCCATGATGTTGCCATAAGCAAGAGTCCGTATTGTCTGGAGCTCTGGGCGCCTGTGTCATGCCTTTTACCTGCCTCACAGGCTCTTGGGCTCACGGTGCTCCCTCTCGCTCCCTCCGCTGCGCCGTCTGTCTCAGTCCATGTTCCTTGCCTTCCTTAGGGAGAGTGAGACATAAGCCTCGTATTGGATTAGGAGGCCAGGAGGGCTGCTCCCAAGGTGGCCATTGAGCCCCATCTCAGAACAAGGGAGGGAGGGTAAGAGCGGCAGGTTTGCCTCTGCCCGGGGCCCCAGGTGCCTCTCCTGGCACCGAGGGCTGGGGCTTGCTGGTCCACCTCTGAGCTCCTCCCAGCTCTGGTGATGCTGGTTCTGGGATTCTCAGCAAGCCAGGGAGGTGCTCTCTGGGAGCAGGGGTGAGGAGGCTAGAGCTGGCTGGGTGTGGACCCGGAGGCGCGGCTGAGAATGAGGTGGGTGCTGCTGAAAACACCACCGCCTGCTGCCAAGGTATGGAACCACACGGAGGGAGCCTGAGGCGCTATGGCCTCTGACCCTCAGTCCACTCGGTGTGGCTGCTCTTCCCTGCCATTTGCATTAAATTTTCTGCAGATCCTGTGGTCACCTTTCAGGTGTCAGCAAGTACTCAGGGAATCCTTTCCAGCCCGGCACCCGTCCTTTGCTTCAGGACTCCCTCCTGCCACTCACGGCAGCCTGGAGGGGTCGGGGAGGAGGAGGCAGGGTGTGGTGGGGTGTGGGCGGGTCCCGGGTCTCTATGCCCTTCCCAGACCTGCCCAAGGCCGCCACCCCTCAGCAGCCCCTGCCACCCCTCGGCCTGTCTCCCAGGTGCTGAGCCTGCCCCTCTCCCGTGGTCTTTCTTGTGGGGAGGATGGGACTTTGAAGATGGATTCCCTGGGAGCATCCCCTCCGGCTCCATGAAGGCCTCTGGGTGGGTGTCCAGTTCACTGTCCTCACCCTGGCGGCCACCGGCCAGTGTAGCCACAGTCACCACCCGATCTCCTCCAGGAGTACGTCAGACCCAACTGGCCCTGCATCCCCCAGACTCCAGGGGACACATTCAGATCACCATGGGCTTCTCAGAAGTCCCTGAATTGGAGGGAGGACGGGACTAAAGCTCCCCAGGTTGGGAGAAGAAGGGAAAATGCCCAGCACTCCACCCAGCCTTCCCTAGGCCCTCTCCTCCCCGCCCCCCCTCCCCCCCACCCAGCCTCTCCTCCCCACCCCCCCAGCCTTCCCTAGGCCCTCTCCTCCCCACCCCTCCCCAGCCTCTCCTCCCTGGCATCCCCAGCCTTTCCTAGGCCCTCTCCTCCCTGACCCCCAGCCTCTCCTCCCCACACCCCCAGCCTCTCCTCCCCACACCCCAAGCCTCTCCTCCCTGGCCCTGCCCCTGCCCCCCGAGCCTTCCCTAGGCCCTCCCCTCCCCAGTCCCCCAAGCCTAGGGAAGTCTAGGCCCTTTCCTCCCCGGCCCCCCAAGCCTTCCCTACGCCACCCTCTGTGGATGAAGGGGTGGGTCACAGAGCCGGTTTTGCAGCACCTTAGTGTGGCCTGCAGAGCTGGTCCTCTATCTCTCGTGCTGTTCCTGGCTGTTGGGACTTCTCTCAAATTCAACAGGAAAAGTTACATTTAATACCAGATATAAGCATGGAGTTCACGTCAAGAGAGCGTCAGCCCTGTGCTCTGGGTCACTCACCCTATCACAGGGCAGGCGCCCCGGATGGAGCCCCAGAGACAAGTGTGGGGTGCAGTGGAAGAAGGGGGGTCAGGGCTGGGGCTGGGGCACCTGACGGAGGCAGCAGAGACCAGAAGTTACACACAAAATTGGGCACATCTGGCTTGAATTGACAAAGCGTCATTCTGACGCACTAAAAATGCCATTCTGCAAATAGACATTGAGTGCGTGTCAAGGTTCTGTTGAACTCCCTAATGAGGGAACTAACGAACGACAGAGCTGATTTAAGAGAAACACGGGGCTCTTTAGAGAGGGTGGGAACAAAAGGCACACAGAGACAGGAGTGCTCAGTTAAACAGAAGGGACATGAAACTGAGAAAGACCAAGGTGAGTGAGGCCACTGCCTGCAGGGTTATCTTCTCTGCCAGAGGGAAGAGGAAACCATGGCATCTGTAACTGTGTTACAGGCCTGGAAGACATCAGAGCCCTAATCAATCGTGCAGCTTAGTTCTGCCCCTCCGAGAGTCAGATCCCCCGACCGCCATGCTAGACAGTGCCTGGTGGGACCTCAAAGGCCACTCAATTCTCCTCAGGCCACGTTTCCACTACTCTTAAGCATCTCATCTCTGCCACTCATAGCTCTGTGTGAAGCAAATTACTTCTAACCTCTCTGAGCCTCAGTTTCCTCATCTGCAAAATGGCCATAAGAATAATGAGGTTGGCAGGGCCTAGTGGCTCATGCCTGTAATCCCAGCACTTTGGGAGGCTGAGGTGGGCAGATCGCTTGAGCCCAGGAGCTCGAGACCAGCACACAGTGAGATCCAATCTCTACAAAAAATACAAAAATTAGCCGGACATGGTGACACACACCTGTGGTCCTAGCTACTTGCAGGGAACACGGGCAGATCGCTTGAACCCGGGAGGTCAAGGCTGCCGTGAGCTGTGTTTGTGCCACTGCACTCCAGCCTGGGTAACAGAGTGAGATCCTGCCTCAAAGAAAAAAATAAAAAAGAATGAGGTCACTGTGGAGGGTTGTCAGAAGCACGTGAAAAGCCCTGTCCCCGTGGGACAGCCTGCTGCCCTCCCCACCTTGCTGTGACCCTGGACAAGTTGCTGGGTCTCTATGCATCTCAGTCTTCTCATCCATCAAATGCGCACAATGGAGAGTGGTTTTAAGGATTCTATCAGTGTCCATAAAGGGCCAAGGCAGTGCTGTCCCTGGCCACAAGGGCAGGGCTGGTGATAGTGGGACTGGTTTCAAGGCCCTGAGTTGGGGCCTCGGTTTTCTTGTCTGTGAAGTGAAGGCTGGAGAGAAGGATTTTCAAGGTCTAGACCAGATGTCTATCCTGTGATTTCTCCCCACCCCGCTTATCCCGGCACAGGGGCCAGGGAGCCTGGGGTGTGCTTGTGGCTCCTGTTCACGGGACGGGGCCTGCCTTCAAAACACCACCCAACCCCAGCCCTTGGCAGCTCTCCCTGGTGCTTCTGAGTACTGCGAGGCCCTGTGCCCCTCTGCTCAGAGCACTCCTCAAACACTTCCCCAGGGACTTGCCAATGAGGCAGAGTTCATTAAGAGCCACCGCGAGCAGGTCCATGCTCTTCTTTACCCAGGAATTTGGGATTCTCCAGGAAGAATGGGCTGCTGTGGTCCTGGCCCCCACTTTGGCCTCCACCCACCCAGGCTCCCCCATTGCCTGCCTCCTAACGGCCAAATAGAACATGTAGGAGGGGGTTGAACAGGAACACTACGGGAGGGTCAGCGGAAGGACGTGATGACTGGCGAGGTGGGCAGGGCAGCCTCCAGAAAGGTGCAGAGCCACCTGCCCAGGCACAGGGCCGTTTGGCCCCATGGCCACCTTCCTGGTGCCAGGCCCCTTCCCAGTATGCTGTGCAAGTGGGGCCCACATCCCTGCCCTCTGGGGTGCAGGAGGTTGGGAGATTTTTGGGAAGGTGGGGAGAGGAGACAGGAGCAGCTTTCAGATGCTCTGGGGTGGGGGGAAACGTCTTTGTGTGCTTAGGGCTACTCAAGGAAAAGGCAGAACTGTGGTGGCAGAGAGGGCAGTCGGTGCTCTGGGCTCCGTGGCACAATCTCCCAGGCTGGAGCCCGCAGGCCTGGCCACCCCTCCAGGAAAGGGCCCCTCCCTGCGGGTGCAGGAGCGCTCTCTGCAGGCATTCCCTCCTCTTCCACCAGGGGGTAGCAGGTGCCAACGCGTCCGCCTCCCTGGACCATTTCACTCCTTCAAGTCACTGGCTCCACTGGGTTTTCTGTTCCCACCCCGTCACAACTTTGGGGCTTAAAGGCACCAGGATCTGGCATCCCCGGGATGCCACCTGTCTTCCAGGATGTGTCCTGGCTCCTGATGCCCCAAGCTAAGCCCCGGACAGGCTGGGAACCTCTCCCTAGCAGCCCCTGCCCTGGTCCCTAGGGCCCCGCAGGCCTTGGGGTGGCAGTGGCCTCGTCCCATGTCACCCCAGAGGCCTCGGGAGGCAGGTGGTTTTGTCTAGGAAGACCTGTCCTCCTGTATGGATGAGGGGCCAGCTCCTGAGGGCAGGGGAGGGGAGGGCCGCTAGGGCCACGTGCAGGGCTTCTGACTGCAGGTGCCTCATCCACACTCGGGGCCTGCACTTGATGGGGTGGGGAGGCAGAGGGAGCCTGCGGCCACTGCCTTGGAATCCCCACCCACGCAGATAGACTGGGGCTCCCCACCTCCCCTCCGTGGGCTGGCGGGGCCTCTGCGGGGAATGAGGAGAGATGGGCGCTGGGCTGACTTGGTCAGTGAACTAAACGGATTCCCTGACACAGATTCAGGTTTTCATTCTTGTTTGAAATAATGCTGAGAAGTTTTTCTTAATAACGTGAGGGCCGGGCGCGGTGGCTCCCAGCACTTTGGGACACCAAGGAGGGTGGATCACGAGGTCAGGAGATCGAAACCATCCTGGCTAACACGGTGAAACCCCATCTCTACTAAAAAATACCAAAAAAATTAGCCGGGCATGGTGGCGGGCGCCTGTAGTCACAGCTACTCCGGAGGCTGAGGCAGGAGAATGGCGTGGGCCTGGGAGGCGGAGCTTGCAGTGAGCGAGATTGCGCCACTGCACTCCAGCTTGGGCGACAGAGCGAGACTCTGTCTCAAAATAAATAAATAAATAAATAAATAAAAATAACGTGAGTAGTTTTTTAAAAAACATTTTTTTCATGCCCTTGCTTTGCAAAATAAAAAAAATGACAGTTTTGGCCGGGCATGGTGGCTCACGTCTGTAATCCCAGCACTTTGGGAGGCCAAGGTGGGCGAATCACAAGGTCAGGAGTTCGAGACCAGCCTGGCCAATATGGTGAAACCCCGTCTCTACTAAAAACACAAAAGTTAGCCGGGCGTAGGGGCGGGCGCCTGTAGTCCCAGCTACTTGGGAGGTTGAGGCAGAAGAATGGCTTGAACCTGGGAGGCTGAGGTTGCAATGAGCTGAGATGGCGCCACTGCACTCCAGCCTGGGTGACAGAGTGAGACTCTGTCTCAAAAACAAAACAAAACAAAAGACAGTTTTATGACCTCTTCCAATTTGGGAGGAAATGCAAAAAGCCCAGGACCACGGTGACAAACCCCTGGCTGGCTGAGGCTGGGCTGGGAGGTAGAAGGGGGCTCCAGTCCCTTGCTGGCTGAGCGACAGGCAGAGGACAGGGACAGCGTGAGGAGGGAAGTGTACTGGCTGGGCCCCTGCCAGCCTTTGGAGCAAGGTGCAGCCACGCTGGTGGGGTCCACAGGCCTGGACCCCCACTCGGGTGGCTGAGAGCTGGCCCTCCCAGAGAGGGAAGGGCTTGGGCTTGGGCCTGGGCCTGAGCATTGACCAGAATCCTGGGACTGGAGTGGGGCCTGGCGGAGATGGTGCAGGAGCTCACCTGAGCAGCAGGGAGGCTGTGGCAGGGAGTGCTGGCCGCAGCTCAGCCCAGCAGGAAGGGGGGTGCGGAAGCCTGTGCCCGCCTCTGAGCCTAAGAAAGAACACAAGACGACAGTCAGGGGACGTCCCAGCAGCTTGGGGTCTGGCTGAAAGCTGGGTATCCCGTGAGGAGGGTCCCGGCCAGGCAGGAGGTTCAGGGGGCCAAGGCAGCCATTGTCCCCTACCCCCAAAACAGGTTTCCTGGAGTGAGGCAAGATGCCCAGGGCAGGGGGCAGGTCAGGGCACATGCACGCACACACGCACTCACATACTCATACACACGTACACACACACACTCATACACACACACACGCATACACACAGATACACACTCATACACATACACACTCATACATAGTCATACACTCATACACATACACACACTCATACACATACACACATACACACACATACACACTCATACTCATATCCACACTCATACACACATACTCATACACTCATACACACTAATACACACATACACTCACAGGCACACATACACTCAGACATACACACACTCATAGACACATACACATTCACTCATACATACACACTCATACACATACACACTCACACACACTCATAGGCACACATACACTCCTACACACACTCAGACACACACACACTCACTCATACACACTCATATACACACTCATATACACATACACTCACTCATACAAACACACATACACACATACTAACACACTCATATACACATACACACTCATATACACACTCATACACACTTATAAAGTCACACATACATTCATATACACACTCATATACACACATACACAGTCATACACACACGCACTCATATACACACACTCATACACATACACATACACATATACTCATACACACATAAACACATAACACACATACACTCACACATACACATACACACACTCACTACACATACACACATACACACACATACACATACACACATACACGTGTAAACACATATACTCACACGTGCACACATAAGCACACACTCACCCCAGTACACACTCACACTCACACATACACGCACACACACATTCACACACTGCACTTGGGAGGGCCAAGAAGAGCATCAGGCCAGGCTCTGGGAGGGCAGCAGCTCCCAAATTCTTAGCGCCCAACATGGCCTACAGGACCTGTGTACCTGGACCGGCCTGCCGGCCCTGTTCTCAAACAGGGAGCCCTACAGGACACCCCCTGCTGCACTGCGGCTGTGCTTGTGAATGGCGGTGGGAATGCCCATGGTGGGGGTTGCTCTTGACTCTTTTCCTTGTTCTTCGGTCTCCCCAGAGGACAGGCCTCCTCTGGCCACCTGGCCCAGGGGCAGCTTCAGAAACGTAAATTGGAGTCTGCCACTCTCCTGCCCAAACCCTGATTTCTGTTGGTCCTCGAAAAATTCCAAATGCACCTCGGCCTACAGGGCCCCGTGGGACCTGGCTCTGCCCACATGGCTGAGCCCCTCGGCCCCAGTAGGCCTCCGCCTGGAACTCCCCTCGCCCTGCCCTTCCTCGGCAGGGCACTCATGCGTGGGGCCCTCGCTGCCCCCAGCACCCGCACCTCGTGGCCGCTCTCCTCAGCAGGCCTCGGTTTACGGGTCGCCTCCTCAGAAGATTTGCTCCCTCTTATCACCACAGTGCTCGGCACGTGCCGGCTGCCCAGTCAGATTGCACGGGACAAGTCACTCTCTTGCTGGAGGACTGAAGGCTGACTGTTCACTAGACCTAGACTGTGCCACGTCTATGGAACAAGGAAGGCTTGAGTAGGTCACCACCTAGCTCCATTCTAGGAACCCTAGGTCAACTGGCCGACTCCCAAGGTCTCTGCGAGTCCTGATGATGGTGCCTTACACTAACCATGCCCACCTTGTCTGTAGTGAGTGGCATCACTTGCCCCTAGTTCCCATCCCCAGGACCTCATTGTCCCCTTGCACTGAGCCACTTGCTCAGTGGCTGAGGCAACCCTACCTGCTTTTTAAGAACCCTGGATGTGCACTCACACACATTCACACACACGCACACATACACACACTCTCACATACGCTTACACTCACACATGCACACACGTACACACCCACACATGCACACTCACCATACACACTCACACTCTCTGTCACACACACATGCACCTGGAAGCAGTGGCTGTTGTTTTCATTTGTAGCCACAGTTGATGTGGCTTCTGAGCACCTCCTGGGGCCAGAGCAAGGGGATGTCCACTGTGAGGAGGGATCTGGAGTGGCAGGACACCTTCTCTGTCTTGGGCAGGTGCTGGTGCCCACACCTGTGCCCTCAGCTAGTCTTCATGCTAAACCTGCAGCGGGCGTCACCATCGCCCCCATCTTCCAGGGGAAGAGCTTGAGGCTGAGAGAGGGAATGGTTTGTCCGTCCATCTGTTTGTCCATCCATCCGTCCATCCATCCAACACACAGCATGAGGCACCATAGAGGCTACATGCAGCAGGACTCAGCCCAGCTGGGAGGGAAGAAGGAGCCAGGGAAGCCTTCCCCTCTGCCTCCCACCTTGCAGGTCCCCTTCCAATCTCACCCCCAAACACTCACCCCAAACTTCCATGCTAAATTTGCCATAGAATCTGCTGTGGTTGGGTTGTCGGGGACAGACCTGAGCTGGGGAGATTTGCAGACCTGCTGCCAGCCTGTACTGGACAGACCTGGGGCTCCGTGGCCCCCACACCCTCTCAGGGGAAGAGAGCAGAGGCAAGGGCCCATGTGCAGTTTATCTCAGCCTCACCCCATGGGGACTTCACCATGATGATCTCACACACGCAAGCCTGCACCACCCCCAGCCCCCACCAGCTTCCCCGGGACTGGGAAAATGGGCCAAACATGATGGCACACTCTCCCGCCTCCCCCAGCCCCTCTGGCCTTCATCGTAGACCTTCTGAGCTCTCATGGCACCAATGAGGAAACTGAGGACTGGAGAAAGAATGTCAGCTGTCTGAGGTCGTTTAGGTCTAACTCCCAGAGCAGTGCTGCTGCTGCTCCACACACTGTCTGAGCCACAGTATCCTGCTTGGGAAATGTGAGGCCCACTCAGAGGCTGTGGGCTCTGTCTGAGCGCCTGGAGGAGAGCGGTGGGGCGGGCAGTGGGCAGCTGAGCTGTTTCTAAGCACTGATCTCACAAAGGAAGTGGTGAATCTGGGGAGGGTGGGCTGGACGCCGCTGCGTGCCTGCTTAGGTGCATGTACCCATGTGTGTGGCACCTGCATGTGTGTGCACACTCCTGTGTGTGTGAGCGTGCTCACCACCTTCAGGTCGTCTGTGACTGCCGTGCCTGTGTGCTGGGGAGGGGCTCGGGTGCTATTCTTAGGGCAGCATTCTCAGTCTACAGTCAGATCTGCTAACTGACCGCCAGGGAGCCTGGCCTGAGCAGGCATTGCTCCCCAGTACCAGACTCTTGGGGTGGGGAAGAGTGTGCCCCAGCACACACCTTGGAGGAAGAAACACAGGTCAGATGTCTTTCAGTTCTAGCTGCCTCCAAGCTCTGGCCTTTGCTGGGCTTTAGCTATGCCCTCAGGAATGCGGGCTTCTGGCTGGGGCCAGGGACTCCTCTCAGTGACCCATGGAAGGAAGAGGGGAGCTGCGGAGGAGGGGAGGGCAGAGAATGGATGGGTCTCAGTGTAGCCCAGCGGTTCCTAGGAAAGGTGGGATGGCTTGGACTGCAGAGACCTTGGGCAAGTCACTGTGCCTCTCTTGGCCTCCACTTCCTCATCTTTAATATGGGCTGTGATGAGAGAAGAAATTGTCTCTTTGGGTTACTTCGAGGATTAAATAGAACACGGCGATTAGCCCAGGAGTACTCCGTGCACAGTAAGTGCCTAGTTAGTGCTGTGGCTCCCAGCGCGGGGCCAAGCCTCAGAGTGGCCCTACAACCTTCTTATCCCATAGCACTCCTATGGAGAACATCCCACTTTCTAGAGTAAGCTGATCCTGTACTTCAACTAAGCCAAAGGTCTGGGGTAAGAGCAGAGGCCCAGGCATCTCTCTTGATACCTGCCCTCCACCTCTGGACCACCAGGCCCCAGGCCAACAGGACTGGCATTCGCTGGGCACTGGCCACCCTGGACACTGCACTGGGCTTGCTCACATGCCCTGACGTGGGCATCACTAGCCCATCCTACAGGGGGGTTAAGCAGCCTGTCTGGTGTGATCAAGCTGGTAGGGCCCCCCTGTATCTGACTCCAGACCCCGTGCCCTGAGGGCACCTGCACCGCTGGGGCTCCATCACCGCTGGTCTCACACAGTGCTGGCCTGGCTGCCGGGAGCGGGGGGACCCGGGAGCAGGCTGAAGCTGTGCCCTCTGGCCGGCCTGACGGGGATCTACTGGGCATGGACCCCTGCGTCAGGTTTGTGGCTGGCGCGCACGTTCCCAATCAAGCCGAGTAAATATTTACAGCCATTACGGCCATTGATCGCCTTCGATCCTGGGCGCTGCTGTGAGATGCCCCTGCTTACTCATGCTTTCTTAAAAACAGCTCTTCCCTGCACGTCTTTAATAATTCAACTCCTAATTGTCTCCAAACGCAAACCTGAAAATGCCAACTCAGGGCCTTCGCCCCCGCTCTGGTCCCCCTCTCGTCCCCTCTGCTGGAGGCCCCTCTCCCCCTTTCTGCTGCAGATCCTGGCCTCCCTGCCCTGCCTCTGACCACTTCTAGGAGGGGCTCAGGATGTCCCTCACCTCCGGCCGCAGCCACCGCCGGCTGCCGCAGCAGAAGTGAGCTGGGAGTAATTGAGTTGCAAGGCTGGGGCGAGAAGAGGCAGGAGCAGGAAGGTCTGGCCGCGGCTCCCCAGGGTGCCCTGAAGTGATACTGGGCAGGGAGGGGCAGGGATCTGGGAAATCTCGAGGTGACAGGGGAGGCTGATTCTGAATGGGTCCCTGGACAGGCCTCAGCCCAGACCTCCCCTGCCAAGGGCTGGGGGTGGAGGTGAAGCCAAATCAATATTTATAGCATCTCCCGGGCACCAGGTCTCCTGGCTGGGGCTGCTCCCCAGTGGCCTCTGAGGGCCATCCCATATGGAGTGGAGTCTAGGGGACTGTGTTGTGTCCCAGCCCTGCTCTCAGGGCAGGGTGACCAGGCGCTCCCAAGAGCTCCACTACCAACTTCACTTCCCTCTCCCTCGAGGCCCAGTCCGGGTCACACATCGGTGCTAAGGGAGACTCACCCGTCCGTGCCCCCCAGGGCAGCTGCCCAATGTAAAACTCTCACAGCCAGACAAACACCACAAGGGGCGTGAGAGGACAGGCACACAGTCACTAGAACTGCAGCTGGCCTGGAGCCAGTGGCCACCGATGCAGAGGGCCCTTTCAGCCAGGGTGCCGGGGCTGTGGCTCCCAATCCCAGGTCACTGGGCTGGCACTGATCCCTCCACTGCTCTCTGGTCTGAGAACATCCCATTGTGAAGCCGTGGGTCTCCTTGCCTCCTCTGGCAGGCAATGTCCCAGGCTCTGGGGACACAGCAGGGAACCAGACAGAATAAAACCCCCTAGAGCTTATAGGCTATAAAATGAGATTGATGAATAAATGATATATTGGGAGGGAATAGGGCTGCAGAAATTACCTAGGACTGGCAAGAAGGGAGGGGTGCCTAGGGCAGGGCCTGCAGGGCACATGGCGTTCAAATACAGATCTGAGGGGTGAGGGAGAGTGAAAGGGAAGCTGTCCAGGCAGGCAGAGGGGCAGCAAGGGCCAGAGCTCAGGGGTGAGGTGAGCTGGCGGGAGAGGCCCCTCCTGCTGCTGAGGGGTGGAGGCTGAGCCCGAGGGGTAGGCGAGGGAGTGGCAGGGATTTGTGGCTGTCCAGGGTGGCATTGGAGGAGGGAGGGAGCAGCGGTACATTTGGAGGCACTCTGAAGATGGGACCGAAAGGATTTGCAGATGTCCTGGGTGTCTGTTGCGTGAGAACGAGAGGAGTCAGGCCAAGGCTTTTGTCCTGAGTTGCTGGAAGAACCAAGCTGTTATTCACTGTGGTGGGAAAAACAGAAGCTGGCCTGGCGTGAAGGGAGGAGGAGGCTTGGTGGTAGCATTTCAAGTCTGAGACATCTAAAGAGATCCTAGCAGAGGCTTCAAGGAGGCAGGTGGGATCTGCAAGGGTTGGAACTGGAGGGATACATTTGGGGGTCATCAGCACATAGACGGATTTGAAGCCAAAAGACTGAGCAGAAGAGGCCCAGGACTGAGCCAGTCGTGCACGCTGATGTCTAAAGGCCTCCTTGCCCCCGCTGCCTGCACCCATCCCCAGAGCTTGGCTTGGACATTTGCAGAAGGCTGCTATTGTTTCTTCTGTTCAGAAAGACACCTATCCACATTCCAAAGAGCGCCCCACATCCTGTTCTGCCATCGGTAGCCACGAGGGCTCCCAGCTTCTTACCCGATCCAGCTGGCCAGTCACGACAGGAATACCCACTGGCCAAGGCAGGTGCCTGACCCAGGCTGGGCCAAGGAGATCCCTTCCCAGATATTTTGACAGTGGGAGGCCCTGTGACTGGGATGCAGAGGCTGTGACATGCAGGCCTGGGCAACTTCTTGTAGCCAACCATGAAGCCACATGGAAGAAGCCACTTGAGTAGGGACGCTGACATGCAGCGTCTGCATGTGAGAGGTGAAGGACTCGGTGTGAGCGGACTTTTCTGGTCATCCCCGCCCCGTTCTCTTCCCGTGGTTTGGTTTAAGGGCTAAAAGGTCCCTTTGACTGAGCAAGTTCACTCAAGTTAGCCTTAATACAGCATCTCAGCATTCAGACAGAGAGAGGAGGCACAGGCCAAGGAATCCAGGGGCCCAGGAGCACAGGCAAAAGGCCGGTCCTCCTGAGCCCTCAACCAGACTGCACAGAGCCAGGCGAGAACACGCATGTGACACACAAATGGCCCTGGCGCTCCGGGGCAGATGCATACCAACAGGAGAACGTATTGATGATCTGATTTTATTCTGAGTCAACTGTTTTAAGGTTTATATAAGGCTGGCCCGCCTTGGTGGCTCACACCTATAATACCAGCACTTTGGGAGGCCAAGGCAGGTGGATGACCTGAGGTCAGGAGTTCAAGACCAGCTTGGTCAACATGGCGGAACGCCATCTCTTATTTTGAAAATATCAAAAAGAACTTAAAAGTCATGGAGGAGAGTTCATCTTTCATCTAAAAGGAGTCCCAGAAAACAGGTGAGGGGACAGAGAGGAGGAGGTGTTCCTTAATATTAAAGAGAACAAATGTAAGCATTATTTCATTTCATCTTCAAGTGTGGGCCATGGGATATTAATATGTGTCATGTGGAAAGGTATTTTGTGGGCAAACACATTTGGGGAGTACTAGTCAGATGAGGCTACACAAATTCTTTCACTACAGAACTTCTCAGAACCTTTACTATACACCCTTTATATTTTCAAGACAACGTGGGGGTGGTGAAGAGCCCTGGCTTTGGAATCTCAGACCTGGGTTCTCAAGCCTTCCCTGCCTCTTTTTGTCTCTGTGTTTGGGAAGACCTTTTGTCCCTCTGGGTCTCAATTTTCTCATCTGTTAAATGGGAATCACAATTACATCCTTGGGGGTCTTCCAGACTTAGGGACAAAGGGACAAGACAAAAGTGAAGATGCTTAATAAAATGTAAAGTTATGTGAATGTGAAATGCCCTGTCTCGCGTGAGTTCTGTGACAGCCTCTGGCTGGGCCTCACTTGTCTCACCTGTGAAATGGGAGTTGGGGTAAAATCACTGTAGCTCCCCTACTCTGCATGCAGTCACGCTGCAGCTAGAGTGGTTGTTACAGAGAAAACAAAAACCAAACGAATGCTCCCTTGCTCTGAGGATAAACCCCCAGCCACAGGCTTGGCCATGCCCTTATAACTGTTTGACTATCTGCCTGCACCTCTAGAGTGTAAGCTCCTTGCGGCCAGGGCCGCAGCTGCAGCATGTAATGCCACATCTGGCAGGCACAGTGTCGACTTGGGAAGTATTTGTCAAATGAGTAAATGCATGAACTTAGGCCTCTTCTAACTCTGAAATCTTACATCTCTCCGGATTGAGAAAAGAATCAAAAGCCATTCTCCCACTACTGCTGCAGGAAACAGACTGCCCTGGACCCTGACTCCTCCCCTGTGGTGGCCTCACCAGGGCCCGCCCTCGGTCAACCTAGCCTCGAAGAAGGGAATGCTTGGGTGTTTCCAGAGACTCCTCAGAGCATGTGCTCAGGATAGAGTCCTGATGCTTCTAGAGACCGTATGGGCAAGTCCTGTAGCCTCTGTTGGTTGCAATTGTGACAGCTCATAGGAGCATGGTGAGGATTCAATGATACTATGTCAGTGAGTGCCTAGGACAGTGCCTGGCACATGGTAAGCAGCAATGAATGACACTGCTGCTATCCATTATTATTACCCAATTCCCTCACTGAACACAGAGGGCATGATGGGTGGCTGAGTCCTCCCAGCTTCCTTGAGGCAAAGGTGGGACTTTGATAGGGGGCATCTCACTCCTGCCCAGCACCCTGGCTGCTCCCCTGCTGCTTTCTGACTCAGACCCCAAGGTTGTGATTCCCAAGTCATTCGTCTGCATTCAGCTGACACAGGCCATCTGCAAGACACACACCTCTCTGAGCTGTCAGAAGACACTGCAGAAGCTGAGATCCTGGCATCAAGCGTCCCAGATGGAAATTCCCCAAGACACCCTTGGGCCCTCGGCTCAAGTTCAAACAAAGAAATGCTTATGTTCAGAGATCTTCACAGATCACCAGCGAGGATGTGACTTGAGAACACTTTGCGTCAGCATCATAAAACATGAGGATTGATGACCCGTGTGAGTGGGGCGAGTGCCAGGGGAACGCAGGCTCTGAGTTGGCCGGCCGTGCTTCCTGCGTACACTCTGTGCAGAGGGTGCCAGCCTAGAAAGGGGGGGGGTTAGAATAGCGCCGCACTAGTTAGCATGTCCCATAGGACCCTGTTTACAGCACACTTGCATGGGCATGTGTGCACCTGGTTCTCATGACAATATGCAGGGTGGGCAGGGGTTAAGGAATGCTTCCCCACTTTGGGGATGAAGGAAACTGAGGCTCAAGGAGGTGCGAAGCCAGGCAGCTGAGGTCACACAACCTTGGATCTCCCTACCATCACTACCCTCTCCTCTTGCAGCAGAGAGAGGTGGGAAAGCCACATTCAGCCAAAACCCAGAAATTTACCCAGAGAAACTCACAAACTAACATGGTGGGCCTTGTACAAACTCTAAGAGTATGAAGAGAAGAGCTACAGCTGGCCTTACCCAGTCCTGCCATGCTGGGACTGGTCAGCTCCCCTGCACTGAATCTGGGTAGGGGCATGAAAAGACACAAGATGGGATAAGAAATCCTCCACATGAGAGAGGAAATGGGAACCTTTCATCACTGGGGACCAGGAAGCAGGGTGAGGGGCTCACAGGACAAGCTGGCCTCAAACGTTCCCCTTCCATTGCCTGTTCAATGTTACTAGATACTTGCAGACCTCTGGCAGAACAGATGGGGACTTGGATATACCTTGTAAGGGGATGGGGGCATGAAGACAGATTTGTTCCCCTGACCAAGGGGGAATCAAACAGGTCACTGAGTGCTCAAAGGAGAATATTCCCAGAGCTATGCAGTGAGGGGCCTGCTACCACAGTAACACTTGGGCATGTGTCAAGTCCCCACTTGGCCAAGTAGCTTGGTCTTCTCCTACCTTCCAAGTCTTTCCTGACCATGAGAACCATGGGAACCAGAACTACTTAATTAAGGAACATGAAATTCCTTTCCTTTCAGATCACTGGTCCCGACTCTGGCCTGAGATGCTAAGAGATCCCACAGCTCCTGTGATGGGAAAAGATCTATTCCCAGAATGTGGTTCCCACATGGGAAATTTTACCTGTTCAGTACTTCTTGTGGAATGTATCTACTAATGATATATTCTCACAATTTTTACTTAACTTGGAATTCCTTAATTTACCCTTCATTTTTTAAAAGACATTTTTGCTGGGTATAGAATTCTAGGATGGCCAGTTACTGTTCTTTGAGCAATAACATTTGAAAAATGTTCTTCCATTGTATTCTGGCTTCTGTGGTTTTTGTTGTGAAGTCTACCATCATTTTTGTATTGTTATTTCTCTGAGTACAATGTGTCTGTTTTTCTTCTGGATGCTTTTAAGGTTTTCTCTTTACCTCTAATTTTCAGCAGTTTGACCATGCACATGTCAGAATCTCCACACCATAGCAGATGTACCTACCTGTGGTTTTCTTTGTATTTATCCTGCCTGGGGTTCACTGAGCTTATTAAACCCATGATTTGATATCTTTCATCAGTTTTGGAAAATTTCTTCAAATTCTATTGTTATTTCTTTAAATTATTTTTTAAATTATTATCATAATTTATTCAAGTTCTAAGTATTTCTTCTAATTCTAATTCCATGCTTCTCTCTCTCTCCTTTTCTTCTGGGAGTCTAGTTATACATCTGTTAGACTTTTTTACTTCGACCCACACATCCTCCTTAAATTCTTTTCTGTTTTTTTCGTCCATTCATTTTTAGTCCATTCACATTTAAGGTAATGATTGATATGATAGGATTTACACTGCCATTTTGCTACTTGTTTTCTATTTGTCACATGCCTTTTTGTTCCTCTGTTCCTCCGTTATTATCATCTGTTGTATTTGCACTTCCTTGTCTCTTGCCATGTCTTGTAATTTTTAGTTGAACACTGTAGCTCTGTGACAGACAGTGTGAACTTCTTTTGCAGGTCACCCATGTTGTCAGGTTTGGGGGCAGTGAGAGACAGATGTGGATTCTAGTTTGTCCTTTTGAGTTCCAGTTTGTTCTCACTTTATCTTACTTCATGTCCAGTCTCTCTTCCCATTTTCTGGTCTTGCCAACCTACAGCAACTTCAGGCATATGCAGAGGCAACAGCCCTCAATAAGACTTCTTCCCCAGCTTCCACAACTATACAAAGTCTCATTCTTACAACAAAGCCCAGACTCCATATCAGTCATAGTGGTTCCACGTCTCTGATCAAGCCTTCAATGATACAAGATCCAAATTCTCTGTTAAATTTTAAACTACATCTTTTCATTTACTTTGTCCATTTCTTTTTTCTATTTTTAAAAACATATTTATCATAGTTATTTTGAACTATGTCCTTATCTGCTAACTTAAACATCTGAGTCATCTCTGATTTTTATTTCTATTGACTTCATAATCAGCCACTTTCTCCCTCTTCTCATGTCTAACAATTTTTTATTGCATGCTGGAAATTGTGAGTGATATGTTATACAGGCCCTGGATTTACTTACCTCCCTATAAAGAGCATTGAGTTTTGTTTTGGCGGGCATTTAAATTCCTGGCAAATCACACCGTTCCTGTCAAAGTTTGCTTTTAGCCTTTGTTAGGGAGGGTCTGTTCCAGCTTTTTTCCTTATTCATAGAATATAGCTCTTCTCTTAAGGCGTGATCTTAATCCTAACAAATGGCTTTTCTGAGGTCTCAACAGAAAGCCCAGGGTGTTCACCAGTGCGTGGGTGGGCCTGAACCTCCATATTTCCTCAGTGCTGTCTGACGCCTGGGATCTTTGCTCTGCTCTCAACATCGCGGCAGTTGTTCCTGCAAGCACTCCAGAGTCTCTCCCTGCTAATGCATAGCCTAGCAATTAGCCAAGGCCCCAAAGGATCTTTTCATGCAGATTTTGGGGGTACTTTTTCTCTGTGGCTCCCTCCTTTCCAGACCCCCATCATCTCAAATGTTAGCTGCCTTAGCAGCCTTGAACTCTGAGCTCTATTTCCTTTATCCAGGGTGACCACCAGTGCTAGGAGACCTTGTATGCCCAGCATTTTGGAGAATATAGTCAAGGATAAAGATGAAGTAAACTGTGGGGTCCATTCAGTGCGATTCTCTTTTCTCGAGGATCATTGCCCTCTGTTTGTTGCTGTCCAGTGCCCTCCTAGAGTTGCTGTACATACTCTGTCCAGGTCCTAGAGTTGTTTTCAGTGGGCAGATTAGTCTGATGCCACCTACTCTAACATGGTTGGAACCTTCCTTTCCTGGATTCAAGGGGGCGGGGGAGGGAATGATGTTTATATGGTTAAAAATACAAATTTATTCAAACTTGTCTATGTTCCTGCTAGGTCTCTTGAGTGTGTCATTGGGATATAAAATGAATCCTTTCTCTGTCATAACAGTTGAGGCTACAGCCCTTATTGAGTACCTCAAATGGACCAAGGCTTTATCCTAAAGTGCTTTATACATCTAATTGTTGTCACCTTCCCACTCACTCTGAGACATATGCACTACTATCATTCCCATTTTACAGTTGCAGACATCGAGTGATGTGGAGGCTAAGTTACTTGCCCAAGGTCTGTTGGCTTTATTACCTCCCCCGATGATGTCCTCACCTCTCCAGTCCTTCTGCCGCTACCTCAGTCCAGGCCACCCTCATCTTTCACCCAAGCTCTCCGCTGTCCTCATGATGGGCTTTTCTGCTTCTAGACTTCTCTGATAAGCAGGGTCAGAGTAAAAAAGTGGGCAGCTAGGCTGGGGGTGCTGATGAGGACTGGGGCCAAGAAAGTCCAGGCCCAACCACGGGGCTACAGTGTGGGAAACTGGAGGTGGTGGGGGAAGCAGGAGAACAAACAGTGAATGTTTCTCAGTCAGGGATTAGGCCTGTGGGAGGAGACACGGGCCCAAGACTGATGGCCCACGAGGAGCAGGCAGACACCAGGCAAGGCAGAAGCCCCGAGGCATCGGCACAGCCAGGGCAGGAGGTAGGTGGGGAGGCAGGGGCTGTGGGGCAGCATGTCACTGTGGCACTGCCTTCAGGCTGAGTTCAAACCGCAGCTCTGCCTCTCACCAGCTGTGGACACTTGGGCACATCTCTTAGGCTCAGTTTCTCCACCTTAGACTCCATTTGAGGTTGACGTTAGCTTCGTGAAATAGAACACCTAATTATGGCGACTTAAATGAGACGAGTTTAGCTTTCTCAAGCAATGAGAAATCCAGACGTTTAGCTTGGCAGCTCCAGCCATCAGAGCCCAGGAACCTGTGTCCTTCTTTCATGGTTCCAGGGACAGTCATCATAAGCCCATCCCAGAAATGAGGAGGGAGAGATGGCAACAAGAGTATGCTAGCTGAGTCCTTCCCACTGCCATAAAGATGGTTTCCTAAAAGCCCTACCCAGTGGTTTCTACTTATGACCCATTGGCCCAAACTATATCACATGGCCATCTAGCCATAAAGACCCTGGGAAATGTAATTCTGTGGCAAAGAACACTGTCGCCCCAATGAAATTAGACTTGATGTTAACCAAAAGGCAGAGAAGCAATTCCAACAAGATAAAGGAGTCTACTCGAGCGGAAGAAGGAGAGAGGTGACATGAAATCAGCAACCAGAAGTCTCTGCCACAGGGGTAAATGATGTCACTTCCTTTATCTGTGAGGTTGATGTGAGGAGGAAATGAAGACATTGGTGTAAAGCACCTAACAGGTACTTGTTCAGCAAATGGCAACAGGTATTCTTGAGTTTGAGGAACTTTTCTAATGATCCCTCGAAGGCCCATCCCCAGAGAAAAGGCTTCATAAGTGCTTGCAGCATTGACTTGTCTAAGCCCCACCCAGAGAGAGACCCATCTGTACAGGCCGATGTGACACAGCCTGGAGCCTTTGTAAAGCCCTGCCTTGGAGGAAGCTGATGCTCTTTACTTGCTATCTTGACTCAGCGGGTGGAGGATGAGGCTCTGGGCCCTGTGCCTAAATACCATAAGGAGCTGGGAGTTAGTGCAGACACTGCTGATTATCTGCCCCAATCTATCCCTCTCTTCTTCCTCTTCTACAAGCTCTGCTTTTGGCCCCAATTTCAGGTGTCCCCCCTCCTCCTTCAGCCACAAGGGGAGCCAGGCCTGACTGATCTGATCATCATGCTTGTGGTAATTAGGTCAGGCCAGGCACGGTGGCTCACACCTGTAATCTCAGCACTCTGGGAGGCTGAGGCAGGCAGATCACTTGAGATCAGGAGATCGAGACCAGCCTGGCCAACATGGTGAAACCCCGTCTCTACCAAAAAAACACACAAAAATTAGCTAGGCATGGTGGTGCATGCCTGTAATCCCAGCTACTTGGGAGGCTGAGGTGGGAGAATCACTTGAACTCAGGAGGCGGAGGTCACAGTGAGCTGAGATTGTGCCAATGCACTCCAGCGTGGGTGGCAGAGTAAGACCCTGTCAAAAAATAAAAGATTGAAAATAATAATAATAATGAAGTCAGACCAGGTGCTGTAATAGTGAGACCCCCAAAACCCAGTAGCATCAGTCTTATCTCTTCTGTTTGGTCCAAAAGCAATTGGCTTTTCCGACACTGTGAATAAGCCTTCAACACCTGGTATCTCCATCTCTCTTTCCACCTCTATTTCCAAATCGATAGCTCTTACTTGATGTCATCTCTTTCCTTAAGGCATAAAAAAGTATATTTCTTTCTCCCTTTCTCCCTAGGTGAGAGTTCTAGATTGGTGGGAGGCTCTGTTCCATGCAGCCATTCAGGCACCCAGGCCCTTTCTACCCTGTGGCTGTGTTCTCCCCTAACCCCTAAGATCTGCATGAGTGAGGCTGGTCACCAACATGTGTGAGTTCCAGCCAGTGGGAAAAGAGAAGAGAGAACAAGTAGGAGAGTCACTTACCGTCTTAAGAACTCCGTCCCAGGCTGGGCACGGTGGCTCATGCCTGTAATCCCAGCACTTTGGGATGCTGAGGCAGGTGGATCACCTGAGGTCAGGAGTTTGAGACCAGCCTGGCCAACATGGTGAAACCCTGTCTCTACTAAAAATACAAAATTAGCCAGGCATGGTGGTGCATGCCTGTAATCCCAGCTGCTCAGGAGGTGCGGCAGGAGAATCACTTGAACCCGGGAGGCAGAGGTTGCAGTGAGCTGAGATGGTGCCATTGCACTCCAGCTTGGGCAAAAAGGGTGAAACTCCATCTCAAAAACAAACAAACAAACAAACAACAACAACAAAACCTCCATCCCCAAAGCAGCATTCATAGCTTCCTTTGGCAACAACGCACATCCACACTAATTACAAGGAGGCCTGGGAAATGCAGTCCCTGCTAGATGGTCACACGTGTAGCTAAGACTTTGTTACTGTAGAAGAGAGAAGAATGGGTTTTGGTGGCAAGCTGGCAGTCTCTGCCACAGTGGTGGCCTCTTTTCTGTTGCCAGCAATTGATTTCGGCATGGCATGTGACACAATCGTAGGCAATGAAACATGAGGGGATTTTTCATGAGAAGTTTATGGGAAAGTCTTTCTCACAGTAAGAGATGCCGGAAGAGATGGTTTCTTCTCCCCTTGGACAGTATCATGTCAGAATGTGATATCTGGAATTAGGCATCTGTTTTGTGATCATGATGGGAACAGGCTGTGGTTAAGGCAGATGCTCTAAAGCTGGTAGTGTAGTTAGATGCAAGAGCCCAGGTTCTTGCTGATACCACTGCATCTAAGCTGGCTGCCCCTGGAAGCCACCCTCTGGCTGGACTTCCCATGTGTGACATAGTACATTTCCTTATGATTTAAGCCAAGGAATGGGGTTTTCTGTTACCTGTAGCCATAAGCCTCCCAGATTTCATGTGAAGTTGGGCCAGAGCAGAGGCTGTGTGGAAGGGTTCTGTGCGGCCCCTGGGGGTCTGATTCAAGGGTGATATGGTTTGGGTCTGTGTCTCCACCCAAATCTCAAGTCAAACTGTAATCCCTAATGTTGGAGGTGGGGTCCCGTGAGAGGTGACTGGATCATTGCATTGTTTCTCATTGATGATTTAGCACCATCCACTTGGAGCTGTTCTCATGATACAGAGTGAGTTCTTGTGAGACCTGGGTGTTAAAAGTGTGTGGCACCTCCCCCCTCACTCTCTTTCTTGCTCCTGCTCCTGCCACGTGAGACGTGCCTGCTCCGCCTTCACCTTCCACCATGATTGAGGATACCAGCACCACGCTTCCTGGTCAGCCTGTGGAACCATGAGATGAATATACCTCTTTTCTTTATAAATTACCCAGTCTCAGAGATTTCTTTATAGCAATGTGAGAATGGACTAATACAGAGGGCTTGGTCAATACTCTAAGGTCAAGATAGCTGGGCTCCCTTGGTGTCATTTCGTAGGTTGTCCTGGCTCTGAGGAAACAGGCTCTCCAGAAACAAAGTCCCTCTTGCGCGTCTTGAGACGCTTTCATATCCATAGCTCACTGTGCAACAGGCAGGTAAATATCACCAAGTGACTCCATTTTACAAGGAGGAAAGGAAGGCTCAAAGAGGCAATGTGCTGTGGCCAAGTCCATGAACAGGCTAGGATTGGGACCAGGAACTCAGAGAACTCCTGGTTCTCCTGGACTCCCAGGCCTGTGCTCTTGCTAGTGACACCAGGGCATCCTGTGCTGAAACAATTGGGAAAAGGTGTCATGTGAACCCTATCAATTATAATAAATATTTATACAAGGCAGGCAATAGCCGTCCCTTCGGGAAGCTTGCAGTCTAGTGGGAGAGCAGAAACAAATAAACACATAAGCAAATATCTACGTTCCCACTGCAGTAACTGCAAGGAGGGAAAAGGACGGGGGCGGGGTGGAGACTGATGATGGAGGAGATCTAGGAAGGTTACTCTGCGGAAGTGACATTAGAGTGCAGACCCCAAGGATGATGAGGCATAAACTGGGCAAAGACAGGGAGGTGGAAAAGTGTTCACAGTTCACGGAAGAGCATGTGCGAAGACCCTGAGATGAGAGAGTGCTGGGCTCATTCTGGTAGCTGCGAGTGTGACCAGAGCCACACGAGCAAGAGAGAGGAGGGGCCCGGCCATGAGGGGCAAGATTGAATTGAAATCACAGGCTTTGGAGCTGGACTGCTTGGGTTCAAATCCTGACTCTGGTTTATCAGCTGTGTGCCCTTAAGCAAAGCATTAACCACTCTGTGCTTCAACTTCTTCTTCCTTTCCAGTTCCTACCTTATCAGAACTGTGAGGAATGAAGAGATAAGTCATGTTGAAACACCTGGAACATAGTAAGTGCTTTAGCTGCTTGGATTAGGGGCCTTGTTAGGACTGTGGTCTTTGTTCCGTGAGAAGTGCAGAATGCATTAGTTAGGACCCTGTTGGCTGCAGGGGACAGCAACTCAACTCACATTGGCTTAAGCCACAGTTGGCGGATTGATTGGTTCATATGTCCAAAAGATACAGGTTTAGATGTGTCATGGGGCACGCAGCGTTGCCAGCTGGACTTGATCTCTTTGTCTTCATTTTTCGCTGTGTTTTCTCCTGAGGTGACTCCGTTCTCAGGCCCGCTGTTCCCACATGGTGGCAGCCTGGCCACTTATCTACTATAATCGCCTGCTTTTCCCCGGGGCCAGTCTCATGGAGGGCTCTCACTATCCTGGCTCCCGTCTGGTGGCCATCCCTGAGCCAATCACTGTGGCAGCAGAGGGGTGGTATGGAGTGGAAAAGAGAAATTGACACTGATTGAGCCAACCTCCCAAGTCACTGCACTGAGGCTGGGAAAGGAAATTGGGGTGTGGTCACCAGCCACACAGGCAAACACGGCCATTGCTGAACCAGGGGGCCCCTGGTGGTTTCCAGTTGGGAAGGGGCACGGTCTGATTTTTGTCTTGAGATGATCATGCTGGTTGCTGAACCGAGAAGAGGTAGGAGGAGAACCACAGTGGAGGTGGGGAGAGGCACTGGGGACCCATGTTGGGAGTTCAGGAGGGAGAACAATGCTGTGGCTGGGCTGGTGGCAGTGGGGCAGAGATGGACGAGGAGGCACAGGGTGAGAGTGTGGTGACAGGCTGGACGGGGTGGGGACAGGCAGATATTCCAAGGTAAGAGCCAGGGTTTTGGCTGAACAGCTGAGATGGGGAGACTTGGGGAGTGGCAGGTTGGGAGAGGATGAAGAGGTCAGCTTTGGAGGTGCTGAGTTTGAGGAGCCTTGAGTGTGTGAAATTCCATTCCTGGGCATTCTTGTCTGGTTTCTATGAAATACGGGAAAAATAAATAAATTGAATAATGCCTGCTTTGCCCGGTAGAAAGCACTAGAACTAAACTAGAATAAGGCAGGCCTCCCCCAGCCCCACTCTGGAGAGTTGGGACTGGACCAGTGTGCTGAGCTGTTTTCACGGAATGGGTCCCTCAAACAGCATGCATCCAGCCCAGACCCGCCCTTATGAGTCAGGAGACCTCATGAAATCCCTGGGCAGCTAGGTGGTCAGGAACAGTTAGCATGGGACATCCAGGGAATGTCGGTCAAACTGACAGTCCCAGACCTTGGGAACTACCAGTGCAGCTGTGGTAACAAGATGGAAGATGCCGGGGCAGAGAGCCAAAATGCAGGGAGGAAGAGTGTGGCCCAGGCAGGTGTGTGCTAGTTCATAGGTAAAGGCAGTCAAGACAGGGCTGCTAGAATCTGGGTTGGCTTCTTGGAGACAGAACTGGATGGCAGCTTCAATATTCCAGCCATGGTTGTGATCTCAGGTGTGGGGTGCATGTCCAGGTTTGGAGTGACCCCCCACCCCGACCCCAAAGCAATTTCCTCTGAAAACTTCCTAAACTAGAGCAAGATGCAGGACACCCCTGTCTCCTAGTCATCCTGAGGACTTCAGGAGAGGGCTCAGGGCCCCAGCCTTCTCCAATCACCCCAAGGACCAGTGAACTGCTCCCTCCACATTGCCCCTCAACTTGTCCCCACCTCTGGGGCAGTCCTTCCCTAACTCCCCGCCCTGAAGAGGTTTTTTTGCATGTCCCTCACCTCCAGCCTGTGCTTCCCTCAAAGCAATGAGTGCCACCCATACACAGCATACTGCCACATGGAGGCACTTGGGGTGTGCTGGGGACCAAGGAAATGCACGCCAGGGCAGACAGTCGCCTGGGAAGGCACTTCATGGGTGGGGGGGTGGGGGGGCACATGGGGCCTCAGGGCTCGCCTGCTGGCTTCCTTCTCCAAGTCACAGGGAAGGGGAGTGTGATAAGACCCTCAGCCCAGCCTCAGTGGGTCTACGCTGGTGAGTGAGCCTGGGAGTCAGCTCCCCATCCATTAGGCCGGTAGCCCAGGCGGCTAATGCCACGTGGACACTCTGCTCTCAGGCCTCGTATCCACTTAGGCGTTGTTAATATTTTACACGGCACAGCCAGAGGATCGATGTCTTGTTTATAGCTCAGGGTTTATAGGCAGTCATCGAAGCTCTCACTGGGAACTGGGAAGATGCTCAGAAGCATCCAGGGAAACAGAGGCAGAGAAGAGGGTTGGAGGCCAGCCTCAGGACCCCCAAGATGGCCTCCTTTGCATGCTCAGTTCTCTGTCTCATCTGACACATGTCACCCTGTGAAGCTGGGCACATGCAGCTCTGAGGGTGCATTGTAGGGGCCATTGGAGCCCCTGCCACGTGCCAGCCTGCATCTCATTCCATCCTTTCAAGCCCCCGGAGAGGCTGGATTATTGTTCCTATTTTATGGATGAGGAAACTGAGGCTTAGAGGGGTTATGTACCACTACACTTTTACAGGTCACTAATGGAGGCTGAGCCGGCACTACCTGGGCACAGGCTGGATCTTGCTCAGCACTTAAGTGTGTAAATTACATTGCAGGAGGCTCTTTAACCTTAAAAGCTCTGCTCCAACAGAGCTGTTTTCTCTGGGGATTGTTAGCCTCTCTGCTTAGGACTTTTGCCTTTGGTCAGTGGAGAATCACCACATCCCAATTAACTAGAATTAAAAGCTATGCATTTACAGTTCTTTAAAACTAATGCCAACGGCTCAGACATTTAACTAGGCATGTGATACAGTGAGGCTGCACTGCGCAGCCCCTCTCCCGGTCATTTCCCACCAGAAACAGGCTGGTGTCACGGGAAAGTCCCCGCTCCGGACTCCAGCAGGCCTGGCTGTCCCTGTGCCCCTCACGTAATTAGCCCTCTAGCCTAGGTTTCCTCCCCCGTAAAATGGAGGAAGAGGAAAGCCCACGGGGGGAGCCCTTTAAGAATCACACGTAAGCTCAAAGGCTTGGCACACGTAGGCGCGCTCCAGGGGGCCCTCGCAGCCACGCGCCGCGGCTCCCACCCCACCCAGGCAGCGAGCTCTGTGCCTGGGACCAAGCACCGTGTTACGCTCAATATCAGCTGAATGAATGGCCGAGTGAGTGGCAGAGGCTCCCTAGATGGAAGCTGCAATTGCTCAGGCCGTGAGTCCAAACAGGACTCGGGCTTATAGGCGTGGAGCGGAGCTGGATTTCTCCCTTGGCTAACACAGCGGGAAGGATGAGGTGCAGGCCGTAGCCGCGCTGCCGCGCTGAGTCCGTCTGGCGGGGATGCCCATAGTGCGCCGCGCCCGCTGGAGGGCAGCAGAGGGCCAGGTTCCCGGCTCAGGTCTCCGGCCTCGCGGCTCCGAGGACCCCGGGCTCCGCCCGGCCACGCCTCGTCCTCCCCTATTTTCTCCTTCCTTTTCGCGGCTTTCCCTCCTCTACCAGACCCGGCAGGAAGAAAGCCACCCACAAACGAATAAGCATGCCCTTGCCCT
This sequence comes from Pan troglodytes, assembly GCF_028858775.2. Lineage (NCBI taxonomy): Eukaryota > Metazoa > Chordata > Mammalia > Primates > Hominidae > Pan > Pan troglodytes. The sequence continues at coordinate 27,727,696 of NC_072410.2, read as the reverse complement.
GCCCGTGCGCGTGGCACTCCGCATCCGCTTAGCTCTTCCCCGCCGCCCGAAGGCGGGCGTCTCCCCCTCTCTGCGGAGCAGGCGGCGGCGGCGGCTGCGAGTCCGTGACTCGACCAAGGTCACGCAGCAAAGTCAGCGACCAAGCTCTGTTCCGCAGACGCCAGGGCCAAAGCCCACTTTCCCTAAAGCCCCGAGTGCACGCGGGTTTCCGGAACGGGAGAACTTTGGAGACCAACTTCTGCATTTTCAAAGGGGGCCGGCCTGGGCCCAGTTTAATCTCCGGCGGAGGACCGGGGTTGCGGGAAATGCGCCGGGGAGTGAGGGCTTCCCGGATCCCCCGCCGCCGACTCCGCGCGGGCCAGCGGCGCGGGGCGGGCCGGGCTCAGCGCCTCCCCGGGAGAGCGCAGCCGCCGCCCCCCTCCTCTCGGGCTCCCGGCCCCTCCCCAGCCCCTCGGCCCCCATCCTGCGCGTGGGAGAAACCGCCGACCGCGCGGCCTCCAGGGGCTGGCGGAGCAGCGGTGGCGACGCGCCAGACTCCGTCCTGGGCTGGCCCGTGCCGGGCGGGGCGGGGCCGGCTCCCTCCGCCCTTCCCGGGCAGGCGCGGGGGGGCCGCAGGGACGCCTCCCGGAGTGGCCGCCGCGCCTAGGCCAATGAGCGCGCGGGGAGCGGCGATGGAGGCTGGGGCGGCCGGGAGCGCCCGGGACCCCCGCCGCCGCCGCCGCCGCCGCCGCCGCTGCCGCGCCCCCGCGCCCCGGCGCCCGCGGGGCTGGAGAGGGGGCGACAGAGGCGCAGAGCCCGCGCCGGGCATGGAGGCGCCGCTGGCCCGCGCTGGCTGTCCGCGCTGCGTTTCGCGCCGCCGCCGCCGCCGCCGCGCCTCGAAGTTTGCCGGGTGACTCGGAAAGTTGCGCTCGGGCTCGGCCGCCGCGTCCGGCCGCCGCGTCCAGCCTCCGGCCTGACCCGCTCGCCGCCGCCGCCGCCCTCCACGGGGCCCCGGCCCAGCCAACCCCGCAGCCCCGCCTGCCGGGGGCATGTGAGCCGTCGCCGCCCCCGAGAGGCCGTGCGGGCTGCAGGGGCCCCGGCGCCTCCGAGGCAGCGCGTGGGCGAGGGGTGCGCCCGGGCCCCAGGGCCCCAGGCAGCCCGGCTCGCCATGGGCATCCAGGGCATGGAGCTGTGCGCCATGGCCGTGGTGGTGCTGCTGTTCATCGCCGTCCTCAAGCAGTTCGGCATCCTGGAGCCCATATCCATGGAAGGTAACGCGTGGCCACTTGCCCCTTCGCCGCCTCCGCGGCAGACCAGTGGTCTGGAGGGAGGGACCAGTACCCGCACGCCGGGGTGCACTGGTCTGGCGAGGAGCGGCCTGGGCCGCCGCCCCCTCCCGGCTCCGGAGGGTTGGGCCTGGGACTAAGGAGATGTAGAGAGCCTGGGCTCCAGGAAGCCCCAGAGGGGACGAAGCCGCAGCGCTTGGGCTGGGTGTGAGGCGCCTGGTGACACCTTGAGCGGACAGCCCCTGCCATCCTAGGCCTGCAGTCCGGGCGCCCCTGGTGAGCACACCGGCTTGGGTCGCCCTGTAGCGGGAGGTGGCGCAGGGTGCAGATGACAGGAAGGACCCTCGGCCCAGGGCACCTGGCAGCCGGCGGTGGGGAGAGATTTGAGGCCTCTGCCGTGTGATGGGGCCTCCCCTTTCGCCCCGCATCTGGTATCCAGTTACCCCTCCCCAAGCAAGGTTCAAGCCCATGGGATCAGTAACCAAACCCGCAGGCGCCACATTTCTGTCTCAATAAAATATTAACTGAGGAGACAGACCCACACTTGGATCAGACACTGACGGCCCCCTGGGGCCCTTCCATGGTACACCTGGTTCTGAAGGGGACCCTGAAGCCAGAGATGTAGCTTTTCCCCTGTTCAAAGAGGCCCTGCACCTCTGGGCCGTGGGGAAGGGGCTAGCTCGTCCTGTTCTCGTCCCTGCTGCCCTCTCCGAGGACATGGGCATCCTGCCTGCCCCAGCACTCTGCTGACCTTGCCGGGCTCCAACTCTCAGTACTGAGACCCAGAGGCCTGAGAATGAGAGAGAGCGAGCCTGCCCCTGCCTGGGAGCTGCCCAGCAGCCCCTCGGGCATGGGGAAGTGCCCAGAGTTCCTGCGAAGGGCTGCTGAGGGCGGGAAGGGGCAGGAAGCAAGGCTTCCCTGCATTCTACCTTCGGTGTCCAGGGCTGGCTCTTTTCCCAAAGTCCATGGCCACATGCCCCTCAGAAGCCACTGGGCTCTGCCACACCTTCTCTCTTGGTGAGTGTATGAGGCCCAGAGAGAAAGGGCTTGCTCCAAGTGGTTCAGAGGGGTGCCACCAGGAGCTTTGGATTGGAGATGGGGGAGAAAGTGGCCCAGGCTGGGCCTTCGCTCGGCCGGATGCTGGCCCTGGCAGGGGGAATCTGTGACAGGGAACTTCGTGGGACATACAGGTGCTGGGACTGGGGCAGAGTGTGGAGGGGTGAGCGTCCTGTGCTGCTATACCTCAGAGGACCGTGCCTCCTGCAGGGATTGCCATCCCCCGTCCCCTTGCCCCATTTTCTTTCCCCATCTGGAGCCTGCGGTGGGCGTGGGGGGTGGCTGGTGCCCAGGGAAGCCGTGATCTCTCCATTGCTCTTCCCTGATCCTCGGGGCCTCCAGTGGCCAGGAGCAACAGCCAGCCTCACTTTACTTAGTACCTCAGACCTTCCTAACAGCGGGTTAACCCACAGTTGGGGGCAGTGTGAGGTTTGCCTTTGTGATTTCTGAGGAGGTTTCTTTGCAAGGTGGACAGTATGCACAAGATGACAGATGGTTTATTCCACCTGCCAAAAACCCCATTCAGGCTCCCATGAGTCTCCGTTTTCTGTGGGTATGTGCCCACTCATACCCCTGGAGTTCTGGGGTCTTGATCCAGTTGGGGGAGCTCAGAGCCTCAGAGTGAGCCAGGCCTGTGCTGAGATCCTGTCACCTTCATAAACTGGCTGTAAAAATCCCTTAAACAGTCGAAGCCTCAGTTCACCATCTGTAAAGTGGGGCTGATAAGAATTCCTGCTCCCTAGGGCCGTGGCAGGCTTGAACCAGTCAGTGGGGCTTGCATGGATAATAAATGTGCAGGCTTTGTGAGCCGTGCTTATCAGGGATATTAGCAATGAGTATGTGAGTGGTACTCACAATAACAGCACTGATTCATGGTTGCAGCCATTCTCTCACTCAAACACCCCCACACCCGTCAGAGGGAGGGCGTCGTGAGTTCCAGATGTTCAGTTGGTGGGGAATGGTGTCAGCCAGCCAGGGGCCTGGAAGCTCCCATTGGCCAGGCAGTGTCTAAGGAACTGTCAGATGAGCTGTGAGGAGCCCAGGCTGTCACACCAGCCTGGATGTGAGCTATCCTCGTGCCGCTGGGGGCCCGAAGGGGACTGTTGCCCCAGCTCCGCTCCAAGCCTGCGCATGTGCAGTCAGAGGGGTCTCTTGTCCTCTCTGAGCCTCCGTGGTTCTCATCTGTAATAGACCAGAGTTATGGTGCCCTGGGGATTGTTAGGAACTAATGGATCTGGGTTCTGGGGATGCAGCCTTCTAGAAATACATGCAGCAGTCAAAAAGCCTTCCTCTCTGCCCTGGGTCCCCCATCAGTCCCTTTCCCTTGACTTCATGGAAGAGTCACCTCAGTCACTTTTCCTGAGCAGTAATGGAGCAGTAAGGAAGGTCGCCCCTTGATCCATGGACAAGGGGGCTGAGCCCGGGGTGGTGGCATGGCTGTCCTGACCACCAGGGCAAATCAGTGGGCAGCAGGGCATGGGCCTGGCCAGAGGCCAGGCTAGCCTCAGTGTGACAGACCCTGGGTGGCAGAAAGGAAGTCCTCATCCTGTCTGCTTAATTAGGATTCCTCCTTCCCTGGTGACCTACGGGATATCAGAGATGAAGAAGCTGCCTGCCATCCACGAGCCTCGCCTCGGCAAGTGTGCGAGAGCTTGGAGCTGCTGGGATGGCCCCGAGGGCCATCAAGGGGATCTCATGTTGGCTTTGGGACCTGGACCCTGTAGGGCTGGGCTGGGGGTGGGGTCTGCATCTGAAGGGCTATGGTGCCTGACACTCCATGTTTAACACAGTGGGGTCCCAGCCCAGAAGGTCCATAAAGCTCCTGAAATTATGGGCAAGATTGTGTGTTTGGTGCTTCTTCCTGGAGTGCTGAAATACAGTTCTCAAGGGGATCTGCGTTCCCAAAGTGTTCAAAGGCTCGCCCCTGTGGCTCTCCCTGGAGCCTTGCTGGTGGAGGGTGTTGGTGGGCCCCGGCAGGCAGCATTCCTGATGTGCTGGTGACATAAAGGTCCTCCTTGTCCCTCTGTGGCTCCGGGCTCCTAGCACATTCCTTGTAGGAGCAGAGACTCCCTTACACACTTGATTTTTCTCCACAGCCTTGTCACTCCCTTAAGATACTGGGTATCTCAGTTTCTTTATCATTAGTTTGTGGTTTGTCTCCCCCAGCTGTGGGTCACATGAGGGCAGGGACTTTGTCCTGGTCACGTTAGCACCCTGTGCCTAGAACAGTGCCTGGCACCAGGCAGCAGCTCGGGGAGGATTTGTTAAATTCATGAGGGAACCTGCTGACCAAGAGGGAGAACTGGAGCCTTCTCCTGTCCCCTCTGCTCCACCTCCTGCTGGCGAACCTGAGGCCAGGTCCTGTGAGAGCTACTGCCTGGATGGGCACCTAGCAGGGGGCCCGGAGCAGCAGGGGTGGGGGCTGCTGCAGAGAGCACAGAGGCTGGAGGTGGGGTGTGCTCGGTATCATCAGGGTAAGCGGGTGGAGCCGAGTGAGTGAGGAGCGGTGGCAGCGGAGGTGGGGGGCCAGTGGGCTCTTTACCGAGCTGTACGTTATCATTGTAATCACCTGGGAACTTTAAAAAATACCCGCCGTGCCCACCCTGGGGCATCGAACTCTAAATCTCTGGGTGGAACCCAGGCACTGGGATTTTTAGGAGTTTCTTGGGGGACTCTCTGTCCTGGGTCCCCCATCAGTGCCTTTCTCTGGGTGACTTCATGGGGGAGTCACTGCAGCCACTTCTCCTGAGCAGTGTTCAGTGTCATCAGGGGTGAGTAAACTCTGAAGCCAGAGTTGGGAGTTGGGCGCAAGGCCTTCGAGGACAGGGGCTCTCAACATGTGCTCTGGGTCAGCAGCAGCAGCAGCCCAGGAGCTTGGTAGAAATGCATCTTCAGGCCCCTGCCCCAAACCTGCGGGCTCAGAAAGTCTGGGCTTGGGCACAGCGGCTTCTCTCTTCCCCAGCTCCAGGTGCTAGGGACATACTCAAGCCTGAAGACTACTGCCCTGGCCAGGGGTGGACCTCCGCAAGGACGTTGTCTTTTACTGTGGGAGAAACCTGGAGCCATCGGAAGGTCCTGAGAAGAGGAGTGAAGTGGCTTTGCATTTCCGCAGGGTCCCGCTGGCTGCTGTGTTGAGAGCAGACTTGGGGTGCGAGGCACCAGGGGAAGCAGATCCTATGAGAGGCATTTGCAGCCATTTAGGAGGGAGACAGCATTGGGGTTGGGGGAAGTCGCCAGTTCCAGATGCATTTCCCGGGGAGAGCTGTTGGTTTGCAGTGGGGCATGAGAGGAAGGGAGGAGTCTGGAAGACTGGCCTGAGCACCTAGAAGGTGCAGCGGCCATCTATTGAGATGGGGAAGCCTGGGGCGGGGTGCAGGTTTGTGGGAAGCTCAGCAGCTCCATTCGGACCTGGTAAGTTTGGAATGTATTAATTTTCTATCACTGCTGTGACAGATTCCCACAGATGTCATGCCTGAAACCAAAACAAATTTACTGTCGTATAGCTCTGTGGCTCAGAGGTCTGTAGGGACCTCCCTGGCTCATGCCTGTAATCCCAGCACTTTGAGAGGCTGAGGCGGGAGGGTCACGGGAGGCCAGGAGTTCCAGACCAACCTCATCAACATAGCAAGACCCTGTCTCTACAAAACAAAAAAAGATCCAAGTGGAGCCATGAAGGAGGTGTTGGGGTGTACGTGTCAGGAATTTATGGGAGTAGTCTGGCTGAGAAAGAAGTTTACAGGCTACTGGCTAATGTAGGGATATAGCACTGTGAGACTGGGGGAGTCACCAGAGAAGAGGGTAGGACAGGCCAGGTGCGGTGGATCAGGCCTATAATCCCAGCACTTTGGGAGGCCAAGGTGGGCAGATCACTTGAGGTCAGGAGTTCAAGACCAGCCTGGCCAACATGGTAAAACCCCATCTCTACTAAAAACACAAAAATTAGCCGGGCATGGTGGTGGGCGTCTGTAATTTCAGCTACTTGGGAGGCTGAGGCAAGAGAATCACTTGAACCCGGATTGCAGTTTGCCAAGATCACGCCACTGCACTCCAGCCTGGGCAACAGAGCAAGACTCTGTCTCAAAACAGACAAACAAGAAGTGGGTAGGACAGAAAGGGGACCAGATTCAAGGGCCCAACCCTGGGGCCCTCCAGCATTTGTTAGCAGGTCAGGGAGAAAGAGCAGGGTCAGGAACACTGGAGAGCTGTGTCCTGGAGGCCAGGGGAGGAAGGGTAGCTGGGGAGGGCGGGAGTGACCCTGGGGTCAGAGGCTGCTGACGAGCTGGTTATGGATCCCGAATATCCAGGCTCCAGGTCACCTGAGAACAAGACCCAGCACTGGACTTAGCAACCCCTCCTGGAATCTCCATGCTCCCCGACCAGCCTTCCCCACTAGCCCTCCCTCTCCAGCCCTCTCTCCCTCCCTACCTCTCGAAGGAGTCTCACAGTGCTGTGTCCCCACATTTGCCAGTGGCCTGTAAACTTCCTCTGCCCTCCCTCCCCTGCCATTTCCCCTAGTCCTCCCTCCCTTGCCTTTCCCCCCAGCCCTTCCTCCCCTGCCTTCCAGTTCAGGGACATCCTGTTGCCAGTTAGGGGCTGGCCAGGGGGCCAGCCAGGGCCCTGACCCACTGGCAATGCCAGACCTCCCTTGGTCATCACAACTGGTGACCAGACATGTCCAGGAGGGAGACAGGAAGGCCAGATGCTTTCCTGTGTGGAGCTGATAACAGCCTGGTCACCCTGCAGGAGGTCTCTGGTCCATGGTTGAAGAGAGTGTGCAGCCTGTCAGGTTGTTGCTTCAGTGATTTGGGGGTTCCCAGGCATCTGCCCTCTAAACCTGGCACTCTATCCCAATGCCTATAGTCCTACCATTAGCCATATGGGTTAGCGAGCAAACACTGAGAGTGTGTGTTGGGGTGGGGGCTGTAAGGGCCTCCCAGCTGGGCAGGATTGGATTCTGGCTGGGGCAGGAGTGTCTCCTAGTGGGAGGATTGAGCCCTATGCACAAAGTGAGTGAGTTGCCAAGACTGTACAGGAGGCAAGGCCCTGGGAAGAGAAAGAGATGCTTTCCATGCAGAGAACCTGGGTGGGGGCCTCTCCCAGCACTCCCCACACAACTGATCCCAGAGGAAGAGCAGCTGACACCAGGCCCCTCATTGGATGCGGCTGTGTGGTCCAGTTCAGCTCCCCCATGAAGGGCCTTCTGGGATCAGATCGGATTCAGAGGCCAGAGCGGGAGGCAGCCAGCGTTGGGCTGGAGCCGGGCATCCTGACCCGCAGGCCCTGCCTGGTCTAACACACTGGGTTTCCCTCCGTTTCAGCCCGGTTTGGCCACCTGCTTACCAGGTGACTTCTCTACGTTTAACCTCCTTGAGCTTCACCTTCCTCATCTGTAGAATGGGGATAATAATACCTCCCAGTATCCACTTTAGCCAGAGGGGGTGCTGAGCCAAAAACACTTTGGAAAAGTTGAAAGAGGAACTCAGATCTCAGAAATTCAGAAGGGGAGGGCAAGCAGAAGTGGGTGCAGGCGGGCGAGCCTGGGCGCTGTTGCGAGGCTGATGCAGCCCGATCCAGAGCTTTGTGACCACATCTGTGGCATGAGGCTCGGCTTTGGCTGCAGCTTCTCTTAGCTCAGCTCAGATTTCCACGCGGCTCTCAACCAAGGGCAGTTTTACCCCGCAGGGACGTTTGGCAACGTCGAGAGACATTTTTGGTTGTCACAGTTGGGGAGGTGCTACTGGCATCTGGGGGTTACAGGCCAGGGGTGCTGCTCACCATCCGGCAGTGCACAGGACGGCCCCAGCACAGAGAGGTGTCTGACCCCATGTCAGTGGCACGGAAGTGGAGGATGTTGTTCTAAAAGCAGCGCTGGCCGAGGGCTGGGAGTGCCACTTCACGTGGACAAGTCACTTCTGTCTGAGTGTTTTCCTCACCTGTAAGTGAGGGGTGGGGAGCAGAGGTACCATCTCCCCTGGGAACTCTCCCGGACCTTGCCCTCTCCCTGCCCCCTCAGGTTGTGTTAGATAACACTGCCCTCAGATTTTCTGTGTTCCTGTCCTGCCCTGCGGTGGGCTCTCTCAGAGCAGCAGGGGCGTGTGTCTCTACACTTAGGGCCTCACGGTACGCCCAACACTGCCTGGCAAGCATCGGGTGTTCAGTAAATGTAAGTTATATGCCACCATAGCACGCACTTATTGGACGTGCGTTTTATGCCAGGCAGCACAGGTAACATGGAGTCTTGGCCCTACCTTTACAGTAGCTCTGGGACGGTGCCCTCTGCAGGGAGGGTCCCTCTGGCTGGGGCGGAGGCAGGGAGACTGGGTTGTGGGTCTGGGGACAGCAGAGGTGTGAGGTGTGATGGGGAAGAGGAGAATGCCTAGAACCAGGATGTGCAGGGTCTGGCCCACTGCCCTTGCTCCTCCGTCCTGGGAGGTGACCCCAAACACTGCACATGCCCTCTGCGCACCTGCCCTGAAGGTGTCTCTAACTGCGGGGCCAAGGGGACTACCAGGGGCCTGGTCTTACAAAGGTGACCTTGGGGCCTGTTGGGTCTGCAGCTACCTCTTGGCTTGGAGCAGGCCCAAGGGGCCATTGTGATCCTTCCTGCTCGTTCTCTTGCTCTCCTTCCCCCCAACACCCTCTCCCACCTTTGCTGGGGCCAGTGGTGATGCTGTGGGTGTGCTGGGTGCCCTGTTCCCTGGCTGGGCCTGGTGCCCTTTGTAAACTGCCAGTCCCTCAGGTCTCGTGCAGCTCCTTGAGCAGGCTTTCCAGATCTGGGATGCTGATGACAGTGATAGGAACCAACCTCTAGAGAGTGCTCTCTCTTTGGGGGCACTTTATGCATATCCCAATCTTGTCCTCATGAGCAGGCTCGTTTCATCGACGAGGAAACTGAGGGCCGGGGAGCGGCAGAGTCAGGACCTTTCTGAACACCGGCACACCTGCCCTGAATGCATCTACAGCTGCAGGGCCTTGGGGACCACCGGAGATGGTTGTGTGTGTCCCAGCCTCTTACAGGACAGGTGTCAGGAGCCCAAAGTGGAGGCAGCTGCCCTGGTCCAAGTCCACAGTGAGAGGACCCACTGCCCTGAGCTGGTGTGGAGACTGCATGTGTGAGTGTGCACAGAGCTTGTAAGGCAGCGTCTGGCACGGAGGAGGCACTTTCTTTCTTTTTTAATTATTATTATTATTATACTTTAAGCTGTAGGGTACATGTGCACAACGTGCAGGTTTGATACATAGGTATACATGTGTCATGTTGGTTTGCTGCACTCATCAACTCATCATTTACATTTGGTATTTCGCCTAATGCTATCCCTCCTCCAGCCCCCCAGCCTCCAACAGGCCCTGATGTGTAATGTTCCCCGCCCTGTGTCCAAGTGATCTCATTGTTCAGTTCCCACCTGTGAGTGAGAACATGCGGTGTTAGGTTTTCTGTCCTTGTGATAGTTTGCTGAGAACGATGGTTTCCAGCTTCATCCATGTCCCTGCAAAGGACATGAACTCATCCTTTTTTATGGCTGCATAGTATTCCATGGTATATATGTGCCACATTTTCTTAATCCAGTCTATCATTGATGGACATTTGGGTTGGTTCCAAGTCTTTGCTATTGTGAATAGTGCTGCTATAAACATACGTGTTCATGTGTCTTTACAGCAGCATGATTTATAATCCTTTGGGTATATAACCAGTAATGGGATTGCTGGGTCAAATGGTAATTCTAGTTCTAGATCCCTGAGGAATCACCACACTGTCTTCCACAATGTTCGAACTAATTTACACTCCTACCAACAGCGTAAAGGCGTTCCTATTTCTCCACATCCTCTCTAGCATCTGTTGTTTCCTGACTTTTTAATGATCGCCATTCTAACTGGCATGAGATGGTATCTCATTGTGGTTTTGATTTGCATTTCTCTGATGACCAGTGATGATGAGCATTTTTTCGTGTGTCTGTTGGCTGCATAGATGTCTGCTTTTGAGAAGTGTCTGTTCATATCCTTTGCCCACTTTTTGATGGGGTTGTTTTTTTTTTCTTGTAAATTTGTTTAAGTTCTTTGTAGATTCTGGATATCAGCCCTTTGTCAGATGGGTAGATTGCAAAAAATTTCTCCCATTCTTAGGTTGTCTGTTCACTCTGATGGTAGTTTATTTTGTCGTGCAGAAGCTCTTTAGTTTACTTAGATCCCATTTGTCTATTTTAACTTTTGTTGCTATTGCTTTTGGTGTTTTAGTCATGAAGTCCTCGCCCATGCGTATGTCCTGAATGGTATTGCCTAGGTTTTCTTCTAGGGTTTTTATGGTTTTAGGTCTAACATTTAAGTCTTTAATCCATCTTGAATTAATTTTTGTATAAGGTGTCAGGAAGGGATCCACTTTCAGCTTTCTACATATGGCTAGCCAGTTTTCCCAGCACCATTTATTAAATAGGGAATCGTTTCCCCATTTCTTGTTTTTGTCAGGTTTGTCAAAGATCAGATGGTTGTAGATGTGGGGTGTTATTTCTGAGGCCTCTGTTCTGTTCCATTGGTCTATATATCTATTTTGGTACCAGTACCATGCTGTTTTGGTTACTGTAGCCTTGTAGTATAGTTTGAAGTCAGGTAGCATGACGCCTACGAGGGAGGCACTTTCAGAGTATACATTCACCTTACTTCTTGCCCGAAATGACCCAGGCAACATTCCCCCACAGCTGCACATCACTACCTGTGTCCTAGGAGTTAGTGGGAAGGGAAGATACATGTGGCCCACACTTGGTTGTGTTGGGCTTTCTTCATCCCGTGCCCTGTAGGGTCAGGAGCCCAGAGGCTGCTGGCCCAGGGACTGCTGGGCCATGCTCGCCAGCGTGGGTGGCCTCTGCAGGAGACAGTGTGGGCTGGAGCCAGATGCTTGATGTTGCTCTAGGCTGGGAACCTGGGCAAGGCCCCTCCCTCCCCAGGTCAGTGGCTCTACCGTCACATACCTAGACACAGGTGGTAGCATCACAGCAGTCTCACCACAGACTGTCCAATAAGTCTTACAAGTCCAGTGCCCCTTGATGGGTAAAGGGGACAGCTCAGCTCAGATTCAAAGGGAGTCTTGTCCCAAAGGCCTCCCTTCACCCCATGGCAGTTCCTGGACCTTCTGTGGGACCCTATGGTTTAGGAGTGACCTGAGCAGCAGAGACTAAGTGAAGGCTGAGATCCCCGGCCTGGGACAGGGGTAGGGAGCCCCATTTCATGGTGTGCTGGATGCCCTGCCTGCCTCTTCCCCAAGCCCTCATGGACTGTCAGCCAGAGGCACCAGTGGGCAATTCCAGGGCTAACTGCGCCTCTGAGGAGCTGAGCTCCGGTCGTCTAGAGGCTGGACCCCTGGGGCGGTGGTTAGGGCTGCTTTCTTCCCTGGTCCCCACAGGTCTTATGGGGATTAGGCAGCCTTCCTGCCCAGTGCACAGTCACTAAGGAGGGTATCATGTGAAGTCATGAGTGCAGGGCCACACCAAGGCTCTCAGTGGACCCAGGACTGCAGGAATTCCAGGGCTTCCCATCATTAAATTAAGTTAGTATTGAAATGCAGTATCTATGTCAGGAAGGCCATGAGTGTTCCCCTTGGTGACCACATGTGTACTTTTGGAAATATCAGATCCAGTCACACCCCAGCCTGGTGCCCTGCCTTGCTGGCCTCGCCTTGCTGTGGCTGGAGCTGGAACTGGCTGGCTGTTGTCTGAGCCAGCTGTGTCCACCCCTGGCTTCTGTGTGTGTCAGGCACAGGCCGTGCGCAATGTCACACAGGGGCATGAATGTGCTGCAGTGCACCAAGGGGACCTTGACCAGCAGCTTTGGGGAGTACTGGTTGGGGGAGCATCTGAATGGAGTGTGTTCAGGAGGGATGGGAGCCGGGGAACATGGCACCTCTTTGGAGTTTTGCCACAGAGGGGAACAGGATGGGTGACAGCTGGCAGGGGACATAGGCTCGAGAGGTTTTTAGAGAATCTTCCATTGCTTCTGCTTCTCTCCTATGTGGCAAGCTGCAGGAGGCCTATGAGGGGCTTTGCAGAGGTACTGGTGCAGCTCAGAGAGGTTTCACAGGCTTCACCCATGGGGTGGCGAAAAAGTGCCTCTTGCCCAGTACCTGGTGCATTTCAGCTTAGTGAATTAAAGATTTGGAGCCACTTTGCTGAGCTTTTGCACAGAGAGGACTACATGGGATATGGGACAGGACCTGGACTGAGACTTTTACACACTGGGAAGAAAGCCCCGCTTGTAGTCTGTCAGGCTGCTGTACAACTTTTAAACATCAAAAAGTCCTCATGCTTTTACTCCTTTGGCAAAATGCTTGTTGGATAGAGGAATTCAAACTTGATTGCAGCCCCCCTGGCTATCAACGGTGTATTAGCCTGTTTTCTGCTGCTATAACAGAATACCACAGAATGGGTAATTCTATTGTACAGAAATGTATTGGTTTACAGTTCTGGAAGCTTGGAAGTATAAGACGGAGGGGCTGGCATCTGGCGAGGGCCCTCTTGCTGTGTCATAACATGATGGAAAGCATCACATGGCTGAAGGGCACAGGGAACAAGAGAGAGTAAGAGGGGCAAAACTACTCTCATGGTAACAAACCCACTTCTGCAGTAAGGGCACTAGTTCATTCATGAGGGCAGAGCCCTTGTAAACTAAACATTTCTTAAAGGTCCCACCTCTTGCCAAGCATGATGCTGTGCACCTGTAGTCCTAGCTACGTTGAAGACTGAGGTAGGAGGATCACTTGAGATCAGGAGTTGGACACCTGCCTGGGCAACACAGTCAGACCCCCCTTTCAAAAACCAAACAAAAATTTTTTTTTTTTTAAAAAGGTCCCATCTCTTAATACTGTCGCAGTGGCAACTAAATTTCAACATGAGTTTTGGAGGGGACAAACATTCAAACTGTAGCATTCTGCCCAGCCCACCCCCGGAAAATTCATGTCCTTCTCACATACAAAATATATTCATTCCATCCTGATAGCTCCCAAAGGTCTTAGCTCATTCCAGCAGCAACTCATAAGCCCAGAGTCTCATCTAAATCAGATATGGGTGAGACTCAAGGCATGATTCATCCTGAGGCAAATTCCTCTCCAGCTGTGAGCCTGTGAAATTAAACAAGTTACATGCTTCCAGAATACAATGGTGAGACAGTTGTGGAATAGACATTTCCATTCAGGGAGAAACCGGCAAGAAAAAAGGGGGTAACTGGTCCCAAGTACGTCCAAAACCAACCATGAAGAGCAACATTAAATCTTGAGACTCGGGAATAATGTTCCTTGACTCCACATCCCACCTCCTGGACACACTGGGGCCCTGGGCAGCCCCACTCCCATGGCTTTGGTGGGCTCGGCAGCCACAGCAGCTCTCCCAGGTTGATGTTGCTAGCCGGTCAGGCTGGTAGCTCTGCAGTCTCAAGGGCAGCCCAGCCCCTGTGGCTCCACAAGGCATTGTCCTAGCAAGGACTCTCTGGAGTGGCTCTCCCTCTGCAACAGGTCTCTGCCTGGACCCCCAGGCTGTCTGATCCAGCCTTTGAAATCCAGGCAGAGGCAGCCACGCCTCCACTGCTCTTGAACTCTGTGTGCCTGCAGAATTAGCACCACATGGATGCTGCCAAGGCTTACTGCTTGCCCTCTGGAGCCGTGGCCTGAGCCACACCCAGGCCCACTTGAGCCACAGCTGGGGCAGCCAAGGAGCACTGTGGTGGAATGTGAGGAGCAGAGTCCCAAAGGTAGTCCAGGGCAGCAGGTCCTTGGAGGGGGCCCTTGGCCCATCCCCTAAAACCATTCTCCCTTCCTAGAGCTCTGGGCCTGTGATGAGAGGGGCAGCTTGGAATATCCTGAAATGCCTTCATGATAAGTTCTGTCTTTAAGTCATTTCTTTCTTCTTTCATTTTACTATATGATATTAAAAGAAACCACACAGCACCTCAATATTTTGCTTAGAAATTTCTTCTGCTGGGTATCCCAGTTCATCACTCTTAAATTCTGCCTTCCATACTCCAGTCTGGGCAACAGTGTGAGACTATCCGTCTCAAAAAAAAAAAAAAAAAAAAATTCTGCCTTCCATAAACATAAAGCCACTGGGTGTGGACACAATTCAGCCAAGTTCCTTTTCACTATAAGGATGGGCTTTTCTCCAGTTTCCAATACCTTATTCCTCAATTCCCTCTGAGACCTCATCACCATCCATATTTCTGCCAACATTCTGATGACAGCCACTTTAATCTCCAGGAAGTTTCAGACTTTTCCTACAGCTCTTCTCATCTTCTGAGCCCTTAATGTTCTGTTCATGGTGACAGGCTTTTTTCTAGTCTGCTCTCCCAGACTCTTCCAGCCTCTACTCACTACCCAGTTCCAAAGGCACTTTCACATTTTTAAGTATTTGTTATAACAACACCCACTCTCAGTACCAGTTTTCTGTCTTAGGCTGTTTTGTGCAGAATACCACAAACAGGGTAATTTATAATGAACAGATATGTATTGGCTCACAGTTCTGGAGGCTGGGAAGTCCAAGATCGAGGGCTCGGCATCTGGGGATGGCCTTACTGAATCATCATTCCATGGCGAAGAACAGACAGACAGAGAGAGAGAGAGAGAGAGAGAGAGACAGAGACAGAGAGAGAGAGAGAGAGAGAAAGAGGGGGCAAAGCCACCACTGTGATAATGGTATTAGTCCATTCGTGAGGGTGGGGCCCTCATGGCCTGAACACTTCTTACAGGTTCCACCTCTTAATACTGTCACAGTGGTGACTAAATTTCAACATGAGTTTTGGAGGAGACAAACATTCAAACCACAGCAAATGGAGACTTTGATGGGGAGGAGGTGGCCCAGGACTAGCCCCTGGAGAAGGTGGAAGAGAGCCACGCTGGGGGAGAGGTAGAAAGGGAAATGGCTGAGTTCGTTGGCATCACAATTTTGCCCTGAGCAGTCTTCTACAAGTTAACATCTAAACACACAGAGCTGGAGCGCTGATCAATAGTAAAAAGCCCAAGTTTCCTATAGACAGTGCTCTAATGTTACGTTGAAAAGCCATGCAGCCATCTTCTTGCCTTTCTTCCATTTCTGGGTAATTTCTTCCATGTCTTGGTGGATGACACCAGCAGTCACCCTGTTTCCCAGGTCAGAAATGTGGAGTCATCCTGGACTCTGCCTGCCCCATCCTGGTCAAGTCAGCAGCTAGAAACTCTGGCTTCTTCATTCCTGACACCTCCCGCCAGTTCCCTTCACTCCATTCTCTTCACGTCACTGTGACACCCTGTGGCCAGAGTGACCATTCTGGAGTGGAAATCAGACAACCCTTTCTCTGCTTTGGACCCTTCGATAGCTCTCATGCCCACATGTGCCTCGGCTCACCTTAGACTCCATGCCCGGGTGCCCTTGACCCCAGTTCACCTGCTGTCACTGGACCTGAGTCTTGGAATATTATCTCTTTTTCTCTGATTCTCCTGCCCACTCTGTGCCCAACAGGTGTAAACATCAGGGAATGCTGGGGCCTGGGACAATCTGCAGGAGGCAGGCTCTGCCTAGAGACATTAAAAATAAAGCCCACACCAGTACTCCATAAACTCACCCTAGGAAACATAGCTGGGAGGATCCTACCCAGCGTGCATTCTAGGGCACCTCCCATGCACAGGCACTGTTCCAGGGCTGGGTACGGCAGCGAGGAGACCCGAATCCCTGCTGCGGTCACCCTGTAGAGGGAGAGACCAACAATATACCAGATGTCTTAGTCTTCTCTGGCTGCCATAACAAAATAACACAGACTGAAGGACTTAAACAACAGAAATGTATTTTCTCCCAGCTCTGGAAAGAAAGTCTGAGAAGAGGGTGCCAGCAGGGTCAATTTCTGGTGAGGGCTGTCTTCCTGGTGTGCTGACGGCTGCCTTCTTGCTCTGTCTTCATGTGGCCTTTTGCTGCATGCACGTGGAGGCAGACATAGCTGTCTCTCCTACCCTTTTTTTTTTTTCTTTTTTTTTTGAGATGGAGTCTTGCTCTGTTGCCCAGGCTGGAGCGCAGTGGTGTGATCTCAGCTCACTGCAAGCTCCGCCTCCTGGGTTCAAGCGATTCTCCTGCCTCAGCCTCCCGAGTAGCTGGGATTACAGGCATGCACCACTATGCCCGGCTAATTTTGTATTTTTAGTAGAGACAGGGTTTCTCCATGTTGGTCAGGCCGGTCTCGAACTCCCGACCTCAGGTGATCCGCCCACCTCGGCCTCCCAAAGTGCTGGGATTACAGGCATGAGCCACCACACCCGGCCTCTCTTACTCTTCATATAAGGCTACCAATCTGATGGGATAAGGGCCCAACCTTGTGACCCCACGTAACCTTGGTTACCTCCTAAGGACCCTATCTCCAAATACAGTCACCCTGGGAGTTAAGACTTCAACGATGAAGTTGAGGGGACACAGTTCAATCCTATGCACTAGTAAACAGAAATCTGCATATGCCAGGGAGCGATAGCCAAATGAAGAGAGAAACAGATGGGGATAGAGGGAAATAGAAGTGTCCCTCTGAGGAGGAGGTGACATTTGAGCAGAGGCCAGCAATAGGGGGGCCCTATGGGAAGAGCGTGCCTGGTAGGTTTGAGGGGCACCCACATGGCTGAGGTGGAGGCAGTGAAGAGAGAGACATGGGAGAAGAGGTCAGAGCTGGGGGACTGGGGACACTTATCAGCCATCTAAGGACTTTGAATTTTATACTGAGAGCTTGGGGGAGGTTGTTGAGCAGAGGTGTATGAGATATGTTTACAACAGCTTCCTCTGGCACTATTTGAAGAATAGACTAACAGGGTCCAGGGTAGAAGCCTTGGGCCTGGGTGGAGGGAGGGGAGGTGAGAGTAGGGGTCAGAGGCAGAACATATGCTGAAAGTAGAGCTGGCAGGATTTGCACATGGGTTGAGTGTGCGCCCCTGTGGAGCTCCGGCAGGATAGAGTTGCATCAACTGAGGGGGAGGGCTGTGGGTAGAGCAGGTTTAGGGGGACGCTCAGGAGCTCACTTGGGACATGTCCCCTTAGAAACCTCCACGACATCCAGTGCAGATGGCAAGGACGCAGGTGAGCCCAGAACTCAGGGGAGAAGCTGCCCACATCCTTGACCAAGGCTAAACTTCAAGTAACTTTCAGGTTTGGAAAGTTAAATGAGTAACATTTTTTTCTCATTGTTCTCGTGCATTTTCCATACTAATTATTTTGAATACCTCTGTGTGTGCCTGCTGGCCTTCCCAGCTTCCCCCTCTGTCAGTTGCCTTTTCACATTCTCTGACCCTTTCTCCTGGGATTGCTGTCTGCTTTTTTTTGGTCCAGGCATCCAGGGTTTAATCCAGACCAGAGGTATCTGTTCACGCCTCCACTTCACCCCACGCGCTCTCATTTTCTCTTGCTCTGGGAAAACGAAATTGTAACCAATTCAATTAACCTCTAATAAACATATGTTTGATATGTGAGTTATAAAGAATAACATACTGAACACCAGTGAACCACCCTCCGTTGTCCCAGCCCTGTGGAGGTTCCCATAGCCAGATCTGTGTGTGTCATTCCTTGATTTTTGTTCTTATGATTTTTTATCTTATCTTCCCTACATATATAGGATTCGGTTGTTCTTGGCTTTGAATTTCATGAAAAATGGACTTATACTGATTTCCTAGGACTGGTTTTTCATTCAGCAATATGTAACTTGCTGTGTGTTAATATAGTTCACTCATTTTTTCACTGCTGTGTAATATTTCATCAGGTGCATACACCGTAATATATATTTTTTATTTTTTCATTTTTATTTATTTTTTGAGACAGGGTCTCACCATGTCACCCAGGCTGGAGTGCAGTGGTGTGACCATTGGCTCACTGCTGCCTTTTGCCTCCACAGCTCAAGCAATCCTCCCACGTCAGCCACCTGAGTAGCTGGGACCACAGACGCACACCACCACACCCGGCTAATTTTTGTATTTTTAGTAGATATGGGGTTTCGCCATGTTGCCGAGGCTGGTCTCAAACTCCTGGGCTCAAGCGATCCTCCTGCTTTGGCCTCCCAAAGTGCTGGTATTACAGGTGTGAGCCACCTAGCCCGGCCTAGACCACAGTATATTTATCTGCTCTGTTGTCAGTGGACGTTTGGTTGATTCAAGCCATTATTGTAAAGAGTGCGCCGATGGCTATTCTTGTACATGTCTCCTGGGCACTTAGATTTAGCATGTGTACTAGGAGATGATTCCTGGGCCCTAGGCCCAGTGTTAATTTTATACAAAGTGTTAATTTTATACAATTTATATAATACATAATTACTATGAAAATTGCAAATAGATTTCCACAGTGTTTGTACCAGTTCCCACATTCACTAGAGCCGTGGTCCCCAACCTTTTTGGCAACAGGGACTGGTTTTGTGGAAGACAGTTTTTCCACGGATGATGCTGGGGGAGAGGATGTTAATGGGCATCAGGCATTAGTTAAATTCTCATGAGGGGCGTGTGCAACCTAGACCCCTCACATGCACAGTTCACGGTAGGGTTTGCGCTCCTATGAGAATTTAATGCCGCTGCTCATCTGACAGGAGGTGAAGCTCAGGCAGGAATGCGAGCAGTGGGGACCAGCTGTAGATACAGATGAAGCTTCACTTGCTCACCTGCCGCCCACCTCCTGCTGTGCAGCCCAGTTCCTAACAGACCACCGACTAGTACTGGTCCTCGGCCCAGGGAGTTGAGGACCCCTGCACTAGAGTGTTTCAGAATTACCATTGATCTACATATTTGCCCAAAAACTTATTTTTTCATTATTATTATCTCTTAGCAATCTAGGAGGTACTGCATTCTCTTGCTAATTTACGTGTTCCTGTTTATTACTGAAATTGAGCCATCTTTCGGGTTTGTATCCATCTTTCTGGTTTCCCTTTCTGCTGATACCTGCTCTAGAGATTCTTCTTTCATCATTTGTGAACACTCTACGCTATCTTCTTCTATTCTGTTGAGTGTCTCACTCTGACCTTTGTCGAACAGAAATCTTTAATTTTGATGTAATCAGATTCATCCTTTTTTTTCCTTGTGGTTTGAGCTTTTGGAGTTTTAAGAAATCTGTCCACAATCTTAGGTTAACAGGAGGCTCTTTTACATTTTATTATAGCTCTATCATTTACCATTCACATTGGGGTCTCTAATGCACCTGGAACCTACATTTGCATGTGGGATATGGAAGGAGTCTAGATTGTTTTCTTTATATGGTGATCCAGTTTTCCTAACACTATCTACTAAACACTCTGACCTTTTTTCCCATAGCTTTCATGAAATTCCCTCCTACACCTCACTCTCTTTTTTGAGCTCTCTGGTCTGTTTGTTGGTACGTTTGTCTGTTCTTGTACCAACCATACAATTTTTATTACAATGACTATACAACATGTACTAGTGTCTGAGAGAAACTCCTCCCTTGTTATTTTTCTTTTTAGGTTTTTATGAATTGTTTGTTTCTCCATATACATTTCAGTGTGTGTTTATCAAGCTTTCCAAAAAATAATCCAACTGAATTTTTTATTGGAATTGCACTGAATTTACTTACAGATTACTTTGGGGAGAAATGACATTAATATGTGGCCATAAGATGGAATGTCTCATGTATTCAGAATATCTTTCCATGTAGAGGTCCTTTGAGTTTTTATTACTACTTAGAGATACTCTTTAGTTTTATTGCTATTGTGAGTGTTTATCTTGGTATTTTTAATTATATTTTCTAGATGGTTATTACTGGTGTAGAGAACTGCTATTGATTTTTGTATCGATTAATCTTACATCTGGCAACCTTACTGAACTCTCCTGTCTGTTGATTCTTTTAGTCCCTCTAGGGACCCTATCATCTAAATAATGTTAATTTTATCCTTTACTTCTCAATTTGTACACTATTTATTTCTTTTCTAAATTTCCTAAGAGCATTGGCAGGACATTGATTAGTGGGGACTGTGGCCAAACTTGTCCCAAATATTAAAGGGACTGTATCTAAGCTTTTGCCATTAAATCCAATATTTTCTGTAATTTTTTTTGTAAATATGTGATTTGCAAATATAAGCAAATCACGTTAAAGAACTTCCCTTTGACTCCTGGTTTGCTGAGAGTTTTTTTTGGTCGTCGTTTATTTTAATTATAAATAGACATGAAAGCTTATCAAATGCCCTTTCTGCATTAAGATTTTCATGTGATTTTTCCTCTTTATGTTCTTCCAGATAAAATCTTCTTGATCATGATGTACTTTAAAAAATGCCATTGGTTTCATTTAGCTAACATTTGGTTTAGGGTTTTGCATCTGTGTTCAAAAGTGGCATAGGCATACGTTGTTCACTCTCACTCTTGCGTTTTCTGATATGGTTTGGAAGTTTGTCCCCCCCCCACATCTCATGTTGAAATGAATCCCCAGTGTTGGAGGTGGGGACTAGTGGGAAGTATTGGATCACGGGCGCGGATCCCTCCTGAATGGCCTAGCACCATGCTCATGGTAATGAGTGAGTTCTCTCCCTGAGTTCATGTGAAATCTGACTTTTATACAATTTATATAATACATTAAAGAGCCTGGCACCTCCTCCCTTGTGTCTCTTGCTTCCACTCTTGCCACGTGACCTGCTTGCTCCCTCTTCACCCTCCATCACGATTGGAAGCTTCCTGAGGCCCTCACCAGAGGCAGATGCCAGCACTGTGCTTTGTGTACATCCTGCAGAACCACAAGTGAAATAAACGTCTTTTCTTTATAAATAATGCAGTCTTGAGGATCACTTGAGCCCAGGAGTTTGAGACCAGCCTGGGCAACATGACAAAACCCTGTCTCTATTATAAATTAAAAAAATTAGCTGGTTATAGTGGTGTGTGCCTGTAGTCTCAGCTACTTGGGAGACTGAGGTGGGAGGATCACCTGAGCCTGAAAGACTGCAGTGAGCTGTGATTGCACCACTGCACTCCAGCCTGGACAACAGAGTGAGACCCTGTCTCAAAAAAATAAAAAAATTTACCTAGTCTCAGGTATTCCTTTCTAGCAATGCAAGAATGGATTAACACCTTGCCCTTAGGTCTTTTTTTTTTTTTTTGAGACAGAGTCTCTCTCTGTTGCCCAGGCTGGATTACGGTGACATGATCTCAGCTCACTGCAGCCTCCGCCTTCAGGGTTCAAACAATTCTCCTGCATCAGCTTCCCAAGTAGCTGGGATTACAGGCGTGCACCACTGTGCCCAGATAATTTTTGTATTTTTAGTAGAGATGGGGTTTCGCCATGTTGGCCAGGCTGGTCTTGAACTCCTGGCCTCAGGTCATCCACCCGCCTCGGCCTCCCAAAGTGCTGGGATTACAGGCATGAGCCACCGCACTTGGCCCCTTATGTCATTTTTTTAATCAAAATTACAATATTGACCACATGGAGATCATCCACGATCCTTGTAAGAGCAGTTTTCTTGGAGTGGAGTAAGTTCGAGGGAGAACAGGAGGAGAGGAAGTGAAGGCAGGGAGTTACAGGAGGTGAGAAAAAGGCTTAGGGGAAAATATGGTCAAGGAGTTTTGTTGTTTTTAATGGAAGAAATAGCAGCAGGTTTGGAGTTTCTGTCTTATTTTGTTTCTTGGCCCTTGGGAAAGAGGATTAAGTTCATCCTACTCTGTAGTTCATGGGGTATCATCAGCCTTGACCCATTTACAGCCTCTCATTTGTTTTTCCTCTTTTACACCCCTATTTCCTTCCTCCCCATAGCTAAGTATTCTCATTTTTTCTAATTTAAATTAATGTAAAATTTACCTTTTTGGCTGTCTGGTTCTATGAATCTCGATACATGCATAGTCATGTAACCATTACCACAATCAAGATGTAGAACAATTTATTTTAATTTAATTTAATTTTTATTTTTATTTACTTACTTACTTTTTGGAGATGGGGTCTCTGTCGCCCAGGCTGGAGTGCAGTAGTGTGATCCTAGCTCACAGCGGCCTTAAACTCCAGGGCTCAAGCAGTCCTCCCACCTCAGCCTCCTGAGAGGTAGGACTACAGGTGTGCACCACCACACCAGGCACCTGGCGATATAGAACAATGTCATCACCACAAAAAATTGCCTTATGCTGCCTCTTTGGTAGTCAGCCCCCAGGCAGCCACTGATCTGTTCTCTTTCCCTGTAATTTTCTGTCCTTTTATCTTTTCCAGACTGTCCCATGGATGTTGTCAGACATGATCTGCCTGTGGAGCCTGGATTCTTTCACGTCATTGCATGTGCGATTCATTCATGTTTTGCATGTGTCAGGAGTTTGTTCTCTATTGTTGCTGAGTATCTTTCCTTGTGTGATGTACCACAGCTCATCCACTCACCAGTTGGAGGGCATTTGGGTTATATACAGTTTGGGGCAATTTTGAATAAAATTGCTCTAAACATTTGCCTAAAGTTGAATATAGTAGCTTTCATTTCATTTGGGTAAATAACCAGAAATGGGATTGCTGGGTCTTATGGGAAGAGCCTCTTTATAAGAAAGTGCCAAGATGATTTCCAGCGTGGCAGTACCACTTCTCTCTCCTGCCAGCAACATATAGTGGTTCCCGTCGCTCTGCATCCCCCCACCGCAAGTGCCCGACATTGTCAATATTTGTTATGTAAGCAATTCTCATAGGTATATAGCAGTATTTCACTGAGGTTTCAATTTGTATTTCCTTAATGGAAAATGATGCTAATCCTCTTTCTTGTGCTTATTTTACCAGCCTTTTATCCTCTATAGTGAAGTGTTTGATTAGGTTTTTTGACATTTACTAATTTGAGTTCTTTGATTTCTTACTGCAGAGTTTTGAGACTTCTTTATATATTCTGTATATCCTTTGTCAGATATGCAGTTTGCAAAGGTAATATTTTCTCCCAGTCTGTGCTTACCTTTTTATTTAACAATATCTTTGTAATTCCAGCACTTTTGGAGGCTGAGGTGGCCGGATCACTCAGGAACTCCTGAGGTCAGAAGTTCGAGACCAGCCTCGCCAACATGGTGAAATCCTGTCTCTACTAAAAATACAAAAACTAGCCAGGTGTGGTGGTGCGTGCCTGTAGTCCCAGTTACTCAGGAGACTGGGGCAGGAGAATCACTTGAACTCGGGAGGCAGAGGTTGCAGTGAGCTGAGATCATGCCACTGCACTCCAGCCTGGGCGACGGAGCCAAACTCTGTCTTAAAAAAATAATAAAATAAAATAAAAATAAAAAAACCAATATCTTGATTATTCTTTCACAAAATTATTTTAGCTATTCTAGCTCCTCTGTCTTTCTAGATAAATTTTAGAGCATGTTGTCTGTATGTACAAAAAAACTCTTGCTGGGATTTTGATAGGAATTGTATGAAATCTGTGGATCATTTTGGAGATAACTGGCATCTTTATAGCACTGAGTCTTTCAATCCATGAACATAGTTATGTTTCTTCCATCATTTGAATCCTCCGTGATTTCTTTCATCAGCATTTTGTAGTTTTTGGCATACAGATTATATACATGTTTTGCAAGATATATACCTAAGTATTTCATTTGTGAGATGAGCAATTGTAAATGGTATTGTTTTTTAAGTTCTGTTTTTTTATTTGTGTGTAAGATTTTTATTCTAATTTGCATTCCAAAGGAAATTACAAAATCCATTCACTTCTTTATATAAAAAAGTGACTTAACATTTTTTTTTTTTTTGAGATGGAGTCTCGCTCTTGTTGCCCAGGCTGGAGTGCAATGGCACGATCTCAGCTCACTGCAACCTCCGCCTCCAAGGTTCAAGCAATTCTCCTGTCTTAGCCTCCCAAGTAGCTGGGATTACAGGCACCTGCCATCACGCCTGGCTAATTTTTGTATTTTTAGTAGAGACAGGGTTTCGCCATGTTGGCCAGGCTGATCTCGAACTCCTGACCTCAGGTGATCCACCCGCCTTGGCCTCCCAAAGTGCTGGGATTACAGGCATGAGCCACCGCGCCCGGCCTGTTACTTAACATTTTAATGCAAATTATAAAACATGATAAAGTTGCAGGACAAACTAGGCTAGCTGCTTGGAGTAACAAGTTTTTAAGTCACCATTTTCTACCTCCATGCTAAGGATAACCTTCTAATTAGTGATCAGCTGTACTGTAATAGCAGAATAACCCTGGGACTTGAGTAAACAGAAAAGCTGAAGATCTTCTCCAGTTCCCAGCCAGGTAGTTTTCTATGCCTTCTCATAGTAGCAAACAGCAACTATGTCACCAAAAGTGAGGATCCAACGGCATAAGAATGACACAATGGACTTTGGGGACTCTGGGGAAAGGGTGGGAGGGGGTGAGGGATAAAAGACTATAAATTGGGTTCAGCATATACTGCCGGGGTGATGGGTGCACCACAATCTCACAAATCACCACTAAAGAACTTACTCATGTAAGCAAACACAACCTGTTCCTCAATAACCTATGGAAATAAAAAAAAATTAAGTGGGAGTCATAACCATTTTGCCATTCTTAATTTCTCTTACAAAATTTGTGTCTTTGCCATCCCGTTTCTGTATGTGAACACTTTTGTCTCCATCCAGGCTAACAACAGACATACTCTACCAGTGTACAGTGTCTGTCATCAGCAGTGGTTTCTCTGTGTGAATGAATATGCTTTGAGTCCTGCTCACCACTTTGTCTCCTTCCTGACTGATAATCACTGTTGGTTTGGTCACATTTCCACCTGCCCAGTGGCAAAGCCTACACCTTTGATGACCCTTCATGTAGTCATCAGAGTTCTGACTGTCCCTCAGCTTCCAGGTAGCACAAAAAGCCCCCACGATCCTTCCCTCTCCCTGTTTAGCTCCAAAACAGATCAAAGAGACCGGAGCAAGACTCTTGGATCTTACTGCCACTGAAATTCCGGAGACACGTTTGCCTAAATTTTGATTTCTAATTGTTCATTACTGATCTGTAGAAATGTGATTGATTTTTGTATATTGACCTTTTTTCTTGGGGGGGAACATTCTGTTTTTTACCATTAAGAATGATGTTAACTATAGATTTTGTGTAGATGCTCTTTAATAATGTGGGGAAGTTCCCTTTCATTCCCAGTTATTTTTAATGAATGGATGTTGAATTTTGTCAAATGCTTTTTCTGCATCAATTGATATGATTATGTGCTTTTTTCTTTTTTAGACTATTAATGTGGTGGATTATGTTGATTTATTTTTAAATATTGAATCAGCCTCATGTTCCTGGAAAACCCCTCTTGGTGTGGTGTATTATTCTTTTTATTCATCAAAGGATTCAATTTGCTAATATTTTGTTGAGAAATTTCACACCTGTGTTCATGAAGAATATTGGTTGGGACTATTCAGGTTATCTTTTTCACCTGGGATGAATTTGGGTAGTCTGTAATTTTTCAGGAATTGGTCCATTTTATAGAAGTTGTTGAATTTGTGTGTGAAAACTTGTTCATAATATCCCCTTTTTATCCTTTTAATGTCTGGAAAGTTAGTACTTATTTCCCTTGTTTCCTTCCTGATGTTGGTAGCTTATGTCTTTTCTCTCTTTTTTTTTCAATTTTTTCAATTTATTTTTTTTGAGCTGGGGTCTTGCCCTGCTGCCCAGGCTGAAGTTCAGTGGTATGACCATGGCTCACTGCAGCGTCAATCTCCCAGGCTCAAGTGCTCCTCCCACCTTAGCCTCCCAAGCAGCTGGGACTACAGGTGCACACAACCATGCCTGGGTAATTTTTTTGTAGAGACAGGGTCTTGCTATGTTGCCCAGGCTGGTCTCGAACTCCTGGGCTCAATCAATCCACCTGCCTCAGCCTCTGAAAGTGCTGGGATTACAGGCGTGAACCACTGCACTCAGTCCATCCAGTGAATTTTTAATTTTAGGTATTGTTTTGTTCAAGCTTAGAAGTTCCATTTTGTTCTTTTATTATAGTTTTTAATTTTTCTATTAAGATTCTTATCTATTATGCTTTCTTTTCTTTATTTCTTTCAAAGTGTTGATAATAGTTGTTTTAAAGTTCTTTTCTAATAATTCTAACAAAAGTCTAATAATTCTGCTTATCCTTCATCTCTTTATTATGGTCACATTTTCTTGCTTCTTCTCATGTCTTTTTATTTTTTATTGTATGTTGGACACTGTGAAAGGGATAGTGTAGGCAATGGATTATATTGTTTTAATACAAATGCTAACACATTTTAGTTTGGCATGTAGTTAAATTATTGGCCAACTCATGTGATCTTCACAGACTTTATTTTAGGCTTTGTCAGAGTAGGTTTGTTTTGACTTTGTCATTGGGTCTAGACCATGCGCTTACTCAAGGATGTGGTTCACAGTCCTAAAGCATAGCTTTTCTGGGGTTTCAGCCAACACCTGAGATGCTTAGGGAGGTATCTCCACTCTGGCTGAGCCAGTATTCCAGTTTTCCCATCACTGCATGAATTCTCATATGTCCTTTCAAGTACCTTTTCCTGTGCTTATTGGCCAGTTGTATATCTTTTTTTGTGACACGTCCTTGTCTTTTGCCTGTTTACAAAATCGAGTTATTAGTCTTAGGTTGATTTGTAGAAGTTTATTATGTATTCTGGAAATGAGTCCTTTGTCAGATACATATACTGGAGATATGTTTTTCCAGTCTGTGACTTGAGTTTCTTAATGACTTTATTATAAGGTTTGTGGCTATGCTTATATTTGTCATTGATTTTTTTTTCTTTTTTTTTGAGACGAAGTTTTGCTCTGTCAACAGGCTGGAGTGCAGTGGTGTGATCTCTGCTCACTGCAATCTCCAACCTCCTGGGCTCAAGCGATTCTCATGCCGCAGCCTCCTGAGTAGCTGGGATTACGGGTGTGCACCACCACACCCGGCTAACTTTTTTTTTGTATTTTTAGTAGAGACAGGGTTTCGCCATGTTGGCCAGGCTGGTCTTGAACTCCTGACCTCAAGTGATCCACCTGCCTCGGCCTCCCAAAGTGCTGGGATTATAGGCGTGAGCCACTGCACCCAGCCTGTCATTGATTTCTACTCTTGTTTTTATTATGTTCTTCTATTTACTTTGAATTTAATTTGCTCTGCATTTTTTAGATTGTGACTCTTAGATCTAGAAGCTTATGTCATTGCTTTTACACCTATCTTCTTTTCTAATAAAGGAATTGAAAGCAATAAATTTCCCTGTCAGCCCAGCTTTACCTGCATCCAGCAAATTTTGATATGCTCTGTTTTTTTAATCATTCAATTCAAAATATCTCAAAATGTGATCACCTTGCAGTTTATTCTCTGACCTATGAGCTAATTAGAAATGTATTGTTTATTTCCAAATACTTGAGATTTTCTAAATATCTTGTCCTGAATTTTAACTTAATACCATTGTGGTAAGAGTCTGTGTTCCAGCATCTGATATATATTGGTAACCTCAGGATATGCTCTTGAAAAGAATGTGTATCTACAATTATACAGTGTTCTATAAATATTAATTAGGTCAAATTGGTTGATGGTGTTTTTCAAACCTTTTATATCGTCACTTGTCATACCATTTACTGGAAAAGGATGCTAAAATCTTCCAATTATGATTGTGACTTTTTTGTTTCTCTCTTTAGTTCTGAATTTTTTGTTTTAGGTATTTTAAAGCTCTGCTACTAGGTGATGTCTGTTTTAGATTATTCTGCCTTCTTGATGAATTAATCCTTGTATCATTATAAAACATCCAGCTTTCTTAATGTTTTTCCATTCTTTTATTTTAAATCTTTTTTTTTTTTTTTTTTGAGATGGAGTCTCACTCTGTCACCCAGGCTGGAGTGTAATGGCGCGATCTTGGCTCACTGCAACCTTCGCCTCCCGGATTGAAGCGATTCTCCTGCCTCAGCCTCCTGAGTAGCTGGGATTACAGGTGCCCGCCACTGCACCCGGCTCATTTTTGTATTTTTAGTAGAGATGGGGTTTCACCATGTTGGCCAGGCTGGTCTTGAACGCCTGACCTCAGGTGATCCACCCACCTCAGCCTCCCAAAGTATTGGGATTACAGGAGTGAGCCACAGCACCCAGCCTTAATATATCTTTGTATTAGGAGTATCCCTCTTGTAAACAGGATATAATTGGATCTTGCTTTTCCAGTCTGAAAAGTCTGCCTCTTAATCAAAGGATTCTTACCATCCATCCATCCATCCATCCACGCTGCTGTGTGTACATCTGCTCCACGGCACAGTTCTCCCCAGTGTGCAGCCTCCATATTTCGCCTACCCATCCTGCCTGCCATAAACCCCTGAGTTGCCTCCAACTCTCCCACCAAAAATGCTGTTGCTGTGAGCATCCTTGTGCAGGCCCCTGGGCAGGGGAAGAGTCTATGTGGGATGCTTGCCTGGCGTGGGATGCTGGTTTACAGGGTTTGCCTATACTTAATATGACTAAGGATTCGAGATACTACAGTATGTCTATATGGTGATGGGAATGATCCAGAAGAGAGGAAAAGGTGATGAGGAAAGAGTGGGAGACTTGCTGGCACCGCTTGCCTGAGTAGGTGAGAGGGATCGGGACCCACTGCACAAGTGGCAGGTTTGCCTTCGCTGGGAGCAGGCACAGTTCAGCCATGGAGCAGGCAGGCGTGCAGACGTCTGGGCCAGGTGCAGGCAGGTGGGTAGGTGTGGGGTGAGGGCTTGGGGAAGTTTTCCTCCATGGCTTGTGTCTTCTCAGTGAAGTGGGAAGCAACCTGAGGGTAAGGATGGGAGAGGAGATACTGGAAACTTAAGGGGAAGGATGGTATGAAATAGTTATCTTGGAGATGGGGAGCATGTGTGGACCAAAGAAACAGCCCAATTGCTGAGCAGCTTTCAGGGTGCTCTTGTGGTTAGTGTGAGTGGGCAGTGCAGGCTGTCTTTCCCACCACGCTCTCGGGAGAGGCCTGGGTATGGAGCAAGCTCAGCACAGGACCAGTGCCCAGCACCATGCCAGGCACCACGGGCACAGGATGAGCTGTGCAGGACAGCTGCCCCTGAAGAGCTCGCTGTGCAATGGGAGAGGCAGCAGCCAGCACCAGAGTACCAGCCGTGAGGGTGATTATGGATCACCACCATTCTGTGTGGCCCAGGGGAGACAGGGCGACGGTGCAGCGGGGCCCATGAGTCCTGGGTCTGTGGGAAGGTGGCGCTCTGTAATTATGTGAGGATGCTGCTCAGCAAGGTGTGGGCACTCAGTGCTGTTTCAGCCCTAGCTTTATTTTGCATTGTAAAAGTGATGCATGTCACACCAAAAGAAATTAGGAAAATGTTTTTTAAAATCATAAATAAAAAAGTAAAAATCACCTGAAATTGCACCTCCCCCACAAATGTAGCCATGGTTAGTTAACAAGTGGTTTTTTTTTTTTTTTTTTTTTTTTTTTTTTTTTTTTTTTTTTTTTTGAGATGCAGTCTTGCTCTGTCACCCAGGCTGGAGTTCAGTGGCGCGATCTCGGCTCACTGCAAGCTCCGCCTGCCCGGTTCACGCCATTCTTCTGCCTCAGCCTCCCGAGTAGCTGGGACTACAGGCGCCCGCCACCATGCCTGGCTAATTTTTTGTATTTTTATTAGAGACGGGGTTTCACCGTGTTAGCCAGGATGGTCTCGATCTCCTGACCTCGTGATCCGCCCACTTCAGCCTCCCAAAGTGCTGGGATTACAGGTGTGAGTCACTGCACCCTGCCAAGTTTGTGTATTGTTTTTAAAGGACAGGTCTGATCCCTGCCCCCACAGCCCTGGAGGTTTAGCCTCCTAACCAGATGTGAATAACACCCCTCTGCCAACTGTAGCTGAACAGCATCGCCTTAGGCCTTGAGGGCCAAGGGAGGCACCCTCTCCATTCCTGGGGAAAGTCAGGGAGGGCCACATGGAGGAAGTGGTCTAGGAATTGGATCCTGAAGTTCAAGTGTCCCTCATGCCTGTCTTGCTGTCTTTCCCCCTCCTATATCCCCTTGTTCAGTGCCTCTTTAGGACAAGAGCAGCTCCCACCTTGTCCCACTGTGAGGCTGACAGGGGGGCACACTGCAGGGGCTGCGATGGGGAGGCCCGCCCTGTGGGGGGCAGGAAAGCAGAGGCACAGCTCTTGCGTGGGCCACTCAGTCACACCCCCTCTGTGCAGTGCACAGCCTGTGTGGCTGTCCATGGTAGTCATGCAAGGAGAGTTCCTCCACCTGCTATTTTGGCCCATGCCCTGGACACACTGGAGCAAGATGGAGGAGCAGGGCTACAGGCCTTACACTCTCTGGTCTGTGTCCCACTCCAGATAGCAGCGACAGTGAGCTGGAGCTGTCCACGGTGCGCCACCAGCCAGAGGGGCTGGACCAGCTGCAGGCCCAGACCAAGTTCACCAAGAAGGAGCTGCAGTCTCTCTACAGGGGCTTTAAGAATGTGAGTGTTCCCCATTCCCCCGGGAAAGGCCTTGGAGACCCTGGCTCAGGGAGACCTGGAAACTTCTCCATGCCACAGTAAATATCCCAGGGGCCTTTAAGGGGCTTATGTGTTGTGGGAAAGCTGTGTGGCGGGGGCAGGCTCCGGAATGGCCATCGCTGAGGCCGCCATGCTCCTCCCTCCGTGTCTTTGTTGCTGGTACAGAGGAGGAGGGTATGGGGGAGCAGTCACCCCCTTCCTATTCACCCCTCCTCCCTCTCACCCCACCTCTACCCAGGCTTTCCACAACCCAGGCCAGGGGGCCCCAGCAGTGCCACAGGCAGCAGGCAGCCCCCAAGGGGGTGGAGAGAGGCCAGCCAGGCACCATGCAGAGTCGGGCTTGGAGCTAGGGGTGGCCGAGGGCTGAGGGGGTGCCTTCCTGCTGCAGGAGTGTCCCACGGGCCTGGTGGACGAAGACACCTTCAAACTCATTTACGCGCAGTTCTTCCCTCAGGGAGGTGAGTCTGAGGCAGGGCAGCCCTGCTGTGTCCCAGTGTGGAGGGAGGGGACCCTCCTGCTGCCCCTTGCATCCTGGAGGCTTGGTGCTGCCCCTGTCCTGTGGGAAACAGGGACTCCAAGCCAGGACGCAGTTAGCACCCTCAGCTGGGGTTGCCTGGGGTGGGAGATGAGCCGCCAGGCAGCCCCGACACACCCCAGCCTCTTCCTTGCCCTCCCCAGATGCCACCACCTATGCACACTTCCTCTTCAACGCCTTTGATGCGGACGGGAACGGGGCCATCCACTTTGAGGTAGGTCCTCGCGGATTCCTCCCACGTGTCCTGCCCCTGTGGTTGCAGGGGTGAATCCTTACCCTGGCGTCACTGTCAGGGCTGTCGAGAGAGCCATGGTCCTGGGTGGGAAGGATTTTGTGAGTCACCCTGGGAATGAGTGGATGTGGCTGGCCCTGGGCCAGTGAGCTCTGGGGTGTTTGACTTTGCTGGGCCGGCACCACAGTTCTCAGCCTTTTCTTCCATTTGAGAGTTTGCATCCAGCTCTGCCTGGTCAAGGGAGCCCCCGAGGCACACACGGGTGGTAGTGACCCAGCGGGAATTTGCATTTTCAAAGGGATCAGGGCTTAACTCAGAGGCCTGGTTTGCTGACGGTGGGATGTGAGACCTCCATTTTCAGAATTTACTCCTTGTTACCCAGAAAATAGGCCAAAAATATCTAGAAAACATCCCAGCCGGAGCAGCCTCCAGGGCTCATCCCAGCTGGGCACTGAGAGCGAAGCCTGGTGTTACCCACTGGCGGAAGGAGAAGCCTGTCCCCCACCCAGACAGCTTCCCTGTGGGGTCCTGGCCTGGGCTCCTCCCCAGCCCCACCACACAGGATCATTGGAGAGAGGCCCCATCTGCGGAGCCCAAGCCTCTAAAAATAGCTGCAGGCGAAAAGCTGAAACCGCTTTGGGGAGGAAAACCTTTCTGAGAGCCGGCTTGATCGATACCCCGACAGCTTGGCTTCCACTGGGCTAAGGGCAGCTAACAGGAAAGCACAGAGAAGCACATGGGGCCAGAAGGCCCCGGCCACACGGGGTAATAATAACTTGTCGATAAGCTGCGTGGGTTATTTTTATGCCGCAAGCCCGCCAGGCACACTGACGCTCCCCGCCTGCCCTGTGACCACAGGACCCCTCCACTCTGAGCCACACTCTGAGGGCTCTGCACATAGAAGCAGACTGTGTTTTCAAATCTTGTTTTCAGATTTGAAATACCAACCCCACAGCACACAGAAAACACCCGGTTAGCATGGAGGAGCCTCAGGGAGGACTCAAGGTCCTTTCCCTGCCCCTCTCTCCTGGGGTGCCCTTTAAGAGGCACCTGACACTTCAGGCAGTAAAGCATCTTTAGGAAACGGTGTAAGGGAGCAGGCGGGGTGCGAGTGGTTTTTCTTGTTCAGGAATGAGATGACTGAGAGGCTCGGCAGAGCCCCTGCTCATGGCAGTGCTCAGGAAGGTCACAGTCGCCCCTCACCTCCTGTGGCCATCACCCTCGCTGTCCTGAGGGACAGCCTTGTGGCCCTTTAAGGAAGCAGGTGGCAGCCCTCTGGGCTGGGTCTGTCAGTGGCTGTGCTGTGGCCCCTCTGCTGGGCACCTTCTCAGAAGATCACTCATCCCTGGCATCTTCCTGGGCCTTCTGCAGCTTCTCTGCATGTGAAACGAAGTCCTCTGGCTTCACGCAGGTACATTTACCTTGAGGAACTTCTCGATTTCAAAGTGTTCTGCTCTGGGAAGGAGGAGGGCACAAGCCCCCATGGCCCCATCCTGGGAGCCCCACAGACTGGGATCCCAGTGGTCACAAAGGATCCTGCCAGGGACGGAGGCACCAAATCTAGTCTGGAGAACACTGGGCCATCCTCACTGCCAGCCCTCAGAGCCTCCTACGTGCGTCTGTAATGCAAGGCAACCCTGCGTGACACTGTCTGCAATGATTCTGTCCCTTTCTGTATATTCTTAGAGACAAGATGCATATTAGTTACAGTTTACTGATATGGTAAAAGGTAATAACCTCCCTCCGCTCACCAAAAAGAATAACCAAAAAGACCAAATCGGAAAACACACAGACCTCAACAGAGCCAAGCAGGCGATGCCATCCCCACACCCCACCTCGGAGTGGCTCCTGCTCCCATCCCCACGGACCTTCTGGGATTTGCCAGCAGCAGGGAGCCCCAGGTGAGCAGCGCCACACACAGATTTGCTGAACGCTCTGGCCACCAGGGCCTTTCTCGTGCAACTCATCTGGCTTGCCAGGACGTGCAGAGCTTCCAAAACGATTCCGTAGACTGTTGGGGCCTCTTCAGTGCCCAGGATCAAGTCAGGCCCAGCTTGGAAGTGGCAGCCAGGCAGGCATCTGGAGGTGCGGCCGCTTCTCTGTTACCTCCCCCGACAGTAAACTGCTCCATGTGCCAGTGGCCAAGCGGCATCCAGGGCCGTGTGAGGGCAGGCCTGCAAGCCCAGCAACCACATGCGACTCCCACCCCCTCGCTGAGCACCTGCTCCGGGCTCTGCCAGGAGACCCTCCTGTGCACTCTTGTGCACCTTCATCTGGAAGTATGCTGTGTCACTGGAGCCCTCACCCTGCCTAGCCCCTGCCATGGGGACAGCCGTAGAACAGAGGCTGTGGATGTGACAGGGTTCCTACACTTTGGCATTCAGAGCATGGAGTTACAACTTGCCATGGTTGCACTGTGTATGGCCAAGGAATTTAGAACCAGCGTGCACTCAGACATGGGCTGGCTGGACTTGGGGTCATCTGTGTATTACCTTTATGAATGGAGACTAGCCAGTGGCCTAACGGGACATTCCCACCATCTCCTAGTACTGTCACTACTGTAGCCAACACAGAGAGGCTAAGGGATACTGCATAGGGACATTCCTCAGCTGCTAGCAGCAGGCTCTGTGGCTGAACATGAGGGCTTCTCCGCAGCAGACAGACAGACCACCTGAGGGGCCCATGTCAGCTGAAGATAAGGTGGAGGACAGCGGTGCCTGCCCAGGGTCCCCAGGAGAACGGTGTGCTCCACGCCTTTGCTACCCACTAGGAAGGCCTGTCTGACCCAGGGCTTCAGGGATAACTTAGAATCTTCACTATTGTGTAAACCATGCCCAAGCTTCAGTGATTATTATTCCCTAAACTTGGGCATAGTAGAAATATAACAATGTTTCTCCTTGTTTTTTAATTTTTATTTTTTTTGTTTTATTTTTAGACAGGCTGGAGTGCAGTGGCACCACCATAGCTCATTGCAGCCTCGACCTCCTGGCCTCAAGTGATCCTCCTACCCCAGCCTCCCGAGTACCTGGGACTGCGGGTGCATGCCACCATGCCCAGCTAATTTTTTTATTTTAATTGTTGTAGATGCAAGGTCTCACTATGTTGCCCAGGCTAGTCTTGAAATCCTGGCCTCAAGCAATTCTCCTGTCTCAGCCTCCCAAAGTGCTGGAATTGCAGGTGTGAGCCACCACACCTGGGTGTTGCTTCTTTAAAATATTTTCATTGGCCGGGCTCGGTGGCTCACGCCTGCAATCCCAGCACTTTGAGAGGCCAAGGCGGGCAGATCACCTGAGGTCAGGAGTTTGAGACAAGCCTGGCCAACATAGCGAAACCCCGTCTCTACTAAAAATACAAAAAAAAAAAAATTAGCTGGGCATGGTGGCGGGTGCCTATAATTCCAGCTGCTTGGGAGGCTGAGGCAAGTGAATCACTTTGAGCCCAGGAGTCAGAGGTTGCAGTGAGCTGAGATTGAACCACTGTACTCCATCCAGCCTGGGTGACAGAGTGGGACTCAATCTGAAAAACAAAAACAAAATATATATATATATACACACACACACATATATACACACATATATATACACATATATATATACACATATATATACACACATATATACACACACATATATATACACACACACACACATATATATATATTATATATATATATATTCATTGTCTTCAGTTATACACACACATGACTGGAGTCCAACACATTCGCAGGGTGCACGTTGGAAAACCAGCAGGTGACCACCACCTTGTCTGCTGTAGCCAGTCACCTGTGCTTGTTTCCATGTCCCCCAGCAGCTTGCTTCCACTTTTCCACCCCCTGCCACGAGTGAGAATTTGGGACTCCCTCAGACATACAACGTTCCCGTCCCCCCAGCCCCCCACCCATCCCCCAGGAGGCTGAGGTGGGAGGATCGCTTGAGCCCAGGAGTTCAGCTTTCCAACAGACTCTAGGCTTCAGGTTGGATAAGGCCTTGGTTTACTCTGATTTGTGAACTGGACCCCTCGCTGAGGCTTGTTGTCCATTGCAATGATCTTTTCCTTTCCTTTGCCTACGGTTAACATTGGTCCTGATGATTAGTTTGTCTGTGTTCTGTGACCTCATTATTCATTCAAGCCCAGGCCCTTCTCCAGTCATCTGAACCTGTTGCCCGGCATCTGCCAGAGGAGGCCCCCCCCACCAGCCTCCCACGGCTCCATCCTCGCTGGGGCCTGGTGCCCTCTGGGGCTTCCTCCCCTGTCTGCTGGGCTGGGCCTTCTGGTTCTGGGATCCCTGATCTGCCTTTCTCTTGCTTTACTCTCTGTGTGTTCAGGGGCTTACCACCCAGTTGCTTCCTATAAAAGAGGATGTGAGCTGTAACTTTGGAGCCTTTGAGCACCTGGGAGTGTCTTTATTCTGTTTTTACTCTTGCTTGATCCATTGTAGGGACCAGCACCCCCAGGGGGAGCTGTTCTCCTTCAAAGTTGGGGGTCGCTTCGTTCCCTGGGCCTCCTGCCTCAGGCGCTGCTGCAGAGCAGGTGCCCCTGCTGACACTGACCCGTGATGGGTCCCGATTTTGCTTTTTCTGTTTGGCTTTGCTTTCCTCTCTGAAAGTTTATAGGATCCTCTGTTTGCACCCAATTTGTTGAAATTTCACCATGATCTATGCCTGCAGCTAAACTGCAGGCTGTTTTCATGCATTGTGCCAAGCCTTGGTGGACACTGGAAATCTCTGCTTCCATTCTGGGAAATCGTCTTTCCTGATTGCTCCTACCCACTTTCCTCTGTTTTCTCCCGTTCTTCCCGAACTGCCTGTGTCCCAGCGTTGGCCCCTCTGGAGTGCACCTCTCATTATCCTCTGTTCTCCCCTATATTCCAGCTATTTGCCTTCTCATTCCACTTCATGGAAGATTCCATTTGCTCTCCCAACCTTTCTTTTTAAGTCTGTCATTTTGCTTTCTTATTTTTAATTTCCAAGAGCTCTTTCTTTTTTCCAGTTACCTCTTTTTTGGGACATCCTATTCTTATTTTAGTGATGGAAGATTTGTAATCTCTGAACCTAATAGTTGTTGTCAAATTTTTTTCTCCTGGGATAATTTTTGTTCTTCCAAATTGCTTTCCTCTGTCTCTGTCTCTCTCATGGTACAGACTTCTTCCAGTCCCGAAAATCTAACACTTGAGGGGCCTCGGGGCCTTGGTGCATGGCCCTGTCCCTTGCACTCTGACCGTCCTCTGTCCCACTTCGCTGGTACAGCCCCTTTCTCACCCTTTTCTTTCAGAGTAGCCTGGGAGGACCCCAGGGTGCAGGGAGGGTTTCACCTTTAAACCTTCCAAGAGGTAGGGGGAAAACCTGCTTTCTACCAACTGCTGTAACAAAACAGTTGAAGTTGTCACATGGAAACCATTTAAACAGCCATATTCTGTCATATTAGTAGTAAAGTTTCCCATGCCAAAGGCGATGGCCACACACAGCATGTCATGACTCAAGAGTTGAGCACCAGGTTTGGGCGAGGTGGCCCTGGGATTACACACCTGTAATCCCAGCACTTTTGAAGCCCAAGGTAGGAGAATTACTTGGGGCCAGGAGTTGGAGACCAGCCTGGACAACATAGCGAGACCCCATCTCTATAAGTATAAAATAAATTAGCCAGGCATGGATTATTCCGAGTGGTCCCAGCTACTCAGGAGGCTGAGGTGGAGGATCGCTTGAGCCTGGGAGTTTGGGACTGCAGTGAGCCATGATGGCGAATGGTGACAGTCTGAGACTCTGTCTCTAAAAACAACAACAAACAAAAAGCTGAGCATCATTCCTCTAGCTATTTAATCTGGAAGTTTTCAAGCACCTTTGCCATGCAGATGCTTGGCAGAATAAACATAGAGCACCTCCTTTATTAAAAGAGTACCCCAGGCATCTCCAGCAGCAGCACTGCATTAAATGGGTCTAGGACACCATATATATTTGAATATCTTTCTCTGGCATCAGTATCAGCTACCATGCCACTCCTGCCACACATGCAGACACATGCGCGTGCACTCACACAGGTTCACACACTCACACAGGTGCACACACACAGGTGCACACCCTCACAGGTTCACACATACAGATGCACACCCTCACACAGGTGCACACCCTCACACAAGTTCACACACAGGTGCACACCCTCACACAAGTTCACACACACACAGGTGCACACCCGTGCATGCGCTCACACACGGGCACACACTCACCCTGTGCTGACCTGAATGGATGTCGTCAGTCTCTTAGGGAGGCTCTGTGCCTGTTGGAGGCGTGAATTTCAGTGGAAGCCACACAGCAACTGGAACTAGAACCTGGGCATTGATTGGATGTCACGCCCCGCACTCTCCTTTCCCCATAGGACTTTGTGGTTGGCCTCTCCATCCTGCTGCGGGGCACAGTCCACGAGAAGCTCAAGTGGGCCTTTAATCTCTATGACATTAACAAGGATGGCTACATCACCAAAGAGGTAGTAGGGGGCTGGGGGCAGGGATTGTCCCCTCCTCCCCTCCTGCTGCTCCACCCCCCTCGCCGCTCTTCCTCTCCCTGCTCCTGCTGCCCACCTGTCTTCTCCCGCTGTCCATCCAGAGACTGGCCCCAGGGACAGCAGCCAGTGGGCTCTCCTCTCCTGGGCTCGGTCCTGGACACCCCGGTGTGGAGTGTGGGTTCAGGTACCCTGTACCACACATCTCGGTCCAGCTCAGCAAGTGTTCTCAGTCATACTGTCTTACACAAAAGGCCTCGGGGAGATTTAAGTGGAGAAGCCAGAGGTCCTGGCCTTGGCTCCCATCAAGTGAAGGGGGCAGTGCGGTCCCTTAAGGCATGGGTGGAGAGGGGAGCCCTCCCACATGGGCCCACAGACAGGTTTTGTTTGGTCCAAGCACTTTTTCTGCTGCCGCGTCACATTTTGGAGATAAGCACACAGCAATCCATCTCCCACTTCTCTGGGAGATGAGCTTCCCCTAGAGTCAGAAGCTCGCTCTGGGTGCCCTGGAAGCGGACAGGCTTCTCTCTCCAGCTCGTCCGGCCCCTCGCACTCACTGCCTTGGAGGTGCCCTGCACCCTTGGATGCCGCCCGCTCCCTTTGGGCCCTCACAGCCACCCCGGCCTTGCAGCAGGCTCATGCCAGCCTCCCCCTCCAGGAGATGCTGGCCATCATGAAGTCCATCTATGACATGATGGGCCGCCACACCTACCCCATCCTGCGGGAGGACGCGCCGGCAGAGCACGTGGAGAGGTTCTTCGAGGTGAGCGAGCGCCAGCCCTGCCTAGGGAAGGGAGCCTGGCAGAGGAAGGGGCTCTCGCTTTTGGGGCCACCCCGGGCAAGTGGCTTGCCCCTCTGAGCCTCCCCACTCCCCATGAGGGGGTTAAACTTGCCCCTCCAGTCTGGCTGGTTGTCAGAACCCCTGAGAAGTGAACTACACCACTGCTCTGCCCTGTGGACCTCATCTGGGGGCCAGGGCTGGGGATCCTGAGGCAGCTGACCCTGGGCCGGAGCTCCATGCCTCCTGAGAGCTGTGTGGCTCCTCCAGGAAGACGCTCTGGGAGAGGAGCAGGTTGGGGGCCTTCACCTGTATGCATGGCGGCTGCAGGGGCTGCAGGCTTTGCCTCCTACTTGCTGGGGCCACTAGACATGGGCCATCCTGTGACTCAGTTGCTCCCTCTGCCCTGGCTGCCTCTCAGGGAGGTGAGGCGGTCAGATGAGCATGGGGACAAATTCTGGGAAACCCAAGCCCAGGAGGGCTCAGGGAATTGGCCTAGGGGAGCAGTGGGGAGATGCTTGAAGCCTCAGCAGTTGGTTGGGAGGTGGCTATGAAGGGTGGATTATGTGGCCTGGATCCAGAGTAGTCACAGGGGACAAGTCGGAGTGGAGGGAGCCCACCCGCCCATCCACCCACCCATGACTTCTGCGTCCTCAGGCCAGGGGCAGGGCTGTCTCTGCTGGGGCACAGACTCACTTTGGGCATGGCTTGGGTTGCAGAAAATGGACCGGAACCAGGATGGGGTAGTGACCATTGAAGAGTTCCTGGAGACCTGTCAGAAGGTAGGTGGCACGGGAGGCTGGGCCACAGTTCTCTGCAGGCTCTACACGGAGGTGGGTGGTTGGCAGCGTCCGCCCCTTCCCTCTCCCCAGTCCCACCCCTGCCAGTCCAGGATGTGGCAGCTGTCCTTGGCCCCTTGCCAACTCCTGGACAGCCCCAAGCTCCACTTGCCCTCTTGTCTGAGTCTCCTCCTCCCCACCCACCCCTGCAGCCCACAGCATCCCCCCACTACCCCCACACCCTCCCTCAGCCCAGTCCCTGGAGAACCTCAAGTTAGGGGCAGACATGGGGCCAGCCAGAGGGAGAGGGTCACTGTGGGGAGGCACCAGAGCTTCCGCAGTGTTGCTGCTGGCCCTTCCAGAGAGCACCTCAGGGGGCAGGATGCTGGGCCTCCAGCGCCTCTATTGCCCCACTCCCAGAGCAGTCCTGGTTAGCGCCCACCTCCTCTGGAGGCCAGCCGGGATCGCCTTCATCAGCTCATCCCAGATGGGCTTGCAGTCAGGAGTGGGGTTGAAGACAGGCTGTGCCTCACCAGCTGGGGACCTCGGACCAGCTACTTCACCTCCCTGTCCCCCAGCTCCCTGCACCCAATAAGACAGACAGACAGGCAGTTGCTGCAGGCTCCGAGTCCCTGGCGGGAATCTGCTCAAGGGGGTCGGATTTGGAGCCAACCCAGCACCTGAAGGCCTCCCTTCCTCTCTCCACGCAGGATGAGAACATCATGAGCTCCATGCAGCTGTTTGAGAATGTCATCTAGGACACGTCCAAAGGAGTGCATGGCCACAGCCACCTCCACCCCCAAGAAACC
This sequence comes from Pan troglodytes, assembly GCF_028858775.2. Classification (NCBI taxonomy): domain Eukaryota; kingdom Metazoa; phylum Chordata; class Mammalia; order Primates; family Hominidae; genus Pan; species Pan troglodytes. The sequence goes on along the minus strand of NC_072410.2, from coordinate 27,687,415 downwards.
TCCATCCTGACAGGAGCAGCCTCCAAGAAACTTTTAAAAAATAGATTTGCAAAAAGTGAACAGATTGCCACACACACACACACACACACACACACACACAGCCATTCATCTGGGCTGGCAGAGGGGACAGAGGTCAGGGAGGGGCTGAGTCTGGCTAGGGGCCGAGTCCAGGAGCCCCAGCCAGCCCTTCCCAGGCAAGCGAGGCGAGGCTGCCTCTCGGTGAGTGGCTGACAGAGCAGGTCTGCAGGCCACCAGCCGCTGGATGTCACCAAGAAGGGGCTCGAGTGCCCCTGCAGGGGAGGGTCCAATCTCCGGTGTGAGCCCACTTCATCCCGTTCTCCATTCTGCTTTCTTGCCATACAGTGGGCCAGCCCCAGGCTCCCCTGGTCTCCTCCCCGTAGCCACTCTCTGCCCACTACCTATGCTTCTAGAAAGCCCCTCACCTCAGGACCCCAGAGGGACCAGCTGGGGGGCAGGGGGGAGAGGGGGTAATGGAGGCCAAGCCTGCAGCTTTCTGGAAATTCTTCCCTGGGGGTCCCAGGATCCCCTGCTACTCCACTGACCTGGAAGAGCTGGGTACCAGGCCACCCACTGTGGGGCAAGCCTGAGTGGTGAGGGGCCACTGGGCCCCATTCTCCCTCCATGGCAGGAAGGCGGGGGATTTCAAGTTTAGGGATTGGGTCGTGGTGGAGAATCTGAGGGCACTCTCTGCCAGCTCCACAGGGTGGGATGAGCCTCTCCTTGCCCCAGTCCTGGTTCAGTGGGAATGCAGTGGGTGGGGCTGTACACACCCTCCAGCACAGACTGTTCCCTCCAAGGTCCTCTTAGGTCCCGGGAGGAACGTGGTTCAGAGACTGGCAGCCAGGGAGCCCGGGGCAGAGCTCAGAGGAGTCTGGGAAGGGGCGTGTCCCTCCTCTTCCTGCAGTGCCCCTCCCATGGCCCAGCAGCTTGGCTGAGCCCCCTCTCCTGAAGCAGTGTCGCCGTCCCTCTGCCTTGCACAAAAAGCACAAGCATTCCTTAGCAGCTCAGGCGCAGCCCTAGTGGGAGCCCAGCACATTGCTTCTCAGAGGCCAGGCCCTCCTGCTGGCTGAGGCTTGGGCCCAGTAGCCGCAATATGGTGGCCCTGGGGAAGAGGCCTTGGGGGTCTGCTGTGTGCCTGGGATCAGTGGGGCCCCAAAGCCCAGCCCGGCTGACCAACATTCAAAAGCACAAACCCTGGGGACTCTGCTTGGCTGTCCCCTCCATCTGGGGATGGAGAACGCAAGCCCAAAGCTGGAGCCAATGGTGAGGGCTGAGAGGGCTGTGGCTGGGTGGTCAGCAGAAACCCCCAGGAAGAGAGAGATGCTGCTCCCGCCTGATTGGGGCCTCACCCAGAAGGAACCCGGTCCCAGGCCGCATGGCCCCTCCAGGAACATTCCCACATAATACATTCCATCACAGCCAGCCCAGCTCCACTCAGGGCTGGCCCGGGGAGTCCCCGAGTGCCCCAAGAGGCTGGCCCCAGGGTGAGCAGGGCCCTCAGAGGAAAGGCGGTATGGCGGAGGCCGTGGGGGCCCCTCGGCATTCACACACAGCCTGGCCTCCCCTGCGGAGCTGCATGGACGCCTGGCTCCAGGCTCCAGGCTGACTGGGGGCCTCTGCCTCCAGGAGGGCATCAGCTTTCCCTGGCTCAGGGATCTCCTCCCTGCCCTCACCCCCTGCCCAGCCCTCCCAGCTGGTGTCACTCTGCCTCCAAGGCCAAGGCCTCAGGAGAGCATCACCACCACACCCCGGCCGGCCTTGGCCTTGAGGCCAGACTGGCTGCACAGCCCAACCAGGAGGGGTCTGCCTCCCACGCTGGGACACAGACCGGCCGCATGTCCGCATGGCAGAAGCGTCTCCCTTGGCCACGGCCTGGGAGGGTGGTTCCTGTTCTCAGCATCCACTAATATTCAGTCCTGTATATTTTAATAAAATAAACTTGACAAAGGAGAGGGATTCCTGTTGGCTTTATCCTAGCTCTGAACTTCAGCTCAGCTCTTCCCACCCCTGCTGCCATTAGCCGTGGATCCTGCCTGGTGCTGTGCTGGTAAATGTTTGACAGCTGGCTCTGGGGGCAGAGAATGCCGCTCAAATTCTCAGGCTCACAGTGTGACCTCACTGAGGCCGAGTGAGGCCGAGATGCACACAGTGGGCCTTTGGGGCCTTCATGGGAAGCGCCAGCCCTGCAGCCTCCACACAGACCCCACAGGGCAGGAGGACTTCTTCCTGAGGCACCATGTGTATTTCACCCCCAGATAATTTTTCTTTCCCAGTTCCAGGAAGTCATTCTGGGTGTCCCCTTGGCTGGAGAGTGAGGGTCACGGGGCAGAAGAAAGCAATATTTGCCTGAACACATCTCCTGGTGTTTATTTTCAGAAGTATAAGCCCTGTGAGGACAATGCCAGGGAAGGGACAAGAATGAAAGCCTGGGAGGAGGGAGGAGGAGGGTTCCCGAACTCACCAGTTCAGATTGAAGAAATCCAAACACGTCCTAAGCAAGCGAGATAAAAGGGAACTCACCTAAACACGTTATGGTGAATTGCAGAACACCAAAGACAAAGAGATGGCAAAGACAGCCAGAGACAGATTGCCTGCCAGCTCTCCTCAGTGATAGTGATGCGGAAAGACGGGAATGGCATGTCCAGTTTGCCAAGAGAAAAGTAACTACCAACCTGGAATTTTACATCAGGCAAATAAAATATTTTCAATGTGGCATGGTGGCTCACGCCTGTAATCCCAGCACTTTCGGAGGCCGAGGTGGGTGGATCACCTGAGGACGGGAGTTCAAGACCAGCCTGGCCAACATGATGAAACCCCATCTCCACTAAAAATACAAAAAATTAGCTGGACATGGTGGCGAGTGCCTGTAATCCCAGCTACTAGGGAGGCTGAAGCAGGAGAATTGCTTGAACCTGGGAGACAGAGGTTGCAGTGAGCCAAGATGGTGCCACTGCACTCCAGCCTGGGGAGGAATAGACTCAAAAAATACATAGTCTCAATAAATAAATAAATAAATAACTTAGGAGACTTTGCCACCAATAGATAATAGAGAAAAGGGCTTTACTTCATGTGGAAGCAAGGCGATCTCCCAGCTAAAAGTTCCAAGATGCAAGAAGCATGAAGGGTGTAGACAGCAGTAAATATTGAGGGAATCTAAAGAAATGCAATGTTACTTACAAAAATAGTAAAAAAAAATCAGCATAATTTCCAAAAATAGCTAATGCCATATTTCTAGCCTCACTGCTCTCCCAGACCTTATCGCTTCCTCATCAAGAGATGGAGACTAGTTTTCCTGCCCTCAAAACTCAGTAGGACTTCATGTGACTGTCTTGATGAATAGAACATGGCAGAAGTGAGGCTCGCTCACTCACATGCGTGATAGCCAGTGCTGCTGGCAGTAAGCGGGAACATCAGTTGGGGTTGTTTGCAGGAAACATATATGGGCTCTCCATGTGGCCTGGGCTTCCCTACAATGCGGCGGCTAGGTTCCGGTTCCCAAGGGCAGGTGTCCTAAGAGAGAACCAAGCACCAGCCGTATTGCCTTTGATGAGCTAGCCTCAGAGGTCAAGCTGCATCACTTCTTCCACGTTCTAGTCAACAAGAGTCACATGAAGTCCTACTGAGTTTTGAGTGTAGGAGAACTAGTCTCCATCTCTTGATGAGGAAGTGATAAAGTCTGGGAGAGCAATGGCGCTAGAAATATTGCATTAGCTATTTTTGGAAATTATACTTTTTTTTTTTTTTTTTTTTTTTACTATTTTTGCAAGTAACATTGCATTTCTTTATATTCCCTCAATATTTACTGCTCTCTACGCCCTTCATGCTTCTTGCGTCAGCCTCAAGCACACAGGACAGACAGAAGCTCCCCACGCACCCTTGTGACATAGTCACCCATCTGCCACAACACAAACCCCAGTTCACCATTCACCAGCTGTGTGACCTTGGGCAAGTCACACAATCTCTCTATGCCTCGGTTTTCTCATCTGTAAAACAAGCACAAGGAGAGAGCCTGCATTACAGAATCAGGCTTAGATGAGCACAGGATGTTCAGATACCACACCCAGCTCCAGCAATGGGTGGACCATCTCATGGCCTGGCTTTTGGGAGCGGACCATTCCCTGCCCCAGAACTGCTTCTGCGAAACGCGGCTGCCCTCTGCCTCGATTCTCTGTCATGTGCAGCATCTTCTCTCCGTTAGGGCACACTCCCACCTCCCCCAGAGGAGTTGACTGGACTGAAGATGGCCCTTTCTGCTGGGCATGTCTTTCCCCTGCCAAGCCTTTCAATGGCCCATGGATTGGCTTCCCATGGGACAGGGTCGGGGCTGGTCCAATCCGCTCTGGGAGCCAGCACTGTGCGGCTCCCATCCAGACATCAACGCAGAAGTCTGGGTGGGAAAGGGGCAAAGGCAGGGGAGTCCTCTTGCTCCCCTCACCCTGCCCTGAGGACAGAGTAGAGCTGTGTCCCCAGTCCACATCCCAGGTGACTGCTTGACATATGCCATGTCTCTAAAGCCTTGTAGCATCTAGGGCGCAAGGCAATGCTTCCATTCTGGAACTTTCTGTGTCATCTTGAGCATGTCAGTTTACCTTGCTGAGCCTCGGTTTCCCTTATCTGTAAAATAAGCAACGACAACACAAAACTCCTCTGCTAGGGCTGGTGTGATGATTTCGCATGCACATCTACTCGTCTCTTAATAAACACGGGCGTCCCTCCTTCCTAGCCACTGACGTGTGCCTGCATCTCTCCCTTTTTACGAAATGGTGACTCACACCCATAAGCCATCAGAGAGCGGACAGACATTTCAAGAGTTTCCAGGTATTGGAAACAAATCCGTGCTGGTCCCCAGTTTTCCTGGTAACCCCAAGGCCCGTGTGAGGACCAGCAGGCTGAGGAGGGGTAGTCTGGGCCATGGGGCCACAGCAGGCCACTCTCACTGCGCGGAAATAGGGAGGGAAGAGGGCCCAGAGCCGGCGCTGGCACCCGTGGGCCTGGCCTGTCTCATTCACCCCAACAAGGTCCCTCTCGACAGCGTAGGGTGGGAAAGGCGGGTCCAGAGACGGTGGCCAGCGTGCCCACACCCTCCCCGTTGTGCCCTGTAGCACAGCTTTCCAGAGAATTGGCCGCTCGGGTTTAGAAGGTCCCAGGCTTCTCGGCTGCAGGAGAGATTTCGCAGGAGACAGGAGTGAGGCGTTCGAGTGCTGCGTCCCCCACTGACCGCCAGGGGGCGACTGGGCCCCACCGCGGCCTCCAGCTCGTTCAGTCCTTCAGCCCGAGGAAGCTCCTTGGAGGGAGCTTGTCATTTCCTTCACAGCCCCAAAGACACGTTCCTATTTCTGCCTCACTCTCCACATGGTTTGCCCCCAAAACTGAATGTATCAAGTAACGAGCGCACCGAGTGCACTAAGCTGGGTGCTGGGGACAGGCATGACGCGTGCCCCGGCCTAATTCCCCGGGGCGCTCCTAAGAAGCCTGCACGTGACCCGCTAGGCTTTCCGGACCGGACCGAAGACAGCTTGCGAACCCCACTCACACCCTTCACAGGCCCCTGTCGGGTCCGGAAGGCAGGAGACAGCGGCCTTCCAGGAGCCCACGGAAGGAGACCCTTGCAGATAACTGAGGCTCACAGACCTGGACTTTGGCAGGACCACGGCCTGCCCCAGGGAGGTGGAGACGTTTCTGCACTCTCTAGGGACTCTGTGGTCTCTAACCTGTGCCCCGTGGCCCCGAACCCTCAGGAACACCAACACTGTCCTTCAAGTTCACAGCCACCTCCCAGGCTCCCGAGGCTGCACAGTGCTTCGCCCTCCCTGAGCCTAATCATTGCGTCTCTGCTTCGGGCGGGGCTTTGATCTTCACTCCCCACGCCTTCCAAGCGCTGTGTTCCCAGGTCTAGGCAAGGCAGGTGCCATTCTCCATTTATTAAACACCTTCCACACACAGGGCACAGTTGCATCTTGAGTCCACACGGAAGAGGCCGCAGTTCCTGCTGTCAGGAAATTCAAGTCTTGTGGGGACAGCAGAAGGCAGTAAGAACAGGCCCTGATGGTGATGGGGCGATGCGGGAAGTGACCTCAGGGCACAGGCTGGAGATTGCACTTGTGGGGATGCGATGGATGGCACATACATCCCCTAGAACTGTGAATAGAATAGGAGTGAGCAGAACCTTCCTTGGTGTGGGACATGTCTGCCATGTGTTCAGATCACTGTGGAGCCTTTGATCCCCATCACCTGCCCTGACTTCCTGGCAGACGCATTCCAGGCGGAGTTGTCTAGAGTGAGTAAGGCTTTGACACCTACTGTGGAGGACCTCTCTGACCCAGTTCTGCCCTCCTCCAAAGGTGGTTCTTTGATCTGTTCATTGCCCTCATCAACCTTCTGTGTCCCAGACAAGCCCCCAAGTCCAGAGGCACTGCTGCCAGCCCAAAGCAGGTACTGGGCCCTCCCCCAGCCCTCTGGCCCTCTCACCTGGGTCCCAGCCCCTTGGGTTAGGGGCCTACCAAAGGCTGGGCATTCCTGGAGAGGAAATCACTGGTCATGTGTGGGCCAGCTGCGGTGGCCTGGACTTTGTCCCAGCCACCTGATTGCCAAGGGAATGTGCAGAGTCCAGCTCCCTGCAAGGTGAGCTTCACAGGGGTCAGAGATTGGGAAAGAGAGTTGGGGGTTGGGGAGAGGTGGGGCCCTGCTTCACAGGGAAGGGGACCTGAGGGCCGGTGACAGAGCCAGCATGGCCAGGAGTAACCTCATGCCTGTGTGAGGCCAAGATGGTACCAGGAAGAAACTCTCCCCACCCCACCCACACCCCTGCCACTCAAACATCTCATGGATCTAGAAGGGGAACATACGGGTCTTGTTCGCCTTTGGCCAGAGCTGAGAGGTCCTGGCGAAGGGGCTGTGTAGCGGGCGGGGACCTGTCAGGAAGGCCCTGTGTGGCCCTGGAAGGGAGTCAGCCTCCTCCTGCACAGCGCCAGAGTGCAGCCATCTTTAAGTGGTGGTGGCAGCACTCAGTGGACCACCATTGCCTCCCCTGCCCACCCCCACCCGACTGCTGCCTGGCCGAGGGCCATCAGTCTTAGCACTGGGCTCCATGCCAGCCCTGCGTACCTTTCTGTTCTCTCTGTTCCTCAAGCAGGAAACCCGGCTTCTCTGGAGCTCACCAGGCCCAGCCATACCTGCCTTTGTTCCTGCTCTTTGACCCGTGCACAGAGCTCCCTCCGTTCAGCTCTTGACCAGCTTTGAACATAATCAAACCCTCCGCGGATAAAGGATCTATGTCTACCCCATCCCTCTGCCTGAGATAAAAGGCCCCCAGGAACTTCTCTCTTGCTTGTGGCCTTGGGCACCATGAGGGCAAGGAGGAAGGTCTCCTGACCGAGCACCACTCTTCTGCCTCCCCAGCCTCCTCCCTCTTCTACTGCCAGTAGCCCCCAGTCTCACTGGGGGACCCCTCCTCCATTCTCCATCCATGAAGCCTTGGAGTCAGCCCTCACCTCCAAGGAAAAAAGAGCAAGGCCAGGCCTAAGCCACTGGGTGCATTGCATAGTGATTGGTGGAGGGGCGGGCACATGACCTGATTATCGTCATTAAGGCCCAGGGAGACCTTTGCTGGGAAGGCTGGGAAAGATGCTCCCTCCTCCCCCATCTCTGAAGCTGCAAAGGTGTGAGTCCTGGAGCTGTTGCTGCCATTTTGTCACTGTGAGGAGCGATGGAAGGAAGCCAGCAAGGGAAGTCCTCACTGAGAGGAAACAAAACCTGGGAGAGCATCAGCCCTGCAACTGCACCTGAAGCCACCTCCTTCCAGTCGCTGGACTATTCACTTATGCGAGCCAATGGGGAGGCAAGACTCAGCCAGTGCTGCTGAAGTGAAGGTCACAGGGAGGGAGGCCCTGGCAGGGCTCCCAGGGAGGGGCCAGGCACAGGGCCCTGAGCCTTTGGGGTCATGAGGCCAGCTGTGGGGTTACACCAGGGTTGAAGGCTCTTAGAGATATATCTGCTGGCAGGCTGCCTGCACTGGAGGGCCTCAGCCTGGGCACCCACCCCAGCCCAGCCCCTCCTCCATGTACTTTCCTCTCCCGAGCTCTCCTGGCTGTGTCCCAACCCAGGAACACAGCATGTGACGCCAGGTGGCACTTTTTCCCAGTTTTGAAAAATCACCAAATACAGTAAAACATCCAGAAACTAAAAATAAGGCCCCAAGGAGCCAGGCATCCGTTATTTCCTGACAGCCAACCAGGATTTAGAAATCCGCAAGTTTCTTGCTTTGTTGACAAACTTTCCCAGCAGAAAACTTCCCAAGTAGGTAGAAGTGTGTTCTGGGCAGAGCAAATGGGCCCCAGAGGAGAGGAATCACTGGTCTCCTCCTTTCACCCCCACCGTGCCCCCACCCCATTCCCTGCCCACTCCAGGGCCCCGTTCCTGCTGCCCCTGCAGATGTGGAAAAAGTGACAAGACACTGTTTGGCAGGGACAACCATCTATCCCATCTATCCCACCCGATCCCCCATCTGCCCATTGCTTCATTCATTGAAACAAAAACCAACAAAAAATAAGTTGTGCACCCAGCACTGTGCCAGGGAATGGGGATAAAATAGCAGAATACCTGCAAAGCCTTCCCTGGTGGAGCCTATACTTTTTCAGAGACAAGACGTTAATAAATTAAATCCTATGAAAAGTATAAATTTACACCCGATGTCATGATCAGGAAGATGAGGCCTATGGTTTGATGAGAGCTTTGGGCCAGGCGCCATGACCTGGGTGCTCCACCAGGGAGCAAGCAGCCTTTGAGCCCAGCTTGCAGGATGAGGAGGAAGGGGCTGGGGAAAGGGGTGAGGGGTGGAAGGGAGACAGCACTGCCAGGGGCTGTGGCCAGATCCCAGGCACAAATGCTGGGGAAATGGGAGAGGCCCACAGGGCAGAGCCACCCTGAAGGTGTTGGCCTCAGCCTGAGAGCAGCACGGAGCCACTGAGGAGTATTAAATTAAATTGGTGTTTTAAAACCCCACTCTGACTGAAACATGGACACCAGATTGGAAAGGACCCGAGTGGATGCAGAGAAACCAGAGAGGAGGCTATTCTGTTTAGCTATTGCCACACAGCCACTGAGCTTTATCACATGTCACAAGGCCGGGGCTTGACTGGGCCCACTAGGTGATTCTTGGCACGGTCTCTCAAGCCGATTGCAATTAGATAGCAGCTGAGGCAGAAGTCAATTGATAGTTGGAGTGTTCATGGCCAATAGGCATGAGCTGTGGAGCCTCTGGAAGGCACTAATAGAACCATCACAGCTGGACTGCTAGGATTGTGGAGCCAGTCTAAACCGTCTCCTGGAGACAATCACTCTTCTTTAGAGAAACAGCCTCTTGCTTTGCTGTTGGGCTTTGGTAAAGACTGAAAACCTAACCATGGGCTGTCAGGCGACCACATGGCCTGAGCTTCCTAAAACAATCTGTATTGTCTGACCCACCTAGTCATAAGCTGGACGTGCCATCAAGTGGTAGTGGCAGATAAGAGCTGGAGCTCAGGCAGTGGGGAGGGGATAGCTAAGCTGCAGGAGCAGGTGGCTCAGGTTCTTTTGACAGCAAGTTCAGTTGCATTGCTTCCTCTCCCTCCATCCCTGCCTATGGCTTTCTGCATGTTCTTTAGGATCAGTTTACTGAGGAAGAAGAAACTCAAGCAAGACTTACTAATGGATCTGTACAATCAGCTTATACCACCCAAAAGTGACAAACTGCACATGGCAGCCCCACTCAGGGATGACTCTGAAGGGCAGTGGTGAAGGAAGTCCTCCCATTAGATAGAACTTTGAGCAGTATATTTGGCTGTCTGGAGTAAGAGATGGCGGAAAGTATGGTGGCAGGAATGGGGTCTGTGCATGGTCTCAACTATGTGGATTTCCCCTTCTCAAGGTGGACCTGGCTGACGCTACTGCTCAGACTCGGTCAGCCAACAACAGAGACCAATGTCAAGTCCCTGCTATGGCACCATTCCCCATGGAAACTGGCCAGCCACCTGGTGTCAGGTTGATTACACTGGACCTCCTCCATCATGGAAGAGGCAGAGGTTTTCCCTGATAGGACACATATTCTAGAGGGTTTCAACTTCCCAGCCCAGCATCGTCTATGTACTATAAGAAGCGGGAGTGCTTCTCTCACGAGTACATCTAATAACCTCACTTACAGCAGTTTTGTTTCTTGTCCTGGCCACTTTGAGCTCTGCTGGCTTGGAGGTATTAGTACTCAAAGGGACAGTGCTTCCCCCAGGAGACAGAGAAGTTAAGACTGCTTCCTGGTCACGTTGGGTTCCTTATGCCACTGAATCAACAGGCAAAACAAGAGGGTTGATCCAGTGGCTGCAGCGATGGGTCGATCCAGTGGCTGCAGCGATGGGTCCTGATGACCAAGGGGAAAATTTGGTTCCAAGGGAAATATGGTTGCTACAATAGATGCAAGATTCCAGCGAGTTTCACCAGTGTAAAACTACAGCATCCTGTCTGCCGTCTCCAGCAAGATCTGGCTCTCATGGTCTGTGGGATGGGAGCTTCTTCCTTGGGTGCTTCCTTGTATCTTAGGAGTTTGGCTGCTTTTTTTTTTTTTTTTTTTTTTGAGACAGGGTCTCCCTCTGTACCCCAGGCTGGAGTGCAGTGGCGTGATCATGGCTCACTGCAGCCTCAATCTCCCTGCCTCAAGTAATCCTCCCAGCTCAGCCTTCTGAGTAGCTGCAACCACAGATGCACACCACCATGGCTGGCTAATTTTTTTATTTTTTATTGTAGAGACAGGGTCTCACTATGTCGCCCAGGCTGGTCTCAAACTCCTGGGCCCACGAGATCTTCCTGCCTTGGCCTGCAAAGGGCTGGTATTACAGGCATAAAACACCACGCCCAACTTGGCTGCTCCTTATATCTAGTTCTTCCTTAGTCCTTAGAGTTCTCTTTACTTCTTACCAGCCTATCCCTCATGGCTCCAATCCCCTGTCATAGTTGCTACTTCCCTGTATTAAACTCAGTCTGTTCCAATCCCTGTGTGATTTCTCTCTCCTGATCAGACCTAGACTGATGCACTGTCCTGAGAGCCAGGAGGCAGCTGGGTCACTGATTAGAACCTAGTTGTGATGAACTGGATTGTGCCCTCTCCTCATCCACATGTTGAAGTCCTAACCCCAGTACCTCAGAATGTGACTGGATTTGGTGATAGCGCCTTTAAAGAGGTAATGCAATTAAAATGAGGGCTCTAGGGTGGGCACTAATCCAACCTGATTGGCATCCTTATAAGGAGAGGAAATTAGGACACATAAAGAGACACAAGTGCCATGTGTGCACAGAGGGACAACCATGTGCAGAGGCAGCCAGGAGACAGCCACCTGTAAGCCAAGGAGAGAGGCCTCAGAAGAACCCAGCCCACCGACACTATGATCTCAGACTCCTGGCCTCCAGAACTGAGGTGACAAATTGCTGCTGTTTAAGCCCCCAGGCTATGGTACTTTTTGCAGCAGCCAAGCAGGCTGACAGGCTAGCTGTGGAAGGAATGCAGGGTCCTTCCCCCATACTCTACTTGTCAGAAGTGAATTGCTAGGTTCTGCCCGCAATAAAGGCAATGGACATGGAAGACATGTCAAATAATTTGAGGACATGTTTTTAAATCACCACAGAGGCCATAGTGGGAGTGCAGCCAGCAGGGTCAAATAGCATCTTGGCCTGGATGGTGGGAAGTCTATTGGTTCAGACGATGTGGGGAGGTAAAGTTGCCAGGATGTGAAGATGCAAATGGGAATGATGTGGGGAAACGGCAAAGACTGAATTCTGGCTTGGGGTCTGCCCAGGTGGATGGTCAGAGGATGCCATGACATCCTCTGAGATACAGAAGAGGACCACATTTGATGTGGAAAAATCATGAGTTCATGTTGAGCTTGTGGTGCCTTTGAGACATCAAAATGAAAGTGTCCAATAAACAGCTGAGTTTATGGAGATGGACACATGTGAGTCTTCTTTCTGTACGTGGCAACTAAACCATCAAGCCTGTAGTTGATGTTGTGAAAATGTGGCCTGAGGGATCCTACTGAGTGAGAAGAGACATAAGTACCGTGCTTTGAGAGGCAGCAACATTTATAGGTTGGATGGAGGAGAGTGAGTCTGAAAAATGACTGAGATAGAGGAGGAAAATTCAAGACAATGTGATATGACGGAAGACCTATCAATAGAGACTATGTTTGGCTGCAAGTAACAGGGATCCAGAATAATAGTAGCTTCTAAAACCATAGATTTGTTTTTTCTCTCTTGCATAAAAGGCCAACAGAGCATTGTTTGGCATTGGTTTGGCAGCTCAACAATCCTCAGGGATCCAGCTCCTAGCTCCGGTAACCTGTCATCTCAAGGCCAGAGATGGCCCTTCATGCTCCAGCCATCACATTCACATTTCAGCCAGCAGAAAGAAAGAAGGGTGAAGAGTAAGGGCCTGCTGATTCTTTTTAAACAATTCCTTTAACTCCCAAACTTTTCTATTTAGACCTTGCTAACCAGACTAACTCTCATGGTCTCATGTAGCCTCAAAGCATGACTGAGAAATGAATCTCTCTATTCTAGGCAGCCACATATCTAGCAAATAAATGGTGTTTTACTGCTGAGGAAGAGGGAAAGAAAGAATACTGGAGGGCAACCAGTCACCTCTGCTGGGAAGCCATGGGAAGGCAGTATTTAAAGCACAGGGAAATGGCCCAGAGAGGCCAAGAGTGCTTAGAGGTAATGATAAAAAGTGTCTTTTGAGCCGGGCATGGTGGTGGGTGCCCCTGTAGTCCCAGCTACTTAGGAGGCTGAGGCAGGAGAATTGCTTGAACCCGGAGGCGGAGGTTGCAGTGAGCTGAGATCGCGCCACTGCACTCCAGCCTGGGTGACAGAGCGAGACTCCATCTCAACAACAACAACAACAACAACAACAACAACAACAACAACAATAGTGTCTTTTGGTCTTAGCACCATGGAAATTACTGGGGACTTAAGTAAGACTTGTTTCAGTGGAAGGATGGGGGCAAAGGTCAGATCAGGATGAATGAGGAATGAATGGGAGACAAGGAAATCAAAGCAAAGATTCATATGGGAATTAAGCTCCTGTAGGAGACTTTCCAAGGAAGGTTGGTGAGCGATGTGGGAGGGGCAGCTGGAGGGAAGTGGGGCCAAAGAAGAGTTTTGCTTGGTTTTGTTTAAGATAGAGAGATCTGAGCATGGGGGAAGGACGTGCAGAAGAGGCAGAGCCCTGCTCAAGAGGAATACGGGGTAATTCTCAGTGTAAGGCAACCAAGGTGCAGGGGCTCCTGCATAGGACTTGAGGCCTGGAAAGGGGTCGTTCCTCATCAGCGGGGCTAGCACATGGCAGGTGCTGGTGTGGAGGGTCTGAGGGCATGGGAGTAGGAAATGGAGGGCATTCACCCCAAGTGAGGGCTTCTGTTTTCTCTGTTAAACATGCGAGTTACCAACCAGAGCGAGGGTGAGGCAGAGAGAGGAGCAAGCCGCCAGTGGGGCTGGGCGTGCATTGAGGCAGTGACAAAGAATTCATGGCAAAACCAACCCACATCATAAGGGTGGCCATAGAGAAAGCAGGGGTCAAAAGCTTTTATTTCCCCTTTGATTATTCAGCCACATTGTCAATGGAAAAAGTCACAAAATGTAGAAATTTAGCCAGGAGAGCTTTATCTCTTAGACAGGGTTGCCACCTGCAGGATGGACATCCCACAGGTGGGGAAACGTGGCCTTTAGCAGAAACCAAAAGCAGGCACTTCAGAGGAAAAAGCGGAGAGGCTGAGGTGTATGCCCAAAGACAGGAACTATACATACATATTCAGTAAGTTATATGACACCCTTATGAATATTTATGAGGGGATCCTAACACATGCAACTGAATAATCCTGTGTGTTGCATACAACCCATGTTCACTTTGGGGTGGAAACATAACATCAAATGCCTAAAATTAGGCTCTATAGGTCAAAAGGTAGAAGAACATTAGCCAGGTGCAGTGGTGTGTGCCTGTGGTCCCAGCTACTTGGGAGGCCAAGGTGGGAGGATGGCTTGAGCCCAGGGGGCAGAGGTTGCAGTGAGTCAGCATCATGCCACTGTACTCCAGCCTGGGCAACAGAGCCAGATCTGCCTTAAAAAAAAAAGAACACAAAGGTACTCAGTGCGCAGCCTCTATAAACTGGCCAGAACCAGCCCATGGTCAGTGGTGTCTTATCAGGAGAAAATTACTGAAGTCAGTCTCTTGTTCAATCAAACCTGTAGTTATGCTTTGTGGAATGGAGTCTGGAGTCTGGGGGCATCAGTTAGCATCTGGCAGTTGGTAAGTTAGAACATTTATTATTTTAGTGTAGGGGTATGTGACTTTTGCCTGGCATGGCCTTAGTCTTATTTATAATTTCATAATTTATAAGCCACAAAGACTCCATTCCATCAGTCTTATGATCTCTGTTTTACAACCCTGGATTTGTCCAGCTCTCCACCATCTCTTGTCCTAGGTACAAGCAGTTTCTCCAAGGAGGTGTCTACACCCAAACAACCACTGGCCGGTTTCCTGTCACTACACATTCATTTGCATTTCTAGTGTACTGTAGTCCCTTCTTTTTTTTTTTTTTTTTTTTTTTTGAGATGGAGTCTCGCTCTGTTGCCCAGGGTGTAGTGCAGTGGCGCAATCTCGGCTCACTGCAAGCTCCACCTCCTGGGTTCACGCCATTCTCCTGCCTCAGCCTCCCAAGTAGCGGGGACCACAGGTTCCCGCCACCACGCTTGGCTAACTTTTTGTATATTTAGTAGAGACAGGGTTTCACCGTGTTAGCCAGGATGGTCTCGATCTCTTGACCTCGTGATCCACCCGCCTTGGCCTCCCAAAGTGCTGGGAATTCAGGCGTGAGCCACCACGCCTGGCCTGTAGTCCCTTCTTATCCATGGTTTTGCTTTCTGAAATTTCAGTTACTCAAGGTCATCCATGGCCCAAAAATATTAACTGGAAAATTGCAGCAATAAGCAATTCATAAGTTTTAAATTATGTGCTGCTCTGTGTACTGTGATGAAATCCTGCACTGTCCTGCTCCATCCTACCTGGGACAAGAATCATTCCTCTGTTCAGCTTTTCCATGACGTCTGCCCTCCTTGCCCCTTAGTCACCAACGAGCTGGCTCCGTGATTAGATCCACTGTCGTGGTACCGCAGTGCTTCTGTGCAAGGCACCATCATCTGACTTCATAATGGCCCCAGAGCAAAAGGGGAGTGGTGTCGGCATTTCCGATATGCCAAAGAGAAGCCCTCCTTTATGGGAACGCTCCTGACTTAAGGAAATAAAACAAAAATCACATAATGAGGTTGCTAAGAGCTACAGAAAGAACGAATCTTCTATCCATGAAATTGTGAAGAAGGAAAAAGAAATTTGTGCCAGTTTTGCTGTCGCACCTCAAACTGCAAAAGTTATGGCTACAGTGTGTGAGAAGCGCTTAGTTAGGATGGAAAAGGCATTAGATTTGTGGGTGGAAGACGTGAACAGAAACTTATTCTGATTGACAGCAACCGTGTAGCACCAGATTAACTTCATCTGGATTAAATTTGATCACTGACATGTATATATAGGAAAAGACGTGGCAGATGTAGGGTTTGGTGCTATCTGCAGTTTCAGGCATCCTCTAGGGGTCTTGGAAAGTACCCCCCAAGGATACTCTATACAAATGAAATAATTCCATATGTACTCATTTTTAATCTCTTTTTCACTCTGAATAATTATCTTGATATATATCCATGTTGCATCAACAATTTGTCCCTTTTCATTGCTGGGTAGTATTCCCTAGTGTGGCTATAACAGAGTGTTTACACATTCACCTGTTAATGAAAAATTGAGTTGTTTCCAGTTTGGGGATTTTGTAAAAAGGCTGCTGTGAACATTTCTGTATAAGCCATTGCATAAGCATTTTTTTTTAATTTCTCAGGTAATTACTATAAAACAAAAAAACAAATCTGGATTATATAAGGAGCGAATTTATTCTAAAGGATTGTTGTGGGGGTGACCATTGCAATAGGGAAACGTTGCAGTGCGGCCACTCGCAGGCTTCCCATATGATCTGCAAGTGTCTCAGAGGTTAGGCAAAGGGCTGATCTTGTATAGGGAGGCGTAAACGTGGCTAGAAAGAACTGTTATGGGAAAGTGGGCTGAGAAAGAGTGTCACGATCGAGGAGGTCTTACCCTGCGGACAGCCTGTTCTCAGGAGGGACCCTCAGGAGGGCTGTGGGTTGGCACAAGCTGTGGGTGGGCCAAAGCTCAAGGGCTTGGAAAAGGAGAGAATCTGAACCAAGGTTTGGTTACAGGCTTTTGTTCTTATTGATCCGTGGGACAAGCAGTCCAGCTAATCATTTATGAGGCCAAGAATGGGAATTTAGAGGGTCTGTGTCTGGCCTGGTCACAGATAAACAAGGGAGCATCTGGGAGTCTTATCCAGGTTATATAGAAAGTCACTGGTTCTTTCCAGTAGGGGGTTTTCTGGAACAAAAGAGTGGTGGGATTCCTTAACCTTCACTATTTCTAGAAGCAAAGGGCTAAGGTAAAATTCAATACTGTCAATAGTCAGGATTGAAATGGCTACATCATATGGTAGGTGTATGTTTAATTCTCTTCATAAACTGACAAATGGTTTTCGATCGTGGTGGTACTATTTTATAATCCCATCAGCAGTGTACAAGAATCCCAGGTCCTCCACATTCTTGCCAGTACTTGGTATAATCAGTCTTCTTTGTCCATTCTAGTAGGTGTGAGATGGTGTCACATTGCGCTTGCAATTTGCATATCCTTAATGATTAATGATGTTGAGCATCTTTTCATGTCCTAATTTTTTCTTTTTTTTTTTTGAGACAGAGTCTTGCTTTGTCGCCCAGGCTGGAGTGCAGTGGCACGATCTCGGCTCACTGCAAGCTCCACCTCCCGGGTTCCCGCCACTCTTCTGCCTCAGCCTCCCCAGTAGCTAGGACTACAGGCGCCCACCACCACGCTCGGCTAATTTTTTGTATTTTTAGTAGAGATGGGGTTTAACCGTGTTAGCCAGGATGGTCTCGATCTCCTGACCTTGTGATCCGCCTGCCTCGGCCTCCCAAAATGCTGGGATTGCAGGCGTGAGCCACTGCACCCAGCCTTCATGTCCCAATTTTCTGTCTGTATATCTTATTTGATGAAATGTCAGTTCAAATATTTTGTCCATTTAAAAAATTGAATTGTTTGATTTTATCTACTGACTTTTAAGCATTCTTTCTATATTCTGGATACAAGTCTTTTTATCAAATATAGCCTTTGCAGATATTTTCTTCCAGGCTGTAACTTAGCTTTTCAGAAAGTCTTTGGGAGCTATGGCTTAGTGAAACCCTTGTGCCAGGTTCTCCTCAGCGAATCCCCCTGATCACAGCCACCCCCATAGGTTCCATTTCAATATCTGTGGTGACCTTCTGCAAGCTAGGCTGAAGTCCCAAGCTCCAGACCCATGTCTCCAACTGCCCACCGTTCAATGCCCTTTGGATGTCCCATGCAAATCGGAGCTCACCATCCTCTCCCCAGACCCGCTGCTCCTCCAGGAGCCCTGTCTCCATGAACGGCCCTGCACCTACCGAGCTAGAGACCCAGGAGTTGGCCTTGTACCTGCTTCCTTCTCACTTCCACCTCCTGTCATTCAGAGCTGTCAGTTCTTCCTCCTGAACATCTATGAACACTCACCTTCTCCACCACGCACCGCACCACCATTGTTCTCAACTGCACCACCCACCCAGACACCTTTCCTTAGACGGGTGGCCAGAGAAAAACTTCTCAAATAGAAGTCGGGCCATGGCACGCCACTGAGAACCTTCCAGCGGTCTCCTGTGCACGTAAACAAGGTCCAGACTCCTTCGTGGGACAAGTAAAGCTCTTGATGATCTGGTCTTTGAGTAATGTGGGGGCCTCTTGCATAGAGCCCCTCACACTGTTCAAAGTCGGCAGCTGAGGAGCTGAGCAGTAGCTGTGGAGTTCAGCTGCCACTCCCTACACGCCTGCCCTCTGCAGGGGATGGAGTCCCGTTTCCCCACTTCCCCACCTGCGCCCAGCAGTGCAGGTGAAGGCCTGGCTGCTGAGAGTGGCTGGGAAACGCAGCGCTTTGGGGTCAGGAATGCCAGCTCCACTACTCACCGCCTGTGTCACCCTGGGAAAACAGCTCTGGCCCCAGGTTCTCCATAAGTAAAACGGGGGCAGTCATCCCTCCCCTCCTCAACGGCATATGTCAGAATCAGAAGCCACAAATCATTCTCTGCCACCCAGCACGCTGCCTTTGTCTCCTAGACCACTTTCCCCAACAATGGGAAAGGCGTCAGGCCCAGAACAAGGCCGAGACCGGATGAGGCCAGCGAAGCGCCCAGGGACAAACCTTCGGGCAGCGCCCACTCTCGAGTTCAGGCAAGTGCAGGGTCCCTCCGAGAGAGAGCGTCTCCAGAAAACGCGGCTGGCGCCTGGCTGAACCCGTAGCCTGAAGACTCGCCGGAGCCGCCCGCCCCACGATGGGCCCGCCCCTCTGGGATTGGCGCCCTGCTAGTGGCCATTGCCTGTGACGTCACAGGATCGCGCCCGCTTTTCTCTCGGGTGATCCGGCCGAGTGGCCCTGGGTTAGCAGCTGCTGCATTTCCCCGGCTGGCTGCGGTCACTGGTGTCAGTGCTCAGGCGCCCGCCGCCCTTGACCTTCGGCCCCGCGAGCCCTAACCCTACAGCGCAGGAAGATCGGCCGCCGCGGCCAGGTAGGACGAGCCTGGCTGGGTCTAGGCCAGAAGGGTGTCCGTGGCGCGGGTCTCCCGCGGAGCGCAGAACTAGTACCGGATCCCCAGCCGCTTCTGACCACACAGACGGGGCGGACCTGTGTGAGCACTCACTAACTGTCGGGGCCGGAGCTGGGCATATGGGGAAACTGGGGGACCGGCACGGGTTCCAGGCGAGTGGACGGTGGGATGGAATCCGACGTGCACACCCATGTCTCAGGCTTTGTTTGATGGAGGCTACTGTTTCCACCTCACGTCGCCGCCCCTTTGCTTATGGACTCCTGCAGAGTTGGATTGAGCTCGGACTGTGTGACATAGTGGTTGTTGGAGAAGCCCCAGGGCCACTTTCTGACTAGTACCTTGGGCACCTGACGTCATCCCTTTGAGTCTCAGTGTCCTCTTCTGTAAAGTGAGGGCGCTCTACCTGAGGGGATTGCTGTAAGGTTGGAATGAACCTGCATGTGTGTGTCCTGTGGGAAGGGAACAGTCAATGGGGCCTGGAGTTCTCTTGGAGAGCTGGTAACCAGCCTCGTCCCTGAGGCAACAGCCAGAGGGCGCCTGTAGTTTCCCCGCGCATGGCTGTTAGCAGTTACGGCCTCTGGAGGATCTCCTGTGGGAGGTCCCTACTTCTCACTACAATCTTTAGGGCCTTTGGAGGATTTCCTGTGGAAGGTCCCCACTTGTCACCACAACATTCTGGGTTAAAATGGCGTTGGTAGGAAGATGGGGCTGAAGCTGGATTTTCTTGCTTGCATTACAAGCTTCTGAACCAAGGACTTCAATGTCACCTGGACTTGGATTCACATCCCAGCTCCTTCCCCTCCTAGCTTTAGGACTGTGTAACCTTGGGCAAATCTCTTAACCGCTTTAAGCCTTAATTGTTTCATCTGTAAAATGAGGCTAACAGTACCTACCTTCCACAATTGTCAAGAATTAAATCAGACATTGTAGGTAGAGCACTTAATAGTTGGCATTCAGCGGCAGCAGTTACTGTTATGTTAGCATGTGGAGTGTCTGAGTGTGTGCACATTGGCTCGAACAGCCTTTTGACAGTGGCACAGTTAGTTGGTGCTTGTGTAAGACAGCAGGGCAGGGAAGTCAGAGCCCTCGGTTTTCTGGTCAAACTGGTGGGCCACAACAGTGGTGACCTAAGTCTAATGAATCTTCAACTGAACAAGGCAGATTGAATCTCCAGGTGAGGACCAAGAGTCTGGGGATCAGCTGCCTCCACATTTTTGGGCATAGAAGGCTGTACAATACCGCCTTTGTTGCAAGAGCAAGGAACCATTCAGGGAAGGCACCATGTGGTAAGGAATAGAGGCCAGACGTGGATTAAGAACAAAACAAGAGAATAGTGTTTGTCTTTAAGTGGAGCCTTGGACTCAAAACAGGATCTGAGCCCTGAGGATTTTTTTTTTAATTGAGATGGAGTCTTGGTCTGTCACCCAGGCTGGAGTGCAGTGGCGCGATCTCAGCTCACTGCAACCTCCTTCCCCTGGGTTCAAGCGATTCTCGTGTCTCAGCCTCCCTAGTAGCTGGGATTACAGGTGCCTGCCACCACACTCGGCGAATTTTTTGTATTTTTAGTGGAAACGGGGTTTCACCACGTTGGCCAGGCTGGTCTTGAACTCCTGACCTCAAGTGATCCACCCACCTCGGCCTCCCAAATTGTTAGGGATATCACGCGTGAGCCACTACAACTGGCCCTTGTGGAAAGGCACAGCCATGTCTCCTGAAGTTAACAAGCACTAAGCTTTCCCAAGTAGTGAAATGTCAAGCCCCTGCTTCTGTCACTTATTTGTTCATTCAGCAGAAAGTCACTGAGAGCCTTCTGTGCACCAGGCACAGTGCTGGCCAGTGAAAGAGACAGACATGTGCCCTGGACCCAGGGAGATGACAAGTGATGGCTGTCAGGACCAGACCCTGTTGTTTGTCTGCAGCCTCTTCCCTCAGGCAACTTGTTCTCTATCAGGAGAAACGAAATAATTATTATCTGGAGAGGCAGGTGGGGGCACTGCTCCTAGAAGACTGGGACAGCCTGGTAGAGGTTCTAGCTTGATCATGTGAGCAGTGGAAACCATTTTAAGTAGGAGGTTAACAGGACCAAAATAGCATTTAAAAAATTGCTTATGGCCACTGTGAAGCCAGTTTCACCAGCATCACTTGCCCATGCTGGGCTGCCACCCAGCTAATTCCTGGTCCTGCTCATTTAGCCCAGCTCAGCTCACATCACTTCCTCAAGAAACTAGACAAGGGTAGAGCCCCTGACCATCTTCACAGCATTAGTCCTGATAGCTGAATCTTACGTCAGTTGTTAACATCTGTGACCTGTGCAGGGAGAATGGCAGGGCTGAGTTTCACCTACATTGTTTCCCCAATACCTACAGCAGAGCCAAGCACAGTGGGAACTTTCAGAAAGCACTGGTTGAAGGAACGCTGGAATCCCTGGGACTTACTGCGTAGCATGTAGTAGTTGCTCCTCTAGAAAAGTTTCACCTTATGAAGTATAGCAGGGAAAATACAAGCCTGGACCACTTCCCGTGTGGTATGCAGGGAACGGTTGATGGGGCAAAGGGCCTTGGGCTATATACCCCTAGGAATTTCAGGGATCCTGATGATGGCTCTGGGATCCTCCGTCTCCTGGATCCTGCATTTTTCTCTGCAGGCTCTGATGCTGGTGTCTGGTAGAAGAAGGTTACTCACAGTTCTGCTGCAGGCTCAGAAGTGGCCCTTTCAACCCTCCAGAGACATGAGACTAGTGCAGTTCCGGGCACCCCACCTGGTGGGGCCTCACTTGGGCCTGGAGACAGGGAATGGTGGAGGGGTTATCAACCTCAGTGCCTTTGACCCCACACTCCCGAAGACGATGACGCAGTTCCTAGAGCAGGGAGAGGCCACCCTCTCAGTGGCAAGAAGGTAAGTAAGTGGGCAGCATCGCCCTGAAGCAGCTGCCCTGGTCACCCTGCACTCGTCCCCGCTCTGGGAAACAGCACCAGCAGGTAGCTCTTTTGCAAGGGAGCAGAGTAACCCCACCTTTCCTTTTCTCCCATTCTCTTAAAAGATCCTTAGAAATCTTATATAATAACATCTTCAGTTTTCAGAGGAGAAAACTGAGAGCTAGGGGAGGTGATTAACAATTTCAAGGCCATACATTTGGTGCTGGAACGAGGACTCTATACTTCATCACGCTGCCTCCTCTGGGAATGAAGTCCTGGACTGACTGATGGGTCTGGGCCCGGGGGTCCTAAAAGGCATCTTATGCAGCTGGGGGAGTGATATAGACTCCCAGCTCCTAAAAGGAGAGAGGACTGCAAGGAGGTTTTCTATAAGACAGTTGGCTCCTGGGTTTGGACTAGATTAGGTGAGAGTGTCCCTGAAGCCTGGACTCCTATAGAATCTGGTCTAAGGAGCTGATGAACAATAAATTAAAAATACTTTAAGATGTAATTTTCATCTATTAAAATGGAAAAAAATACAAATGTTTCACAGCTCACAGTATTAACAGTATGTTCCCATATTGCCATTTTCTGCAAAGACTGGAAATCTCCATGCCCCTCATTAGGGACTTGGGTATATCTCTATAGAGCAGTAATATGCAGCCACAAGAAATAAAGAGGACACTCTCTATGTATTGTTACATATTGTTAAGCAGAGATCTCCAAAATCAGTTGTTTTTTTAAAAGATGTAAATAGTATGCTATCATTTGCATACAAAAGGGTGGGAGAAGAATATCCATAGAGTAGCTGCGAAGAGCCAGGGGAACGGGGTAACCAGAAAGGGAAAGGGAGACCTTTCCATGTATTCCAGTTTGTATCTTTTACATGGACATGAGTTACCTAAGGGGGAGAGGAAATCAACACTGGATAAATAAAAGCCCTGCTCTGATAGCAAAGGACAATAGTCAGTGATTTTCACACTGACTCTGATGGTTGATATAGGTAGGAAATAGATTTCAAAAAGCAAAACCTGTAGCTGCTGCAGGATCTGCCCAGCCTGCCTGGGATTGCCCACCTGTTCCCAGCCAGACCCTCTCACCTGCTCTGGTCTCTACAGAGCCCTGGCTGCCCAGTTGCCAGTCCTACCACGGTCGGAGGTAACCTTCCTGGCTCCAGTCACACGACCAGATAAGGTGGTGTGTGTGGGCATGAATTATGTGGACCACTGCAAAGAACAGAACGTGCCTGTGCCCAAGGAGCCCATCATCTTCAGCAAGTTTGCCAGCTCCATCGTGGGGCCCTATGATGAGGTGGTCCTCCCACCACAGAGCCAGGTCAGTGTCTCCCCACTGCCCTCCCTAGTCACTGGGCCCATCACAAGGGCATTCTGAGCTCAGTATTGAGCCTACTGGAGCCACCTCTCGCTCAATAGTGCATTCAACAGAAACTCTACAGGATTATACACACAGTAGTAACACTGGCCTTGGAAAAAAAAAGTTAATGTACGTGTTTTCCTGGTTACAAAAGCAATACACCTTCACTGTAGATAATAAAATAGAGATAAACATTTAAAAATTACGTCACCCATAATCCCACTGCCCATGGCTCGGAATATTAATGTTTTTCTGTCTACCTTCCCAGTGTTTCTCCGCTCCTGTATATGTTTATAGTGTACATATACTTACCTTTTACTTAAGACTCCATCAGGAGCATTTTTTCATGCCATTAAGTATTCGCCCTGACACCACGGAGTTTGTTATGTAGATTAGTTTATTCCTGAGTACCTTACTGCTGGATACTGTTTCTAGTTTTTGGCTTCTATAAATAAATGTTGCAGTAAACATCCTTATGTGGAAAAGGCTTTGCATGTCCATTAATACATTATTATTTCCTTTGAATAAACCCTTTGGAATTTAAATATGTCAGCGTATAGGCAGTATTTCAAAACTTTTGAAAAATTCTGCCAATTGGCCTTTTAAAAAATTGTAAAAGCAACTTACACATCCACCAGTAGTGTATATACCCTTACTAACACTGGTTACTTTTTCTCTCAGATTTTTATTTTAGAAATGTCTTGAAAATTATAGAAAAGCTGGGAAAATAATACAGTGAACACTCAGATAACTTTTCCACCTGGTTTCATTGTAAACATTTGGCCATATATCCTTTTTCTCCCTTGTCTTCTCCCTGCCCTCCACATGGCAAACACACACTTTTTTTTTTTTTGCAGGGTATGGGGTGGAGGGGACCTTTTAAAACACATTGGAAATATTAAGACAATTTAGTCATAAAAACGTAAATAGGCATCTTCTAAGAATAAGGACAATGGCTTGCATGACCATCCCACCATTATCACAACCAAGAAAATTAACTTGAATAATATTTAATACGAAATCCAATTGCCCCAATTCCCAATCGGAAGTACTGCTGACTTCCCCAAAGATAACTTCTAATTTGGTTACTTCGTTTGTTGCTCCATGATCAACCAAGGCCACACACTGTATTCAGTTATATCTCTTTAGTGGTTTCAATCTAGGACAGGGTTCCATAGACTTTTTCTTAAAGGGCTGTATTAGTCTGTTTTCATGCTGCTGATAAAGACATATCCGAGACTGAGCAATTTACAAAAAAAAGAGGTTTAATTGGACTTACAGTTCCACGTGGCTAGAGAAGCCTCACAATCATGGCAGAAGGCAAGGAGGAGCAAGTCACATCTTAGGTGGATAGCAGCAGGCAGAAAAGAGCTTGTGCAGAGAAACTCCCATTTTTAAAACTATCAGATCTCATGAGACCCATTCACTATCATGAGAACAGCACAGGAAAGACCTGCCCCCATGATTCAGTCATCTCCCACCGGGTCCCTCCCATAGCACGTTAGAATTATGGGAGCTACAAGTTGAGATTTGGGTGGGGACACAGAGCTAAACCATATCAAGGGCCAATTAGTAAATATTAGGCTTTGCGTGTCATATGGTCTGTTTTGCAACAATTCAACTCTGCTGTTATAGTGTGAAAACCACGATACAGAAATGAATGATGGGTTTCCAATCAAAGTTGATTATAGCAGATGTTGAGCTGGCCATAGTTTGCCAACTCCTGACCTCAAACAATCCCCCCTGCCCTTTCCTTGAAGAATCCAGTTGTCTCATAGCATGTTTCACATCCTGGGTTTGTCTGGTTGTTTCTTCATGATTAGTGTCAGGGTAAGCATTTTTATCAAGAGATCTACAAAGCAGATGTTATACATTTCCCATCGCATCTCACTGGGAGGCTCATGTCAGTGGTCCCAGAATTTGACCACTTGGTTTAGCTGACGTTCACTAGGTCCCTCCATTGTGAAGATGCATTTCTATTTTTGTAATTAATAAGCAATCCATGGGTGGTAGTTTGAGATCACATAACTATCTTATTGCCCCATAGCATCTCGTCCAGGGATCCTGTGGTCATCCTGACTGAATCTATTATTGCACTGGGGGTTAGAGAACAATGACCTTTTTTTTTTGAGACAGAGTCTCACTCTATTGTGCAGATGGAGTGCAGTGGCATAATTTCAGCACACCTCTGCCTCCTGGGTTCAAGTGATTCTCCTGCCTCAGCCTCCTGAGTAGCTGGGATTATAGGCGTGTACCACCACACCTGGCTAATTTTTGTATGTTTAGTAGAGACGGGGTTTCATCATGTTGGCTAGGCTGGTCTTGAACTCCTCACCTGAGGTGATCCACCTGCCTTGGCCTTCCACAGTGCTGGGATTACAGGCGTGACCCACCACTCCCAGACAAGATCAATGACTTCTCAATCATGCCTTCTGTTTTTATTGGCTGGCATTCTTCTATGAAGAAAAGCTGCCTCCCTCCTTTTTATTCCTGTCTTCAATATCACTGTGAATTCTGTTTTTACTCAATTGTTTGTAATTCATCATTTACATTCTTTAGGTGACCTCAGTTTGGCCAGTGAGGGGCCTTCAAGTTGGCTCCATTCCCGTCACTTTTAGTATATCCTAGCTTTCTGGCCAAGATGTTCTAGGCTTATCACGTACTGTCTGTCTTGGAACTGGAATTGGCCGTTTCCCCAAGGAACCCAGTGCTCCTTAGTGGGGAGTGGTATTAGAGACCAACATCTGGATGTCGGGTGTACTTACACCAACTCTGGTTATTATTAGAAAGAGCCACCAATTTTAAAGGCCAAATTATATCTATTTTATAGTGTATTTTATGGATTATGGGAGAGGCTGAGCATTTCTTCATGTTTTGTGGCCATGTCCGTTACCTTTTTGTGAATTGCTTACTCAAGTCCTTTGTGGGATGTCAATCTTTTTCTTACTCAAGTGAGTTAATAGATTAAAACACTTAGAACAGTGCCTGACACACAGTAAGGTTACATATTGCTAGGGGATATTACTTCGTATTTATCCTTTGTTAAAAGTATCCAGAGTGACTTTTAAACTCAGTGCCCTGGACACGTGTTGCTCTTCTGCAGTCAGTGGTGTGGGGACCTGTGCCTGCATCCCATGATGCTGTCTGCCACTGCCCAAAATGTATGGGTCTACAAGTCACACCTCCCTTGTCATTCGCTGGGCTCTGGTTCGTGGTGATGGCAAACGTGGGATGGCAGCGAAGCCATACTGACAAAGGTTGAGGCCCTTCAGCATGGTGTGCAGCCTCTCAGCGTGGACAGTGGGCCCTGAAGCCACTGCAGCTCACTGTTCCTCTCCCACCCTACAGGAGGTAGATTGGGAAGTGGAGCTGGCCGTGGTCATTGGAAAGAAAGGCAAGCACATCAAGGTGAGGTGGAAAGGGTGGGCTCCCAGTCCAGAGTGCAGCAGAGGCCCCAGCTCCTGCCTCTCCTAGTTCTGACCTCACTCACCAACACACGGTGCCAGCTGTCCCTGACACTAGGAAGCAGTCAGCCTCCTTGCTCCCTGACACTGCCTTTCCCTTCACCCACCTTTGGCTGGCTCTGGCTACTAACATGGGATAACAGCTTAGAGATCCCTTGCCATAGGTGTTGGTGTCACCCATGATCTAACCTCCTGTATGGCCAAATCCCCTGCCCCCATAGGCCACAGATGCTATGGCCCACGTGGCCGGCTTCACTGTGGCTCATGACGTGAGTGCTCGTGACTGGCAAATGAGACGTAATGGGAAACAATGGCTGCTGGGAAAAACCTTCGACACCTTCTGCCCTCTGGGCCCTGCCTTGGTGACCAAGGACAGTGTAGCAGGTAGGTCCCTGGTCCCTGCCCCCTTATACCTACCATTGCACAGATGAACAGCGCTTCAGGGAGGAGCATGGGTTCAGGTACATGTGGCACCTGCCCTCCCTGGCCGCCCTTTCACTGCTGACTCCATACAGGGCAAGTCTCTTATCCTCAGCCATGAGTTCTCCCATGGGCTTCCTTCCCAAGCCCCCTAGAGGGAACACAACTGCAGAGGATGTGAAACTGCATGCGTGAAGTAAATTACAAAGAACACTGAGCTGATGGGTGGATCAGGCTTCCTGCGGCTGCCACCTCTGAAACAATCTAAGTTGAGCATAATGGAGCATAGTTATCCCAAGGCCAAGGCATTTTCCACACTACAGGAGATGAAAGCCAGTGTGACTCACCCAGCCACTGTGGAAATAGAACAGCACTGACCACACACAGTCAGGATACAGCACCAGGATGGGGGCAGTGCCCCAGAGGGCAGAGCGCAGCCTCTTACACAGCCACCCACAACTGTGGTGGAGGTGGGGGGTGTCCACATGGGCCAGCCATGCCAGGATACCAAAGACCCCAGTGCCTCTCAGCACCCCATGCAGAGTCCTCAGCAAAGTTAAATTGTGTTTCAGTTGCTCTACTTAAGGGGGGTAGAACACTAGGACCACCACCAACAGTAAAAAGTGCTGGTTAGCCAGGATGTTCTTACAGTAATCCATCCCCTGCCAGCATCCAGTACACGAGGCTTCTCTGTCCCGGCTAGAACCATTGCCTCACTGCTTTATAGATGCTGAGTCTTTTTTTTGGCATGGTCTTACTGTGTCACCCAGGCTGGAGTGCAGTGGCCCAGTCCCAGCTCACTGAAGCCTCAACCTCCTGAGTTCAAGCAGTTCTCCCGCCTCAGCCTCCTGAGTAGCTGGGACTACAGTTACGCACCACCACGCCTGACTAATGTTTTTATTATTTTTTGTAGAGACAAGCACTCACTAAGTTACCCAGGCTGGTTTTGAACTCCTGAGCTTAATCAGTTCTCGCCTGCCTTGGCCTCCCAAAGTGCTATGATTACAGACATGAGCCACCATGCTTGGCCCTGCCGAGTCAATCTACAGGTGTCATCCTATGCTGTAGACAGATGCCCTTATTTTTTTCAAGGCAAAAACCCTAGCCATTTTTCTCTCCCCCTTCAGAGTCTGAAACATCCTCTCAACCCATCCCTGTTACTACTGCCTGGTGCTCTTGGTGGGGATGCGGGGAGGCCTGAGAAGGCCAATGTCTATACAGAAAGTTCTAACATAGAGCACTGAGTCAATGTGGGCACTTTAAAGCCCTTTCACCTGCCAAGTCACGAAGCACCCCTACAGTTGTGTTTGTAAAATATTGGGGGGTTTGAGGGGGAAAAGGGATAACTCCAAGGTACCATCTTTGCATTTCAGATCCACACAACTTAAAGATCTGCTGCCGAGTGAATGGGGAAGTGGTCCAGAGCAGCAACACCAACCAGATGGTATTCAAGATAGAGGACCTGATAGCCTGGGTCTCCCAGTGAGTGACAGGGGCTGTCCTGCCAGCCCCGCTTCACCTGCCACACATGTGGAGGCTGACCTGAGCCCTCCATCTTTGGCTATGGCCACCTCAGCCAGCCCCTGGTCTCACCGGGTCCTTCTGCTTTGATCCAGGTTTGTTACCTTTTACCCAGGGGATGTCATCCTAACTGGGACCCCCCCAGGTGTCGGTGTATTCAGGAAACCTCCTGTCTTTCTCAAGGTAGGTTAGCAAAAAGCAAAGAGAGCAAGGGCCCCAATGGCCTGGCAGGCTTGGCTCAGACTTGAGAAGTACAGGCTTGTGTATGTGTGTCTGACGGAAGGGCTGACACTGTCATGGCCTGCTCTGTTGCAGAAGGGGGATGAAGTCCAGTGTGAGATTGAAGAACTAGGTGTCATCATCAACAAGGTGGTGTGATGGCTCCTGCACAGGCCCGACATAGGATGAGGGCATCTGCTCCCACTCAGCCTAGCCCAGGGAAAGGCCCAGTGACAGGTGTGGACAGGTGCCAGCCCTGCAAGCCGCCTCTTCTCGGTAGAAGGGAGAAGGACAGAGCTCTCTTCAATAAATTCGTCAGGTCAAAGCAGCAGCTTGGCTTCTGCTGTTTGTCTTCTTTTGGGCTTTGTTTCATGGGACAAGTTGGGGCATTTTGTGGGACTGGGGAAGAAGAGAGCAAATACACACACATATGCCAAAAAGATGCTGCTGGGCTGGGGAAAAGACAACTCGTGTCGTCCCCTTGTTTATCACATCAAAGAAGGGAAAAAGCAAGAGATGGCAAGGGACAATCAAGCCTCAATGATTATATTTATAGCTAAGGGTTTGCAGCCTCCTCTCCATCTTCTGGCTCTAGGACACAGCTGTGTTCTGGGGCTGAGAAGTCTCAGCACAGGCTCCTCACAGTTCTAGCTACAAATGAACTGCCGGATGAACTGTTCTAGTTTTTCCTGATTGTCCAGGCTGG
Source organism: Pan troglodytes (assembly GCF_028858775.2). NCBI lineage: Eukaryota > Metazoa > Chordata > Mammalia > Primates > Hominidae > Pan > Pan troglodytes. The sequence continues at coordinate 27,657,974 of NC_072410.2, read as the reverse complement.
CAAAAGTAGGGGACAGGTGGAGCCTGGGGCCTGCAGGGCTCGGCGTCTGCTGCAGAACCTGGGCCATGGAAGATGGGCCGTGAGTGCACTCACCACAGGGACTGTGTCCACATGGCCCAGGGGCCAGGCCTGTCCCCCAGAAACCTGCCTTGAGACCTCTGACCCCTTAGGCCTCAGTGTTTGAGTGCAAATGCTGCCTCAAAGCAGCCCCAATACCCCACCTAGAAGGATGAGCCAGTGATTTGGGAGACCAAGAGGCAGGAAACCATCCCACCTTCTCCAACCCATCACCACGTCTATTGCTGGAAGACACCAAGTAAATCCCAGGGTCTTAATGAGGCACCATCAGGCCAGCCCTGTGGGGTGATGGGAACATAGCTGGGTTTCCCTGAGCCACTCTATTGGGGTGGGAGCAGGGGGACAGAAGATGGTGACACTGGCTCCTCTCACCCCTAGGTCTCTGAAGGTCCAGATAGCACTGATGGCAAGCTTTGGGTCTGCACACTCTGGAAAGGAGAGAAGTGAAGGCTCTAGGTAGGGAGGACAGGGAGACACTGGGCACAGGCTTCTCTCCTCTTGTTTAAAGAAGCCCAGGGAGGGATAGAGCTCCGACTGGACAGAAGACTGTCTACTCTGCAGCCCACCTTCCTAGACTTGGGTTGTCACTGTCCAGCAGGGGGCAGCAGCCACCAGCAAACACCACTGCCTGCAGGAGCCTGGGCTGACTGGTTGGGACTCACCAAAGATCCCTTCTTCCTGGGCGGTGGCCTGCAGGAACTGGAACAGCTGTTGGAGAGGAGAAGAAAAAGAAGACATCAAAAAGAAAATCTAGTGCTGGGTGGATATAGAGTATGAAGATGTGGAGCTGGGAAAACAGAGGACGTGGTGGGATGCGGAAGGAAAGGTTGTGGAAGGCCTGCATCCCGTCTCAGTTCCTCCACTGCTTCGTCCCAGATTCTGTTTTTGTTTTCCTGAATCAGACTTAGTCTCCCTCCATTCTCCCGTCCCCTGTGTGCCCCCATCCTGGTCCCGCCTCACTGGACAGCCTCTCCGCGGCCTTCCTCCTCCCTGCTCCAGAATTCTACTTGGTGCCCCCCAACCCCACTCGACTCATTGTCCACCTGGCCTCTGAGGCCAGGCACCCTCATTCCCCTCTCCCACCCACCCCACCCAAGGAAGCCCAGCACAGACCATCTCAGCTCACTCCACCCTCACTTCTTTGCCAAATGCATTTCCAGACACCCTCATGAGCTTTGCTGACCTCTTTGCCATCTCTCCCTGCCCCACTCCGAGCGCTCCTCCTGCCTGGTGAAGACTGCCCTGGGTACCCCAGAACTGAACCTGCAGCAGCCAGCACAGCTGACCTTGGGGCGATAAGCAGCCAGGGAAAGGCTTTCTTAAAAAAAACAAAAAACAAAACAAAACCAATAACTCAGTAAGCAGATTAAACAAAGGTAGAGACGGAGCCCTCCACCCCTCTCACACACACACTCATCCTCACACACAGCTATACCACACCCCACAAATGTTGCTTATGTTTCCTTGGTCATTGTGTCCATCCTCCTGTCTGTCCAAAGCCAAGGACACTGCTCTACTTTAAATTTTTTGTCCCGAAGCTCCCAAATACTGCAACCCTGACCCAATGCACGAAGCCACCCCAAAATACAGCAGAGGACACCAGGACTTTCATTTTCCCTCAGTATGGCCCATCCTTTGGGTATGCCAACTCCATGGCCACCAAGCACTGCATGTGGGACAGGGCACAGTTTGGAGGCCTTGGTCCAGCCACTGCCCCAGACCCACATTGGCTCTCTCCTCACTAACACCCGAGAAGCCCAGACTTCCCAGTGTTTAGCAACAGATTAAACTCTAAGCCAACAACAACAGAACGGGGTGGAGTGAGTGGAAAGCAAATGAAATGTTAAAAAAAAAAAATTAAGCAATACTTGCATTCTCATTAGTAGGAACATGTGAGATGAAGCATGTTATGTTATTAGGCATTCTCTTGATTTGGTAAACACAAGCTGAATAAATTTATAAATATCAGCATTAAGCGAGATTTAACGGGGAGCTGTTTATCTTCTGCCTGTCAGGCAGGTGGCAACACTCTCCATGTATCACTCGCCAGCCGTGCAGTCCTCACTCTCTTGCCCAGGTAAGCTGGGGAAGAGCCTGCTGCCGCCCAGCTCTGGTTGTGGGAGGGCTGGCACCAAGGAGCTGCGAGCTTACCTCAACTCATCTCACCTCACCATGCCAGCTGCGAGGCGGCCTGTGCAGTCCGTGCGCAGGAGGTCACACTCCCATGCTGCATCCCAGCCCCTCCAGCAGCAGAGCATGACCTGGGTAACTTTGAGGATGCTATTTAACCTCTCTAAGCTACAGCTCCTCAACTGCAGCATCAACAGATCAGTGCCGACCTGTTAAGGCCGTGGAGAGCATCAAATGCTACTGTTCAGCAGGTGCCTGACACATAGTAGGTCCACAAGCAAATGATTTTCCTGCTTGCATCATTTCTACCACAGAGCTGGAGGAAATGGCGAGGTGCAGGTGGCCGCTGGGCCCTGCTGTTCTACATGGGAGCAAGACAGCTGCTAGGTGAAGGGGAATGACCAGGCAGCCACAGGGAGGACATGTGGCCTCAGGAAGCCTGGGTGTGTATCCTGGTTCTGCTAGGAACACGTGTGGGGCTTTGTGTGGGTGACTCTGGCTCCCCAAGCCTCCCTTTCCTGTCGTTATATCCTTAAAGTGCCTCTGAGGCCAAAGCCTTTGTGGCAATTGTCAAATGAGTCCATATGCAGTGAGTATCGTGTTGAGGGAGGACAAGGTCACCAAGAGCTGAGAATGTTTCTCCGACTGATGAGACCTAGATATTGGGTACATGGAGGTCCCCGGTCCCTTTGTGATTCCTGCAGCCTGTTGCCTCCTTGCCTGGACCCCGCCTCAGCTCAGAAAGCCAATTCCCTAGATTCCAAAGGCCTTCCCAGACCAATTAGCATGTCCTGCAGCTGTCAGCTCCCTGTGCCTAGCCTGGACCTCAGCCCATGTCTAGCACCCAGTCTCCCAACCCCACACATATTCACAAATAAAAGAAAATAACAAATGACATGAATTCTTCACTCCTGGTCTGGCTTGCTGTGTGTAAACTGCTATGACAATACAAGATGCAGAGGCAGGTACCCAATAAAAGCTGTTGAAAATGTGACTGACACCGAGTTTCAGCTATCCAGGAAGGCATGGATCCTTACAAGGTCCAAGCAGAGTCCTCGAGAATAGTTGAGAATTCTTGGGTTCCATATGAACATAGGAGGTACCCACACAAAGGCTTGGATTTCCCAATACATAACTACCCCTGAACACTCCTTCTTTCCCTTGTCTCTCTGCTGAGACCTCTAGACCCTAAGGATCCACCCAGGACAACCTCTCCAAAGGTACCCTGATATGCTTTTCTTCCAGGCAGCATTTCCACAGAGCTGTGGGTGAAAGTCACAGGATGAAAATGTGCCATGGGACTGTATCTCCCACCAACACACTGCAGGCAAGGGGCACACAGAGTGCCCCCTCTGCCCATCCCAGGAATGGCCATCTAAGAATGATGCGATCTTTTCTAAAAAGAAAGTAAATAAAGGCAGGTGCCATATAAGAAGACCTTGGGGGACTATAGGGATGTTCCTTAATGTCTCAGAACATCTGCCTCTATCAATGAAATGAAGGATTCAAAGCAGCTCATCCCTGAGTTGACCTTAATGCTGAATCCTAAACATCACCCTTAGGACGCTATCTGGCTAGGCAGGGAATGAAGGATCTGGGAGCCGAGTTGCAGGAAGCTGCAGCAGCTTCCCATTTACAGATCCTCTAGTGCCAGTTTTTCAGGCTTCCTGACTAAGAGAAGCAGCCAGGCAAATTCCACCATTCAGCTACATTTACAGGAAGCTGGCTATTTGGGAGGCTCTCTACCAGAGGCTTTGGGGAAAAAAATGCAGAATTAATGTAAAGATCACATATTTACCTATGAGAGAAAATATATCCAAGGATGCCCCTAGGCCTCATTTGATCTAAAACTAGGCCTGGAGCTACCTAATTGTCAAGTCAGTTCAGGCTTCTATAACAAAAATACTATAGACTGGGTGGCTTAAACAACAAACGTCTATTTCACATGCTGCTGAAGGGAACAACCATGGTCAGGAGCATGGTGAGGGCCCTCTTCCTGGCTTGGAGGTGGCCATCTTCTTGCTGTGTCATCACATGGCAGAGAGAGAGAGAAAGAATGAGAATGAGAGGAAGCAAGCAGTTTCATATTTTATCTTATAAGGGCAATAATCCCATCATGAGGGCTCCATCCTCATGACCCAATAGCCTCCCAAAGGCCCCATCTCCAAATACCACCCCACTGGTAGTTAGGGTTTCAACATACATTTGGGAGTATACAAATATGCAGTCCACAAAACAAATACCCCTAAGTTGTCTGCATATGTATGCTTGTTCTGGTGCTGCTTTGAGGATCTCAGACGATAGAATCGAGCGTAGATCAAACTTCTCTAGGCCTCAGTAGGGTGAATCTAAAGATTGGGTCACAATAATGGCAATAAGCCACAATTCACTGGATTAATCTCACCTACTCCTTCAGGGGCCTATCCACATTCAAAGTACCACAAGTACTTGTAGAAGTCTCTGAGCAGTATCACAAAGACTGACATAGATATAGATACAGGCAAAATAGAAAATGGATAGATGGTAGTATGGGGTTGGGGGTGGTGTGTGTGTGTGTGTGTGTGTGTGTGTGTTTAAGGAAAGAGGATGTCTTGTACTTGGGATACATGGGGATATATTGTTTTTGAGGCTCTTTGGTGGCAATGCTTGCCCTGAGCTCAGGAGACAGTCAGGCCAGAGAGATATATCTGTTCCCTACTTAGAAGAGAGCACTGATGCATGAAGGTCAGGAGGAGGCCAGAGAATAGTATATTGAAAGAAGAGAATGTGACCAAGGCCCCAACATTAAAAATGAACCTTGAATTGGAGATGGGGAATGAAGAAAAAGTCAGAGAAGAGGGCATACGTGGAGCAATCTGAAAGACAGGAAGAGCCACAGGTGTGCACAGTAACCGGGATGTGAGGTTAGTAGAGAGCTTCAGGAAGGAGGGAAAAGGCATTCATGACAAACACTGCAGGACACTCACAAAGATGGGGAATGAGTAAAAGCCATCGATCTTGGAATTGATGACCTTCATGGGAACCATACAAGGAGAAACCTGTGGAATAAAACCTAACTACACAAAGCCAAGGAATTAGTTAGCAGTAAGGACATTAAGGCGGTCTTATGGGTTAAAACATACACACCAAAAATATGTCAAAATTCTTATCCCAGTACCTAGAAATAGAATCTTATTTGAAAATAAAGTCTTTGTAGGTGTAATCAAGTTAAGATGAGGTAATTAGGATTGGTCCTTAAGCCAGTATGACTTGTGTCCTTGTAAGAGAGAGAAAGATGCCAAGTGAAGACACAGACATACAGAGAGAAGACAGAAGATGGAGATGGAGGCTGAAGTGTTACAGCCACAAGTCAAGGAACTCCTGGGTTACCAAAAGCTGGAATAGACAAAGAAGTATCCTCCCCTAGAGCCTTCAGAGGGAGCAAGGCCCTGCTACATCTTGATTTTGTAAGCCAGGTCTCCAAGATTGCAAGAGAATGAATTCCTGTTGTCTGAAGCAACCCAATTTGTGGGACTTAGTTATGGCACCCCTAGAAAACTAATAGAGGCAGTAAGGGCACTTTTATAAGAAATGTGTTCATGAAGAGATGGAGTTAAATGCTTTTAATAAAGAGAATGTTTGCTTTTCATGGACATACTTGAGAATGTTTACAGACTAAGAGGAAAGAATCTAGAGACAGAGAGAGAGAGAGAAGTTGAAGATTCAAAACAATGGAAGGATGGTTAATAAAATATGGAGGAGGAAGAAAAAGATTAAAAGGAGAACTCAAGTGGCATAATTGGCCTAAAAAAGTGAGGGACACTTTGTCATCCTGGGCGAGGTGTCTTGGCCTAGATCCTATAGAAAGCAGAGCCTGAGGCAAGGATTGAAGTGCTGACATTTTATGTGGGGGAAGGGTGCAAGTTCAGGACAATGAAAGTGAGGAATAAATGGAAGCAGATGGAAGGCCCTGTGATGAAACGCATTGCTATCCTAGTGGCAACTTCACACCAAGCTGCAAAGATGCTGTATTAGTCAGAGTTCTCCAGAGAAACAGAATTAATGCAACATAGAGATACAGATATATACATAGATATAGAGATAGATCTCTGACATACAGACCTATATATCTATACATGGAGAGAGAGAGAGAGGAACAGAGTGGGGGCAGGGGCACAGAGAGAGACACATTGAGAGACAGATTTATTATAAGGAGTTAGTTCATGTGATTATGGAGCTGAGAATTCCCAAGATCTGCCATCTGCAAGCTGAAGAACCGGGAAAGCCAGCAATACAGTTCTACAGTCCAAGTCCAAAGGCCTGACCACTAGGAATTCCAATGCTGTAAGTTCCAGTTCAAAGGTAGAAGACTGATGTCCCAGCTCAAGCAGTTAGACAGAGGGCAAATTCACTTTTCCTCTGCCTTTTTGTTCTATTCAGGCCCTCAATTGATTGGCACTTCTACATTAGGGAGGGCAATCTACTTTATTCAGTCAGCTGATTCAAATGCATATCTCATCCAGAAACACACCCACAGAAACACCTGAGAAATAATGTTTAGTCAGACACCTGGGCACCCCATGGTCTAATCAAGTTGATACATAAAATTAACCATCACAGACATACAGCAGGTCACTCATGAGACATGCTTGCTTGACATGCTGGGCTTCTCTGTAGGACTTGCAAGGAGAAATCATACCTTAAAGTATTCGCAGGAAGGAGGAGGAGGATTTATCTGACCATCTTCCTCCAGTCTCCCATTTCCCACCAATCAAGATTTACCCAACAGTGAGCAAATCCCCCTGGGCTTCTGGATTGCATCATCCAGTCCCCATTCACCACAACACCAAATCCCATGGTGTGATCCAGCCTGGAAAAGGAGGGAAAACTCAGAATTGTCTGGGCACCTAACGAGAGAAAATAGAGGCAGTTGAGGAAATCCAAGAAAGCACACAAAGTTTGTGTCCAAAATTAAGACAGAGAGAAAAAAAGAACAGGTAAGTGAAAATATAGAGACATTTTTAAAATAAAAAGAAGTTGAGGAAACTGACTTTCAGTGGTAGGTGATGTTCAGAGAGATCTCAAGTAAACTGTGGGAAAGGAAGGAATGGGGAACATGGCTATGACCCCAAAACCTTAAGGACCTGCAATACGTTTTTAAAAAGTAAAAGAAGCCTTGTTATTACTGCAATACTATAGAATCCTAGAAATTCAGAACAGACATTACACAACACTGTCCTTAACCTTTTCACTTTAAAGATGAGACAACAAAGGCCGGGAGAGAATTAATGGTAACTAACTTTCATAAATGTACAATGTTTGTTGTGAATGAACTTGTGTGTGTGTGTTCCCAGGATGTCATCTACACATTTCTCCACCTGGTGGCTCCTGCCTGAATGACAGGCAGAGTCCAGCCAGTGGAAAGAAGCAGCAGAGGACAATGTCTTGGAATCCCAGAAGAAAATCTTAAGAGCTGAGACCTGAGGCCTCCTTCACAGACCCAGGCCAGCTTCTCATGGACTAGCCTTGGTCCTCAGAGACTCAGAATGTTTGCTAACGCTCTCTCCAGTTCTGTGATCCCTCCTCTGTAGCTCCCTTTTCATACAAGAAAATACCAACCAGGGGGAAAGCAACGAACAAAAGGTATAATGTTTGACCAGTGGTCCTGGACGCTAATTCTTTGAAGACTTCCAAGATGGTAAATGGAAAGAACAACTCACATGCATGCACATACATATACATATACAAAATGCAAAGACTAAGACCCAATTAGCCTCTCTCTGTTTCTTTTACAGGAAGGGAAGTATCACCAGCCTCACCTACTACTCCCCATCCCCTGCAACTGCCATTCTTTCTGACTTGTCTCTAGAAAAGGCCATGTGACCTCTCCCTCAGGCTGATGCATTGTCCCAGCCAGAATGTCCAGCCAAAGCAGAATAAAGCATCTACTGGACCTAAAAGAGTGCCCCGATATCTCCCAACTGGGTTCTGAAAGGATTCCCTGAGGGGATTTTATCATAGACACATTTAAAATGCCAAGAATGAATCAATGTGTCACCAAATTTCAGTGTCAGTGCTAGAGGCAGATTTACAGCTCAAATGAAGTCGGTTTAAAAAAAAAGAAGAAGAAATTCCACTTTATTCTCTAGCTGTAAAAATATTCTCTGAGGAGTCTCCTGTCAGAACACCTATATGACAAAGAGTGGAATTTATCAGAGCAGATGTGAGAATAAGAGTTTAGTGTTAGTTCTCTATTGCCATGTAACAAATTACCCCAAACTTAGAAGTTTAGAACAACAAACATTTATTATCTCAGACATCTATTCCTGAGGGTCAGCAATCCAAGAGCTGCATAGCTGGGTGATTCTGGCTCAGGGTTTTTCATGAGGTTACAGTCAAGCTGTCAACCAGTCCTACAGTCATATGAAATCTTGACTGAGGCTGAAGGATCCACATCCACAATGTCGCCTAATTTCTGACTGGAGGCCTTGGGTTCCTAATGGCTGTTGGCAGGAAGCTTCAGTTTCTCTCCACATGGGCTTCTCCATGGGGATACCTGAGTGTTCTCATGACATAGCAGTGGACATGTGATCCAAGAAAGAGCAGGACAGAAGCCTTGTCTTTCAAAATCTAGCCTCAGGATTGATATACCATCAATCTGCTGTACTCTAGTGGACATATAGACTAACTGATAACATGTGAGAAAGAAATACACAAGGGCCTAAATAGTGGGAGGCAGGGAATGCTTTGCCTTTGGGATTCTCTAGTGGCCACCTTTAAGGCTGGCTACAACATATTAGGTGGTAAATGCAATGGAATTCATGACTCCAATATATAGAATAAAAATAGAATGACTAATAAATACTGAAGATTGGTGGTGCTCAGATTTGAGCAGGCATCAGAATCACCTGTGTATTTAGCAATACACAGATAGCTAGAATCCACCCCTAGAGTTTCTGATTCAGTAGGTCTTAGGTGGGGTTGAAGAACTGGAATTTCAAGTAAGTTTCCAGATAATGCTGATGCTGCTAGTCTGGGGGCCACACTTGTTGTAGATAAGTCTGTCAAAATTTAGAATTTGAACATACCTTAAAGGTCTTCTGATTCAATGGTTTCCAAGTCCAGATGACCATTAGAATCAACTGTGGGAGAGTCTTCCCCACCCCCAACTCAAGAGTCTATGATTTTTTAAACTCCTCTATCCAATTTCATGATCAATCAGGTTTGGAAATCCCCAACCCCAAAGTCTCCTCTGCTTAGCATCCTCAGCATCAACCCTCCTCTTAAAGAAGACTCTTAGCAAATTGTGGTGTATGTATATACCATAGAATACTACTCAGCCACAAAAAGGAATGAAATAATGGCATTCACAGCAACCTGGATAGAACTGGAGATCATTATTCTAAGTGAAGTATCTCAGGAATAAAAAAGAAAACATCATATGTTCTCACTCATAAGTTGAAACTAAGCTATGAGGATGCTAAGGCATAAGAATGATACAATGGACCTTGGGACTCGGGGGAAAGGGTGGGAGGAGGGGTGAGGGATAAGACTACACAATGGGTACAGTGTACACTCCTTGGGTAATGGGGGCACCAGAATCTCAGAAATCACTACTAAAGAACTTATTCATGTAACAAAACACCACCTGTTCCCCAAAAACCTATTGAATTTTTTTTTTAAAGAAGACTTGTAGCATAGCAATAGGCCATTAACTCCCTCCTAAGGCAATGCCCATTACAGTGTGGGCAGATCAACTGCCTCAAACGTGCTACTCGGACTTAAGCAAAACTGACTTGTCCACGATGTTCACACATTGCTCACCAAGCCTATGGATTCTCTCTCCTCATAACCACTGTCTAGTTTTCTAAAAAGGACTTTTATTTCACCCTCAGTCTTCTATTTTTTAGGCAAAATATCCTTTGTTCCTGTAATTCATCCTCAGTGGGCACAGTTTACACTGTTCTCATGGTTCCTAGTCCTCTCTGTTTCTCTTTCTCAGTCTCCTTCTTTGTAGGTAATGGTTAGAATGGAGCTATTAACCCAAGTGTGGTGCAACTCAAAGAAGTATAGAGGAAATATAGCACTTTTATCTTGGATGTGCTTTTCCTATTGGTCCCACCTAAGAATATAACAACCTTTCAGTCAGTCCCAGCACACTGGATAGGTAAATTATGACAAACAGATATTTAGAAAACTCCCAAGCCATCTGAGAAAGCACCCTCAATGAGTATCTTCGAGATGTCTAAGCAGCCCAAAAGACCTTGACTTCCTATTCTCTGAGAACTGCAATCTTTATTCACAAAAATGAACCCCCAATAGCCTCAGTGAGAGTGGACTGGACCAGGGTGTCAAGCAACACAGGCTGGGATGAGGAGATTCTCTTTGATGAAAGAGGAGTGGTCACTCTCTTCATGAGGATCTAATGAGTAATCTCAGGACCTGCCTTTTGCCTGATGGAAAAGAGAACTTCCCTGCAGAGATACAGAAAGAGAAGCCAATGCTCCAATAGAAACAGAGGGGGGAGGAGGCGGAAGAGATGGAGAGAGAGAGAGAAAGAGAGAGAAAGAAAGAGAGAGAGAGAGGGAGGGAGGGAGGGAGGGAAACAGATGGTCAGCAGCCCAGTGAGTGACCTTCTGGGTCCTAGTTCTTGTCATTTCTGAAACTCAGCTGCATCATTGACCTTGGGTTCCATAACCCATCTCTGCATCTCTATAACCCATCTCCTATATTTTTTGCCTAATTGGGCCTAATTGTTTGCCATTTTTTCAACTAAAGAGTGTCAGTGAATAGAATACAATTTCCAGAAGACCTTTGGCACTGCTCATGCTATTATGTCTGCACTGGGTGGAAACAAGCCTCCCTTGTGCAGGGTTGGTATTTATTCCTTGGGCCTCTAGACCCATCAAGACCTTTCTTTTCACCTAAATCAGTTGAGGACCTGTCTGCACTCCATTAAGCCAGCACCTTTCCCACCCCTATCACAGCCCACTCCAGGGTAAGCCCAATTTTATATTCAATAATAAAATCAACAAAACCTTTTTAAAACTTTTTGGAAATGTCCGTTTTGGGGTGAAGAAAGCACTATGAGAAAACTGGAGCTTCAGCTCACACTGACATGTTCACACCACCTCACTCCCTCTCACACGGCTCCAACCCTAAAGTGAAATTCACCTTCATGAAAGCTGCCTTCCAGTCTGCTCTCCTACTTCCATACCTTCTCTCTCAACTATTTCTTCTTGGAACACTCAATTACTACTTACTGCTTCTCAATATTGAGAACCTACGTGTACCAGGAGCTGTGTAGGTCAGTGGGGACACAGAGAAGATAAGGCAGTCCCAGGTTCTGGCCTCAGAGAGCTTCTAAGAATGCCCTCCTTGCAGCCTTCCGAATCCCACCACTCACAGAGCTCACTGCTCAGGTACTTGTCCTCATCCCCTTCCCATTCCCAGCCTGCCTGCATCTCCATCAAATTGCACCTAAAGATCTATTCCCTGACGGTCTTGCTCTCTGGTTTCTGAGTGATGGCAAGCTCATTGAATGGTCCAGTGTCTGCTAATAACGCTGCTGAGCCTTTGGCTTAATATCATCACACTACTCCCAACAAAAATATTTGTGTTTTAACACATCTCTAAGTCATAGTGCCTGAAATAGAGAAGAGACCTGACCTATTGAGTGTCATTTCAATCAAGATGCTTGTCTTATTCTTCCAAGTGACCTCTTCATGAAGATTCCACTTTTCCTGGGCAAAGCCTGGGGATTCAAGGATCTTGTCCAGATTCCAGTTCCCTTCCTGATGGTGTTCCCTAGTCCCAGAGACAGACTCTGGAATTGGAAGGCCTGGGTCCAAGTCCTGATTTCTGCACACAGTCATTAAATGACCTGAACTTGAGTATGGTGTTTAGCTCATCAGAGCTTCACTTTGCTCATCCATAAAACAGATCAACAGTAACCTCATCAACTGCTCATGAAAATGATATGAGATAATGCTATTAAATTACTCTGGGATACGAATGCTGCCATTATTTCAAGCAGTCTCTCTGCCTTCCCCCAACTCAGCACAGCACCCGTGGCAAAGGAGATGTGAGACAGGAGAGCTCAACCCACTCTGGGTGCATGGCTGAGAGAGTGCTAATGAAACACTTTTATCTTCTAGGTCCTTCACCAGCGGGCAGGGAAGGAGAAGGAGTGACTAAAAACGTGCTGAAAGCACACCTCTAAAATAAATCCTAAGCTCATCATTCCCTTTCTTGTCCCTGGACCTAGGTCTACCCTGGACCTAGAATAGTATTAACTGACTGTCTTTCTGGGCTGACTCCAGACAGCAATGGTGATCCATTAGGCTCCCAGTTCCAGAGGCTCCACAGAGCAAAGTGAAAGGAAATGTTGCCTGCTTTCCTCGAGAGTATCATGGGAGGGGCTGTGGCATGACCCCTGGTGTCTACTCTCTGGAAGACTACAGAATGCTGGTGGCTAAGGGATTCCACACCCCTTCCACCTTTTCATCCACATTGTTTCCTCCTCTGTCTTTTACATGGGTGTCTACGTCTACTTCTGAGCCCAATCTATGACCCATGCATTCATTCATTCACTATGTATTGGTTGTCTACTCTGCATCAGACACTCTGCATGGAAATGAAACACAGCAACTCCCATTACCACCCCCCACCCCCATGATGCCTGTCTCCTAGTCCAAGGAAGAGAAATTTGTAGGAAAGGACCATCCGAACTAGCTTGCAGAAGTGAGGGGGAGGGGGTGGGACTCCTGAGTCAGTCTGGGATAACGAGTAAAAACTTAAGCAGAACTGGAGAAGCCCGTCCTGCATCTCCCTTTCCTTATCTGTAAGAATCAGGCCTCCTTCCTGCTCTTGTCCCTTGGCTCCTAAGACCCTGGGGCAGCTGGAAGGGGTGGATGTTGGCCTGGGGATGGAGAGGGACTGGAGTGGGACAGTGAGCAGGCCAGGAGCAGTTTACAGACAAAACCTCAGGTAAGTTGAGGAAGCCAGAACCATGAGACAGAGGCGACTGGAGTCAGAAACAAATGCCATGATCTGGAGTCTCCCAGGTCTGTGTCTGGGCCTCCATCGGAGCACAAGTACGTGGAGGGAAAGGAGTCTGGTCTCAAGCAGTCAGCTTCCTCTCCTGAATGGGAAAAGATGGACCTGGGAGACCAGCTGGCTGGGGTTTAAACCCCAGGCCCGCCTGCCACCATCTACATGGCCTTGGTGAATTTGCCTGATTATCTTAAGCATCAGAATGTTCATCTGAGAAAACAAACAAAAAACATTCGTAAGGATCTGCCGCTGACAGTTCGTGTCCTGCTTTTCTCTAACAATCAGTGCCTCTTCGGGTGAAACATTCCTGCAATTTTTAACCACCTGCTACCTGATGTCGTAGTTCTTTGTGTAGTCAACAATACAGATTCCTCCTGAGGAGCTATGAGTTCCAGGCAGGAGTTGTGACTGTCCTTCCCTGGAATACCCACGGAACTCAGTCCAGTGTCTGGCACACGTAGGTGATCAGAAAACAGCTGTCTTCCTCCTTCGTTCAGCCCACGGAGAGGCGGGCTGTGAACGCGCTTTGCCAGGGGAGGATGGGGAACCTGCTGCGCCTCTCCTGGCGCCTGGAGGCCCAGCCCTGCGGGGCGGAGGGGCTGGAAACCTGACAGCTCCCGACCTGTGACAGCCGCTGCCTGCGGAGTCACAGAGGGCAGCGCGGGTAAGCAGAGCGTGCGCTGGGCCCTGGTGTCCCGGGACGCTGCACGACGACGCTCCGTTAACCTCCTGGCTGGTTCTGATACTGAGGCTGCATAAAAAGAAGGATCCCATACAAATGAAGGCCAGTGTAGCGGAAGGCTAAATACTTTTAATTAAAGGATGGCACCTGGAGACCCAGCCGCTGGGAGGAGTGAACTAGAGAAAGTCCGCTGTGCTCTGGGCGGGGAGGGGGAGAGACACCCTGGCCCTGGAGGGGCTCGCCATTCCTCCAGGGCCCTTCTCCTCTGCTACCCCACCCCTCCTCCCTACTCCTCCCACCTTCAGCAGGCAGAGGGGACAGGAGGTGGCCTGACCCAGAGGAGTTAAGGGTGAGGCTTGGGCGCCTGGAGGAGAGGGGACTTTCTGTCCTTTGGAACAACTCTGACATTGTGTCTCTGACCCAGAGCCCTGGGGACTCAACCCTCAGACCCCGATCTGAAGGTGCGGAAGGAGAAAGTGATTGTCCCCAGGCCACTACGCAAGTGAGAAACACTCAGGCTTCCCAGGACTGCCAGCATCAGGGCCTTGTTGCTGCCCTGCTGCAAATTCTAGGCAGCAGTGAAGCCAAGGATAACACCCTGAGGAGCCTTTGGAGCACTCACATTTCTTCTTCATCATCACCGGCATGACTAAAATTTGCAGAGCCCTTAACAAGCCCTGTGCCATGCGCTTCATCATCTCATTTAATCCTCACACAACTCTTGAAATGAAGGTGTTCTCATGATCCCCATTCCACAGGTGAGGTCACTGGGGGTCCAGAAGGGCTAAATCACCTGTTAAGGTCCCACAGTAACTTGCATAGAGGAGTCTCCAAGACAGTCCAACTCAGAAGTTCAAGGTTGCAGACCTTTTTCCTTAGAGATAAGGCACCAAGAATGGTGAAAATGTTGGACACGCCACGCTTTGGACAGCATCTGACACATAGTTGGTGCTTGCTCATAAAGTAGGTGTTCAGTCATTGCAGTGGCCTCCTCCTTTAGCCAGACCTCCCTTCCCATGGTCAGGATGTGTGTGTTCCCCTGGGGGATGACTCTGGAGAGACAAAACATGGGACACAGGGACCACCTGCTGGGCCCCAAGAGCCAGGGTCAGGGGCAAAGGCATTTCAGATGCCTGGGTCCTGATCTCTAAACCAGGGTCTTTTCTGCAAGTGAAGATGGGAAAGGGTGAGTGCTGGCGCAGTCTCTTCCTCTCTCTTTGTGGAAAGGTATGATGAGGATTGGGGATAAAGCAGAACTGATATCTCTGAACCTGTAACTAATATCCAGAACCCAAAATGGCCCTGGTTGGCTTTAAGCTTCTTGATTCGGATTCACCTTTTTTTTTAGCACTCACTACATGCCAGGCACTCAAGTATCTTGCAATGTGCCAAGCAAAGGTATATCCTTATTCACTTGCCTTTTAGAACGAAGGTTCCTGTGGACACCAGGCACAGTGGCTCACACCTGTAATCCCAGCAACTTGGGAGACCAAGGCAGGAGGATGGCTTGAGCCCAGGAGTTCGAGATCAGCCTGGGCAACATGACGGGACTGATTTCTACTAAAATAAAATAAATTTGCTGGGTATGGTGGTGTGCGCCAGTGATCCCAGATACTCAGGAGGCTAAGGCAGACAGATTGCCTGAGCCCAGGAGGTTGAGGCTTCAGACTGCAGTGAGCTGTGATCACACCACTGCACTCCAGCCTGGGTGACAGACTGAGACCCTGTCTCAAAAAAAAGGTTGCTTTAGTCAAATTGGAATCTACCTCATCATGCCATCTCCTGTGCGGTTACTAATAATGAAAAAAATAAACAGCCTAAGCAGGGACTTCCTTGCAGTCACTGAATGGTCCTGTGGAGTGAAACCTACCAGTGACCTTGGCCTGAGTGTCAACAGCGTACAAAGCCCTGTAGAACTCCTTGCTCCTAGAAGGACAATAACAAACACAATCTTGTACAGACCAAGAGTTCAGTAGCACCAAATCCTTGTCTAATGGTCTGCTGAGAACCAGTTTTGGGAAAGAAGATCTTCAAGAATGGATAGTGACTTGATGGGAATTTCTGGACCCAGTCATGACAGAAGGGAATCTTTTGGACTTCTGAAAAATCAGCAAGTGCTCAACAGTCTTCACCAAGCAAAGCAAATGTTGGAGGACAATAGTCAATGCCAATGTCATCAGGAGTCAAACAGTAATGATCTTGTCTACCACTCCTCATAGGGCCTGAAGCTAGAATGCGGTTATTTACTCCTTCTCCCATCTACTTCTCCCTGGATCTCAGTGCAGGCCAGAGTAAGTGAGTCCCACAGAAGTGACCTCATCCTCCCCCAGGGCCATTAGAACAATACCTCCCCCTTTGGGGCACCTGTAAATCAGGGCCCCAAAAGGGTCTGGCAGTGCTGGAATGAGGTGTGGCTTGGCAAGGAGACCTGCATGTTTAGTACAATGGCGTGATTGTGTGGATTGTTCCAACCCAGCAGCGCTCAAGTGGTCACATGTTCCCTGGGCAGCAGGTGCTATAACCTTTGCCCAGAGATTTGGAGCCTTCGGTGGTGAGACTGAGTGCCGACGAGGAGAAGAGCTGTCTGGCTGTCTCCCACTGCCCTTGGGATCTGGGGAAGGTCACTCCCTGACCCTGCCCATGGCCTGTGCCCAATTCTCACCCATATTCTACTCAGAGGGTCCTCAGCTATCCAGAAAAAAGAGAGAGGCAGGCAGCATGCCCAGGTAAACAATAAAAGGCTACTGAGTTTCTGCTTCTGCCACTCGCTGCCAAGAACCAAAGAGGGGCAGGCATGGTCCAGTGTTTATCTTATTAACTGCTGTGTGCCCAGCACCCAGCACCACACCATCACAATGAGGCCATTGTGTAACCCTTGCCACTCAGTCATTCCATCGAACACTCATGTAAGCACAAGCTTTTACTGAGCATTGTCTCTGTGCCAGACACTGTTCTAGGCACTGGGGATACAGCAGTAAGCAAAACCACCAAGAATTCCTGCCCTCATGTAACTTACCTTCTACTGGGGGGAGACAGATGATAAATAAATAAGTGAAGTAAACAATATGTCAAATGGTGAAGAGAAATAAAGCAGAGTGAAAGGGATAAAGCCGGTGGTGGCGTGGTGGGGGAGGCAGCGTTGGTTTGCAATAGGGGGATTGGAGAAGAGTTCCCTGAGAAGCTATCTTGGAGCCAAGACTTGGAGGTGAGGGCTCAAGCATCTCGTCAGCCCATCTATGGCAGTATTGGTCCTAGACCAGCATCCCCTCCTCACTTCTCTGATCTGACTGTCATCAGACAGAAACTTCCCCTGGGCCACTGGAAGATTTTGAGGTGGGAGGAGCCATATCTGCTTGCAGTGACTACTGGGCTTGGGGAAGCTGAAGCTCACCAAAGGACATGGGAAGATAGGATGGGGCTTACACTCATTCTGGTCTTCACAGGGCTGCAGCCCATCACCAGCAGTCAAGGATAGAATTGAGAGTCAAAAGCTGACTATGACAATATTTTCCCACCCATCCCCATCACCACTTCCCTCTATCCTCAGGGCTGCCATCATCCCTTAGAATTATGGGAACACAGTGCCCCACCAACACCCCACCCTGCCTACAACCTGGCCTCCTCCAATCCATTCGCCACACTGTAGCCAGAAAAAGCTTTCCAAAACATGTCTGTTCCTTCACTTTCCCCAACTAAGATCCCTTTGCTTTTTAGTATAAAGTCCACATTTCGCAACATGCCTACAAAGATTTTTGTGATCTAACCCAGCACACTTTCCCAGACCCATCTCTCAGCTCTCACTACAGATAACACACACACACACACACACACACACACACATACAAACATGCACTCTATTACTGTACTTTATTTCCCACTACACTGAACTTAGTTCCCTAAATGTACCTGGCCCTGTCTGGATTCTGGACCTTTTTCTGCCAGTACCAAAACTTTCCACCTTTACCCTTCACATTCTCACATTTGCCTGGTGGATTCCAACTTTTCTTTCTAGTCTCTGCTTAGAGGTCTCTTTTTCTGGACAGCCAAGACTCTGTGGGTTACCCTCACTGCTCCCCACACCTCACCCTCTACACTCTAGCCACATTACAACACGAAGCATACCTCCCTACCAGGACCTGTTTATTGGTTCCATGAGGACATGGTTCTTGTTTCAGTCGCCACTGTGTTCCCAGGTCCTAGCAGATAGTCCAGCACTTACTAGATGCTCAGTAAATGCTTGTACAGCTAAATACGTCAAAGGGGAGGAAGACCGGAAAATAGAAAGGGCTGTCCTGGTGAGGGAACCATGGCATTATATTGATCATCATAATTGCCTCATCCCTTACTTTTCTCCATTTCTTAATAGTTTACAAATCATTTTCACGTCACCCTGCTAATAAGATGTGGCTGTTACATGTATAGTTTTACTAAGTGTGAGAAACCCGAGAATTTGAGGTCACTGCTCAGAGCAGAGCGGTATCACGAACCCAGGTCTCTCTGACTTTGAGTCCAGGGTGCTTTCCACAACTCACAACTCCTTGGGCTCTAGAATGGAGAGACTAAGTTTCAAACATGGCAGTACAGCTATCTCTTGAATCCTGAACAAGAGACCATAAGACTGAACTCAGTCACCTAATTTGACCTGTCAAAGTGGCCTGAGGATCTCAGGGGGTCAACGTGTACCCTCTCTTTATTTCCTGGTTACCTGTGGGCAGTCAAGGCTGCTTTCAGGATCAGGAGCATTACCCAGTCAGGACGTGCATCCTAAGCTTCTGTACACCTTGGTCACTGCCTGGAAAATGGCAATGGCCCTGGACTGGGGAATCTCTCCAGGTACTCCCTTCTTACACTTCCCTACCTGCTTACCTTTAGTCTTTAAAGGGATATTCAAAAGCTGCAAAAAGACAAGACAGACTAGGTTTATGGGAAGCTAACTTGTCCATATTCATTCTAAAGGTGCCCAACCTGTACTCCTACAGTTCCATTTGTCACTTCTCATCTCTCCAGGAAAATATTTATACATACAGTTCATTACAGAACAATCTTTTTTTGTGGAGTACACTATCTTGGCTCACTGCAACCTCCAACTCCTGGGTTCATGGAGAAACTGAGCCTGGAACGCCATGGCTCTGGAAGCCATGGGAATGGTATCTTCTATTCTGGATTCTGCTCTCCAGAGTCACAGGTCCCTGGTAGCATGGAACACTCTCTCAGAACTCAGAGAGTTCTCAGGCAGTAGAACTTGGCAGCCCATTGAGCTGCTGGAGTAGGCTCTAGTCTGTGACTGTAGTCTTGGACACCATAAGAGCAGACTCCTGAGCCCCAGAGAGTGCACAGTCAGATCCAGGATGGAAGGGAGGAATAAGGTCACTCACACCTGAGAGACCACCTCCTCAGTTTGTCCTCATTGCTCCTTCTCCCCAGCCGCCTTGCCCCACTGCCATTTTTGGGACCTCTCTCTGTCTCTCGGTATCCCTGGTATAATGACTGTGACACCTCACCAAGGTCCATGAGCAATGCTTCTCTGCCATCTTTCTTGTGGCTAGTTTGACTTTCAGCCACTAACATTTATTGAGCACTCACTGTGCTCCAAACACTTTGTCTGCCTTAAACATCATAATATCGTACAAGAGAAGTGCCATTATTAGTCTCAGTCTTCAGACATAGAAACTTTGGCTCAGAGAAGTTGAGTGATTGGCACAAGGTCACACAGCCAGTATGAGAATGTGCCAGGGTTCTGGCTTTGGCCACCAGATTCCCAGCCCAGCAGTGTGACCCCTATGGTCTCTCTGCATTATGGAAGAAAGGGTACCAGACCCCAAATAGGAAAAAAATCATTCTCTCAAGACTCTAGGCCATCTTCACTGGAGCAAGTGATTCTACTTAAAAAATAAAATCTCAGAGCAGATGGGATCAGAATCTATAAAGTGCAGGGAATGTGGACAAAGTGGACAGAAATTACCACAGACACAGCACACTCCAGGAGGTTCAAAGGAGTGGTGTTTGGAACAAATAAAAGGAAACGCTACATGACATAAAATATGGTAGGCCTAAAAATAGAAAGAATTTTAAAACAAGTTTAGAAAATGTGTAAATGGATGACTCACTCATTGTTGCCACAAGTGTGTTCTGTGTCTGTGCTTTGCAAGCCCAGTAGGAGTTCAGTCGGAGAGCGATGGGATTCACCATGACACCAGCCTTTGATTCCTTTACATTCTTGCAGTTACCTACCCACTCTGTGGGCCTAAAAATCATACATCTCGTTACTGGGGTGAAGCTTCTTCTCAACAGTCCACTAGTGGCCCCTAACACTGACACTGTTTTTAAGTTTATTTTCTAGTTTATTCTAATGCTTCCTTGGAGTTATTACAGTTGTCCATGCCTTGGAGCTACTCCATGGGGTAGTGAAGAGAATGCTGGTTCAGGTGTTAGATGGACCTGAGTTCAGATCCTGGTTCTGCTGCTCAGCAAATGGGTGACCCAGAGCACCCTCTGCGGCACAGTTGCCTCAAAGCCCCGGCTTCACTGGGTGTTGTGAAAGATAAATGGGGCTGTGTAGAAGGCACTCCACAGTTCCTGGCATTTAGTAATACTTAGTAAATTACAGTAGTAGTAGCTGTTGTTGTTAGAAGGAAATACCATGCTTAGCATTCCCTCGGGGTAATGGTATGTCCACCCTGGTGTGGGGGCCATAAGCAGCAAGGATAGCCACTGAAGCATAGAGAGGAAAATGGGGTTCCAGACCCCTAAGCCCTCCAGGCTGCTCCTTCAGATGCAGGGAAGGCAGGCGCTGTGTGGTCCACAACATGACACAAGAGGACACAGCCCTGTAGTGAGCCTAGCCCCATGAAGGAGTGGGTGAAGCACCCAAGTTTGCTCCGCTCAGAATGTGCCAGAAGCCCTCCTGGGGTAAGCAAAAGGCCAGTTAGATCTCTTGAATCTTCTCTATGCCTCAACCTCATTCCCTTGCCCCACTCAAACCTGCAGAGTCCCTGGTCCCTTCAACGGTCCCTGGGCACTGCCAGGAGCTGGGGAGGATAGGCCCTGTTCCGTGGTTTGTGCCCACAGCAGGAACCGCTGGCATTCCAAGGCCACAAAGAACAAAAGCCAACCCTGAGTCTGCTGAAAAGCCCTGGGCCTGGGTTTTTTCCTTGGCACTTCCCCAAGAACAGCTGTCAGGAAGGCAGCCACTCCAGGGCCCTGGCACTGGTTGGAGAGGATTCCTGCACCCTGACTCCTGCTGCTCTGGGCTGGACCACAGGGGCCTAGCTGAGGGGAGGGCATTCCTGCCCGGTGAGCTGCTCTCATTCTTATGGTTTTCATTGAAATGTGCCTGTGGAAGAATCACCAGCAGAATATCATAGAGAAATATGACCCTCCAGGATACCTCTATCAAGGATCAGATAGTAATGCGCAGATGATGTAATGCACCACTCTCTCAGGAGCAAATGAGATAAATGGAAATGTTCATGGAGGCTTACTGAGCAATGGAGGTTTCAGCAGTGGCTGTTCCCACCTTCACCATAAGGTCTGTCCTCAGTGTAGTTGTGAATGGAGTCAGTGTAGTTGTGTGGAGTCAGTGTAGTTGTGAATGGGAGCTTAAATGGAGGGCTTTACTCTGG
The DNA here is from genome assembly GCF_028858775.2 of Pan troglodytes. Classification (NCBI taxonomy): domain Eukaryota; kingdom Metazoa; phylum Chordata; class Mammalia; order Primates; family Hominidae; genus Pan; species Pan troglodytes. Next base: position 27,636,428 of record NC_072410.2, on the reverse strand, counting down.
GCACACCAGCTCTCTTACAGCAATGGGGATGGAGCTGGAGGCTGTGATCCTAAGAAAATTAATGCAGAATCAGAGAATTAAATGCTATATGTTCTCACTTACAATTGGGAGCTAAGCATTGAACACACAGAGACATCAGTATGGGAAAAATAGACTCTGTGGTCTACTTGAGAGTGGAGGGAGAGGGATGGGTTAAAAAAACTACTTAACTGGGGGCGGCCTCTACAGCCGGCCCCGCTTGTCTCTCACAGGATCCCTCCTCCTGCTCCTGGCATGCTCCTGGCAGCCATGAGTCCGCCCGGTTGCATGCCCACTCGCCTCTGCCTGGAGGAGTGCTGCCGCGGGGGCGCGCCCCAGGTCCCCTACCCTGAGCCCTGATGCCCAGCTCCAGCGTCAAGATGCCAGAAGAACAAGAACCCAGCGCCGGCCTGACCTACCCAGCGCCTGCACCCCGGCCTGCAAGACACCGCGCCCTCCTCTGCTCTGCGTGGTGCGTGGAGGGGCCCCTTCGGATGGATCGCAGCCGCTGCCACCATAGCCGCCACCATAGTTGCTGAGGCAGGCGTCAGTGGGAAGGACCTGAGAGTGGCTTTCCCAGCCGGCTGCCACACAGGACCTCTGAGTGCTTAGCCCGCCCGGCCGAGAGCTCTAAAGTCAAGGCATGACTTAACAGCTTATCTTGTAGGAGAACAGCTCAACTCAAAGGCAGATTGCTAGTTTGGAGTTTATTACAAGCAGAACTGCTATGATGTGCTTTTAGCACTGAAGTGAACTCCATTGTAAGTACAGAAAGTGGCATCTCTGCTTTCCCCCAGAAGCACAATCGTATACACCTTGCAGACTTGAATCACTGAAGATGTAAGCCAACTGTTACTCTGAGTTTCGGAGACCCCCTGTGGACAGCATGAAGCCTGTCCCTGATCAAAGTCTTAGTAAGCAGGAAGGAGTCAAGGTTAAGGAATGCGTCTGATTACCCTGAACTGTAGTACCTTGGAAAGTGAACCAAGGCTTGAGTTTTGTTCTGGAAGCCTGCCTTGCCTGCTTCTGTAATCTGGCGCTCTGCATGTGAATCTTGGATCTATATGGACACCGCTATATGTTACGGTCATGATTCTCTGCTCTTCCATAAGCTCAGACTTGGCACCTTATTTTACTTCTGAGCCACCTCTACCGTCCAGAAACGTGGTGGACCTGTAGAACTACATTGTTCTGCCAAACCTGTGACCACTCATAGCTCATGGTTGCATAATGGAAAAAAGGATAGAAATATGGAACATACAAAGCTTCATCAGGGGACTTTGACAATGCTTTCTCTGAACTTCTCTCTTTTGGGTTTCTACCAATCCATTGCCAACAATAGCGTTGGTATTATTTTGAGTGGCCCTGTAACAGTATCCGTGGCAGTTTTTGGTGATTTTGGTTCATCCACAAAGTATGTTATTACAGAGGAGGAAAAAGTGCTGTCAGGATAATAGAAACGATGTCAGCTGTGATCACGCAGAAAATCCAGAAGAGTTCAGCAGAGGAGACAGCTGTGTCTATTCAGAAACAGACAGCAACATTTTACGTTGGAATCCTCTTATTCTGCCACCTATCTCAGAGGACTGTGCTGAAGAGACAACATGGCCTCCGTCTGGTGTTCCTTTGCACAGCCCCTCAGGGGTCCTCCAGCAGCTCCAGGAAACTGGAGGATGTGCAAACAACCAGTCATGTTCCAACTTCAATCCTGTAACTAACTGCACAAAACAGGCCTGGGAGTGAACTGTTTGAAGGACCTTAATTCAAATCAGAGAAAATCACTATTTTTTTTTTGTAGCATAATGTCATGTGAATGTGTCTTAAAGTGTGAGCCCTTTTATATTATTTACGCCTTAAAAGTTTTCTTACCCATTCCTTCCTTCCTCTCAGGAAGAAACAACCTTGTTTTGCATAGCTTTCAATCACCTGGAGGGCAGAGGGATCATTCCATGTTTTCTAACAACCATAGTGGCAGTAAGAACTCCTCATGCAAACGATTCCGTCTCTTGGATGCTTCTGCTCAGAGGAAATGCAGAGGCCAATTGAAGGTTGCCACCAGTGAGGTTTTCAGGTGGAAAACTGTCTTTTAATAGTGTATTATCAAACTTTCTGAGAACACTTTGAAGTCAACCACAGTTTTGACCCAGTGTTTATAATAGCAGACCTGGCCGATGAATTTTTTAAGAGTGCCTTCCACCAAAGTGGTAACGTGACCAGACGACTTTCTCTCTATCTGCACGTAGGCACAAGTGATGTTCAGTCTTCTAGGCACTAGTCATAAGTGGTGTCGTGGACATGGTAGAGTGTGAGATGTAGTTGAACGATTGCAGTATGCAGAAAAGGAACCAAGACCAGAGAGACAAATAATGCCTTACTATCCCTCTGCTTTAAAATTACATTGATTGATAAAATGGCTGGTATGGGGCTCTTTTTGACTGCTTCTAAGAGTAGGAACAAAATAAGACTTTAAGTCGTGGCTTGAAAAGAAAGATACACATTTTCAGAAGAAAGAAATGGGAGGGCTGCAGGGAACCTGTCTTGGAGGGAGCTCTTCAGTCAACTCCATTAGCCTAGGAGCGTGCTCATGGTGTCACACTGCCAGTAAGTAGTCACTCTCTCACTTCCAACAGGGGCAACAGCCTGAAGGTGTGAGTGTCAGAAAATACTTACTTTGGAAGAAAAGGTGTTTTGTTGTTGTTGTTGTTGTTGTTGTTGTTTTCTTCCCTGAAGTTTCCTGACTTTTTTTTTTTTCAGAATGTCTTCCTTGTAAACAGGCACCTAAAGCATTGGTCAGCAGAGTTCCTGATGACTGCTGCCTCTGTGTGACAAGGACATTGGAGCTATCTTTGGAAGGCTATTCTCCACATTAATAAATGATAATAATATATTTTTTAAAAACTACCTATTGGGTACTATGCTGACTACCAAGGTGACAGGATCTGTATTCCAATGACAGCAGTAATGCAAACATACAATTCTGTAGCCATTTATATTTTAATAGCATTATACTCTTTTAACCATCCTCATCTTGTATATAATCTCATTGTATATTAGAATACAGTTATTAGAGCAATAAGGAAGAATGGATAAATATAGTCAGCTTTTTGTTTTTGTTTCGTTTTGTTTTTGAGACAGGCTCTCACTCTGTCACCCAGGTTGGAGTGCAGTGGTGAGATCACAGCTCACTGCAGAGTCGACCTCCCCAGATCAAGCAGTCCTCCAACCTCAGCCTCGCAAATAGCTAGACTACAGACTGAATTGTCATGCCTGAGTAATTTTGTTGTTGCTGTTGTTGGAGAGACAGGGTCTCACCCTGTTGCCCAGGCTTCTCTCCAACTCCTGGCTCAAGTGATCCTCCCACCTCAGCTTCTAAAAGTGCTGGGACTATATATATATATAATATACATGTATATATGTATATATGTATATTTTCTGTATATATAATAATAGTCCTTGGAAAATTAGATTACTACTTGAAAAAAATATATATGAATGACCGCTTTGAAATATATGTATTTTATATATATACATATATACACACACACATATATATGCATATATATGCAACCTTCCGGTGACAGTAGGTACGCTTTTGCCTTCTGAGATGAACATATTCATGATGATAAATATTTACTATGAATTCAGCTAAACATGAAACTCAGCAATATTCATATCTATTTTTCTCTATTTCTACCTAAATCTGTATTTGAAAAGTTGTGCCTAAGCCTTCCTAGTTAGTTAGATTTTTATCCTTTACCATTCAATGCGTGTGTGGCTTGGAGACTGTTTTCACAGATCAGGAAGTTGACAATTATGTCCCACATTCAGTGGACTAACAACTCAGAGATCCTCTCTGTCATTAAACTTTTAGATCAGAGTTACTCCTTATAGATGGAGTCAGCCTTTTTTAGACTTTGTCCTCAGCAATCCTCATTAAAGGAGGCATTATTTTCTTGCTTTAAATAAATTCAAAAAACACATATCAGAAACTTTTGATATGTTTGTTGTGTGCCATATTGCCAGTAATTAAATTAAATACTAGAAAATACACCATTAAATATGATATTTGATATACAGTTGGCCCTCCATATGATAGGGTTTTGCACCCATGGATTCTCATCATGGATTTAAAATTTTCAGGAAAAAAATTGAATGATTACGTTTTCACTGAACATGTGCAGACTTTTTTTTGCTTGTCATTATTCCCTAAGTCATATAGTGTAACAACTACTTACATAGCATTTACACTGCATTAAGTATTTTAAGTAATCTAGAGATAATTAAAGTACATTGGAGGATGTGCTTAGGCTACATGCAAATACTTCGCCATCTTATGTAAGGACATCTGAGGATTATTAGCATCCAAGATTTTGGTATCTGTGGGGAGTCCTGGAATCAATTTCTAGTCGATACTTAAGGAAAGGCTTCATACCAAGTTAACATGAACAAAATATACGTATTTCTGATAATAAGGATATTTTACTGCACATGTATCTTAAAAATTTCAAAGACCTAAATAAATTTGGAATTTTATTAAATTGTAATGAGGCTTTTGAGTATTCTGTATTTTCTGAAGCAAAAAGTGAGTCTTATTTTCTATTCTGGTAATGACATGTTCCCAGGTAACTGTCTGTAGGATGCCATCAGTGAAATTACTAAAATCTAACAGGTTTTCAGTCTTTTATCTGTATCATTGTCATTCTGTTAAGATCTGTGTCCATCAATAGTTTGTTCCTGAGCTAAAGAAAATTGACTGAGCCTATCAATTTGATAAGCGTCCAATTTATATCTTCATTAAATAATATTTCTCAGTATCCCTGCTGATTTTGGTTACATTCAGTAGCCAAAATCAATGGTAATACAGGGTAAATTTGGTAGCCTTTTAAATAGTTGTATCATATGTTTTCATCAATTAGTTTGTGCATTTATTCTTTTATTCAAACAGACAATTATTGAATATCAGTTATATCTTAACCATTGTCTACTTTCTTGGAATATAACTGTATGTAGTACAAACACAATCCTTTTCTTGTAATTTGAAAAGCAGAAAATAAGCCTACTATTACATTGTGAGTTTTACAAAGAAAAGTATAAGGTTTTCTGAGTCTTTAAAACAAATAGCCTAATCTAGCCCAGGAGCTAAAGAAAGAATTCCCTGAAGAAATATTGGAACTTACACTTGATGAAATGGGACTTAGCAGATGTGGAACAGAGAAAAGCAAATTCCAGTTCAAGGGGAAGAACCCTGTGCTCTTGCATTAACCCATCAGTTTGGATAAACACACACAGGTATTCATTTACCTGGGCTGGCTTGGAAATCAAGGGAAAAAAAAGATACAGCATAAAAGAAAAGACATGCGCAGTATTCTAAGAGAGAGTAGTTTAATGAAAATCAAAACAAATGTATACCTCCACAATTTAAAAATGGTACAAATTTTATAGAAACAGATAAACAAAATCAAGTAGTCAGTAGGTTAGCATTTTCAGAAGATGGTGTTTCTGATACCTTTAGTCATGTTACTGACCTATCCCTGATTCTGTGAGTGCAAAGCAAAGCACAACAAACGTCTAAGAGTGTAAGGGAAAGAACCTGAGAGGCTACAAATGAGAAACCTGTTGGCCACATTAACAAAGCTTACCATACCAGATTCATAATCTAGAAACATCCCTATATGTCCTAGAGGCCTTTCTGTATATTGAGGTAATAGTGGGGAAGAGGTCTTGAGATGACACCAGTAGCCTTCTTGACACAAAATGTAGAAAAAATTTCTTGGAGTTAAACAGCATGTCATTTCTCATAGTCCAAGAATCGTTGCAAAATCCAACAGCCCAGTTCCAACACTGCCCAACATCCACCTCTCAGTAATATCTTCAAAAGTGAATGGCAGGGCTTGCCATCAAGAAAACAGATTTTGTTGGAGCTGGGGCAATGTTGAGATCATCAGAAACAAAGAGTGGCTGTCTCAGAACTTCAAACGAGGGAGATGTAACAAGTGGTTATTTTATTATCCCAGGAAATATGTGCTGCAGGAATAAGAAAACAGTCACATGAAAACATAGTGTTATAAACTTCTAATGGACGTGGGCTTTCCATAGTGTCTACATATGTCAGGTTGTCACTGGAAATATGGGTCAGGACAGCAGGAACACTCGAGAAGTTTACTAATGTTCAAGGGTTACTCCATATTCATAACAAGCAAATCCTGAACCAGAAAAATGGGGAAAAATTACAATATTTTTTGGAATCTATAAAGAACAGAAATTATTGCTAAGCTCACACGCCCTAGAACATTTAAATTTGTGGAATTTTTAATAATTCAAAGTGACTAGCAAAAGCAGCTTGCTCTTATTCTCAGAAAAATAATGTAAATAATAACTCTTATTTTAAATAACCACTTTGTCTCAGATTTATGGATTTTTCACTGAAGCATGCATAGGTATAATAAAGTAAAAGAAAATCCACATATGCTTTTGAAAGATTTCTTTGTGAGAATTCTCTGCCAGAGTATCTCTTGAGAAAGGGATAAATCCAGTGAAATTAGTTGCCAGTTGACTTTGTGGCTGTTGTTATAAATATTCCTCTAATGTTTTTAATATCGTGGATGATTATACAAAGTATTTTGTGTATTGTTATACACCACTGTAATACTGAGTGTCAGTAACAAGCTGGGGCTTGACAAGCTTAGCTGAGGCAGGCATCCTGCTTCCTCAGACCCAGCTTCCCTAAGTGCACCCTACAGCCTTTCCATTTGAAGTTGGAATCCACCATCTGCTACCTACAAAAGCCCCAAATCCTTGAGGGTCTTTTCTTTTGCTTCTTTACACCCTGCTTTCACCATACACTGTCAGAAATACTTACCCCTCCCCCATAAGTCCTGGCGTAGTTTGGGGCTGTTATGTCAATTTCTTTATACACTTTGACAATTAAAATTGGAAATGGTAATTTTCTCTATGTGATTTCTCTATAGTTCCTTGAAAATAATAGCCCTGCCTAACAAACAAACAAAATCTTTCTACCCTTTAAGAAGGGGAAGACTAAATATACTATGAAGGAGGGTACATTTTCATAAGAAACTATGTTCCCACTTCAGTATTAGACTGATCACTGTTACAGTCCTCAAAACTTGAATATAGGAAGAAATTTACCTTTCTAACACATTTCTAAAATTAGGTAAGAAAGAATAGAGAAAGTCTTAGCATTCATCACAAAATTCATAGTGAAGGCTTAATTTATTAGATTCCTATGGATGGGTGAGCCCAAAGTTTATAGCAATTGGTATCCAGGAAATGGCCATTGAGGAAATATATTGCATGGATTCCCAAATTTCTAAATATCTGAATATATTGAAATACAAATTCAAAAACCTTCAAATAAACTTTTTTACTGCAGTTTTTCAGCAATTGAATGAATTTTGAAAGGAAATTTTTTTCTGGGGTGTTTTCTACTGTTTTTGTTTGTTTGTGTTTTGCTCCTGGATCAAGAAAAACTGACTTTGTCTCTTTTGTTACTAGACAAGCAATTCACTTTCAAGCATCATGAAAGCATCATTCCAAACACATCACAGAAGGCAAAGAGAATGAGGTCATTTTTCCCAGTGGACTCTCTTGTTCTTAGTCCTAATCTGGAGCAGCTCCAGGTCTGGTTTATGGTACATTTCCTTCAGTTTCTTATACATTCCTCCTACGGCTTTCTCCTTTCATTTCATTCTGTCTTTACTGTCTTTACTTCTCTTTGCTTTCCTATTCCAGTCTCTCCAAGTGACATTCCTCTTCCTCATAAAGCAAATGACAAACTCTGCAATACACAGCATGAATCATCTTCCTCCGTAGATTCACATGACCCTGAAGTAATAATGAAATCATTGGAACACATAGTCTACTTTTATTCATGCCTTTTTATTTCTTGTTTTATCTTAAGATATTTAGCAATTTGTTGCAATGAATGAACCAAAAATTAGAGACTGGTTTCTCTTTTGTTTCTTCCTTTTCTTTCCTTCTTTTCTATGTATGTATGTATGTATATATGTATTTGCACCAGAAGTCAAAATCTGGCCTTCAACTCTTTGCCCTCAAGTATCTACACTTGATTTAAAAATGGTAGCTTATGATTTGATAATTAATTATCTTATAATACACAAAAACCTCATTACTAAATCCGTTTAGTTTCTTTATTCTCAAATATTTTACCTGTACGCTGATTTTTTATTCTCAAAAACAATAGCGAATATTACTTCATAGAATGACATAAGATGTTTCCAAAATTTTTTCTTTTAGCAGTTCAAAAACTACCTGCTAACCAGAGCCTGACTCCATTAGTGCAACTTGCTTCTTCTTTTCTAAGGCTTTGCCCTACACATAGAAGCTGACTTCCATGCTATTCTCAGAGACATTATTCAACAGACAATCACCTTCCAATATTAATTTCCTCTCTCACTTTCTTGTTCTCACTTTATCTTTGTTATTTTCTCTCAATTTTAAAACCTACTTTATTTACTCCCACTGTTTCGAAATAAAACTAAATAGCTACATTGACCCAATATCTTCACTTGATTTTTGTGCTATCTCCTTTGTCCATAACAAAGCATATTCCTGACCACATGAGTATGTTCTCTGTACTCATCTGTGAAACTTTCCATCTTTCTTCAACTCAATGAAATCTTTCATACCCAACAGTTTACACAAACCATGTTCTTTGTCTCACCACCAATATCCTTTGAACTACATTCTTTATCTGACCACGAACTTCCTTTGCTAAACACACATATTTTGATTCCTATTATTTCTAGTCCTTTCTTCTGTAAAACTCATACAAACTTGGTTTCTGAAAATTATTTTTAAAAATAAAATAAAACCTTCTCTCCGATTTTTCTTCTATCAACTACTCGTGTTTACCAGTTTTTCTTTCCTAGCCTGGCCCATTAATACATGGATTACGGAAGGTGTTTTAATTAACCCCACCCCTCCACTGCCTCCTTGGCACTTTCCTGATTAACCTGAAAGCTCCAGAATTGGGGACAACTGGTTCCCCTTTCATTCCCCCATATGGAGGTCGGGTTGGGTGGCCTCGCAAAGCCCCAGCTGCCTTTACATATTTTGGTAGTGGTTCAATTGTCTTTCTGGAAAATAATCATTTCAGATCACTAATTTAACCCACCCACTTTCTCTTACAGATACAAAGAATGTGCAGGGAGAAAGCAGAGTTTTCTTTAATCTTGGAGCTGTGGATGATGGACAGAGAAGCTGACTGCTTTCTCTCTGCACACTCTCTGAAAAAGCCTTAGTTCCTCCTCCCTGCACTCCCTGCAGCCCCTCTCTTTACCCTCCTAAGACCTTTAGTGCTCACACTTTATCCAGCTCATGTAGATACTATTCCCAGTAACCAAAATCTCCCGCTATTATTAACACAAGAGGAATAGAGGAGAAATCCATCCCCCATCCCTACTCCTGTCAGAGCAAGACAGCCACCCCAAACATCCCTTCATCTCCAGAATTTTCCCACTAGTAATAAGGAATAGTCAAGATCAACCCTTTGGGTGCATTTTTCTAACCTCCTTTCCCAAGTGTAGCTGACTTAATTGAAACATTTTCTAAAGCCGAAAACTTGCACTTGAATTTGCCAATAATTTGCTGGAGACACCTCGTGGTCCACAGTACCATATCTGAGAGTAAACCACACAGTCAGGTAATTAGCCATTGTGAAAGATGGGGGTGGTATCTGCTTGTTATTAGGGATTCTATACATTTCAGATCTCTCTCTCATATATGCAATATATATATGTAATATATTATATATGATACTGGAAGTAAACTACATATTAAACAATATATAACACATATATTCATGTATATGTATAATATACATATATATTATATATAGCTAAAGACATAGATACATAGATATGTAGATAGATATGTACCTCTAGCTCTACCTATGGTATTTCTTTCTCACTCGTCGTCACTGTTGCTCAGGCTGGAGTGCAGCGCTGCTATCTCACTCACTTCAAATTTTGCCCTCCGGGTTCAAGCTATTCGCATGCCTCCGCCTCCTAAGTAGCTGGGAGTACAGGCATGTGTCACCACACTCTGCTAATCTTTGTATTTTTAGTAGAGAGGGGGTTTCACCCTGTTGACTAGGCTGATCTCAAACTTCTTACCTCAAGTGATCTGTCTGCCTGGGGCACCAAAAGTGCTGGGATCACAGGTGTGAGCCACCACACCGGGCTTACAATACATTCCTGGATGAGGTGTTTTGGAGCAAAGATGGGCAAAAAGGCTGCTAGGTAGGGTCCTGGAGGGATACTGCAGGGACCAAGAGCAGTGCTTGGAGGAGGAGAGGATCAGGACATACTGCAGAAGTTGACCTTCAGGAATAGCTGGAGGTGGCCAGGCACAGTGATGGAGCTGGATCCAGTGAGGTGGGGCTGAGATTTCTGCTGGGCTGGAAACGAAGAGGACTGCCCAGAGAGACTTCTGTCAAGGTTGCAGCCAAAGAGTATAAGCTCACTGTATCCCTGGCACTAAGGTTCTTTTAAGAACGCTAGTTGTTACTTCATGAACAGTCATATCAAGGCATACTATTTTTGGAAAGGCATTTTCTTCCCTCTGCCCTCTCCTTAAATAAGAAACAAAGAACAATAACAACAACAGCATGTCCTATTGATGCTATTTGTATGGAACGAAACTTGAACTTTTATAAGGTAAAGATCGGTCAAGATAGCTTTCCTAGCATCCTGACTCTAGAGCTCTCCTGTTGATTCCATAAGGTATTCAATAATAAGAGCGTCGACTTTTTGCTCTGTCCTGGTTCTGCTTCTGTCTCCACTTACTTTATCGGGGCCTTCGCTTTTTTTGATCCTATTGTGTCAGCCTTGTTTAATATGTAGTTTACTCCCAGTATATTCTTCTCAGTATGGAATTTGATCCTGGAAGAGAATTTGGGCTGGTTATTTTAAGAGCTGTAGAAGCCATATGGTCCCAGCCTCTTTTTATCTTATCCTGCACTCTTGCTTATTGATGTGTGCAAACTCCCACCCTACTCAGTTTCAGCAGCTCTTTTTTAATTACCTTGCACACTTTCTAATGAATCCTTGTTGCTGACTTGGGGAGTTCTCAAATCTACATGTGTTCTGTTCACCCTCTCTGCTTCATCCTGAAAGGATTCTGATTCCTCATGGATATTGCTGTTGCACCTGATTTGTCTGTGACTATTCATATTTGGGATTTTTGTAGGGTACATTGTCACTCAGTGTTGTTGTAGATATTGTTCATGAATTTTGATTTTGTTATTCTAGATTTTACTGTTTTACTTTAGAGGTTTGGAAATGGTCTGTAAGTATACTGCACCTCTCTAACTTTTCAGAATTTTAAGGTGCAAATTTTGTAAATGTGTAAACAAGGAATGCCTCTAAACTGGATCTCAATGTGTTTAGCAGGTTCCATGAGCTGTGTGTAACAGAAGACCAGAACAAAAGAATTGTAGAAGTAGCTTCTCCACAGGCATCACGGCCTTCTTCTCTTCGAGTGTTTCGGTATGCTGTTTCCTCTGTCTGGACGTCACTTCCACTTCCAATACTTCTTTTTTGAATTAATACTTGTTTTATCAAGGATAAATTTTGATTTAATTGCCTTGCGGAAACATTTTTACATTTAAAAAATTGTATTGTACTTTCTAACAATTGCATTGCATTCAAGGATCTCCCATTATTATGTACAAATATATATATAGTGTGTATACCTATAGGTATACATACACACATACATATATATACACACACATACATATACACACACCCATAGAATCAACACTATTTTTTAAAATTTCTGGTACTTAGGTCAAAGTTGGGATCAAATTCTAGCAAGGGTGCAGGTCTTTATGCATTGCAGATAATATCATTCATTGAATTTTTATTTATTGAATGTAATATATCTTGTTATGTAATATGCATTACTTAAAGGTTTTGTTGGAATTAAATAAAGGAGAAATATGGATGATGAAAGGAATAAAGGAAAAAAAATGTGAAAATCAACCTAACATTTTCTGTAAATCTACTGTGAGATAGGTACTTTATAAGCATTAAGTGTAATCTTTACCTATGTGTAATGTCACTGCAATTTTTTTATTTTTGTTTTTCGTTTTGTTTTGAGATGGAGTCTCGCTCTGTCACCCAGAGTGGCCCGCAGTGGCATGATCTGGGCTTATAGCACCCTCTGCCTCCAAGGTTCAAGCAATTCTCTTGCCTCAGCCTCTTGAGTAGCTGAGATTACAGGCAAGTGTCACTGCACCCCGGTAATTTTTGTATTTTTAGTAGAGAGGAGGATTCACCATGTTGGCCAGGCTGGTCTCGAACTCCTGACCTCAAGTGATCTGCCACACTCAGCCTCCCAAAGTGCTAGGATTATAGGCATGAGCCACCATGCCTGGCCTAATCTCAATGTAATTTTATTCCCACTTCATGAATGTATAGATGAGGTAACAGAAAAGCGAAGAGATCATTATTTTAACCAATGATATTTTATTATAATAGCAAACTCAGAAGTTCAGTTTCTATTTGTCAGTACTTCTGCTTTTTAAACCAAATAATACCATCTTTAACTCTGAGTGTCATGAAGTCAAGAATTGTACCTTTCATCTGTGTGTCACACATAAGGAGGGCAAGACTTAAAAAAGAGTAGATGCTGAATGAATTTTAAAACGCTGTATTTAAAATCACAAGCAAAGCCCCAACTGCATTTGTACATCTCACCATCTAGCCTGAGCTATAGGCCTTACTACCACTTAGTGGCAAATGTGAATTATGGTATCTTCTAAATTGGAAGTAAAAAGAATCAGATCTTTAAAGTTAATTTTGCAAACTTGATGTTAAGAAGCGAAACAAGGGGCATAATATGCAAATACATTTTCTAAATAAATTCAACCCACCAGCCATCTAGAATTCATGAAAAAATGGTGAAAATGCCTAAATCCCCAGAATCTGTAAGAAAATGAAAGTGTGATAGTAAATTTTATGTGTCAGCTTGAATTGGTCTCTGTAAAGTAGGTTTCCCTCCCCAGTAGCTCCTGAATAGAACAAAGGGCAGATGACAGAGGAGTTTGACCCTTTTGTTCCTGCCTCACTTCTTAAGCTAGTACATCTCATCTTCTCTTCTCTTACCCTTGAACTGGGGTTTACACCATTGGCTTCCCTGGTCCCCAGGCCTTCAGACTCAGATTGAATGACACCTCTGGCTTTCCTAACTGACCAGCTTGCAGATTGCAGATCATGGTATTTTTTGCCTCCACAATTTTGTGAGCCAATTCTTCATAATAAAATTGGTCTTTCTGGGTGGGCGGATCACTTGAGGTCAGGAGTTCGAGACCAGCCTGGCCAACATGGCGAAGCCCTGTCTTTACTAAAAATACAAAAATTAGTCAGGCGTGGTGGCGGGTGTCTGTAATTCCAGCTACTTAGGAGGATGAGGCAGGAGCATCTTTTGAATCTAGGAGGCAGATGTTGCAGTGAGCCCAGATCGCACCACTGCACTGCAGCCTGGGCGACAAGACACCGTATCTGTCCCTCTCTGTCTCCTCTCTGTATTATTCTATCTCTCTCTCTGTCACTCTGCTTCTCTCTCTATGTTGGTGTTACTGTTTCTCTGAAGGAGGATGACTAATACACTAAGGAAAAATTACATAAATATATGATAAATTTAACAAAATAAATTTTTAAAAATCGATATACATTATAAAGTTAACCAAATAATAATAACAGTAAATAGCAATTTTCTCTTTTTATAATTTATTTCAAATGTACACATCAGCATAATTTTCATGATTTTAAATTCTGTAAGCATTAGATTGAAAGTCAGAAGCAAGCCAAGAACATATTACTTTATTATTGCTTAACATTCTCCTGGATACTTTAATCTGATACATTTAGAGGTATAAAATGGTGAATATTTTCATTATTTTCTGAAACTTATTTACCTAGAAAAAACTTTTAAATAAAAATTTATTAAGGTATCTAGGGACAAAACACATGATAGTCAGTCGTTTTCATATAAAAAGTATACATCTACTTCTGTGATGCTTATATTCATGAGAACAAAATATGAAAATAGCCAGAAATGTTTAAGAGAATAAAGGTATACTGAGAAGGCACTAACCTTAGGTTGATTTTCAAACATATTAGTAAACCAAAAAAAATTAAAACAATGTTATATCGGTGCATGAATTCATAGAGCAGATAGTGAAACAGAATAGTGTATTTATCTATATTTGTCTTTCTGTGCATCTTTCTCTCAATCCTGAGTGCTTAAGGTGAGATTCACTTGCACCTGAATCAGCAGAAAATATTTGGAGCTTCAAGAATAAATGCAGATGGCACTTAGAGATGCTGTACCCAATGTCATAAGGGATTCTGTGGAGGAGCTCATTCCAATGAAATAGGTAAGTTTTTATTTTGTATTTTCATTTTTTTGGAAATGAGAAAGAAAAGTCTCAATGAAAGCTAAGAGTCAGACATATATACGTAAATATTGCTGCCTACTCCCAGGCATGCGAGTGACCAACTCCCTACTTCAGGGAGTGGAGGAGCGAGATATCAAGAGTACAACAATTTTCTTAAGACACCTACCCCACCTTTCATCAAATATCCCCAAGCCTAGACTAAGTGCAGGGGTCCTGAAAAACATTTCCACAGGGAAGGTCGGGGTCCCAGGCTCATGGGTGTCTTCTCACTGCCTTTAGCAGAACAAAAATGAGTAAAGCAAAGCTTCTTGCTTCAGAAATATTCAGTCTAATACAGTGTGTACCCTACACCTAATCATCGCTTCATTCCAGAAGCTTTAATTGCACAAAATTCACTGGGAAAGGCATGATATTTGTCTGTTTTTTAAGGATAAGGTTGGTATTGGCTCAAACTTATATTTATTCTCCGCAAAGAGTCCCTCCCAGGTTTGTAATCCTGATGTAAGAGGGTGCTGCACCAAGTCGCTTCTTTCCAACCTGTCCTACTTTGTGTAGAGGAGGAGAGCGGGGAAGGAAGAAAAGAGAAAAAAAGCGCAAAGAAGTAAAAAGAGGCAGAAGGAGAGTCCCTTTTCCTTGACACGGATGGCATGAATGGGCTTTTGCGGAGAAACTCTGCCTGACCCTGGAGTCTGAGTCAGGCAGAGTCTGAGTCAGGTGGAGTCCCAGTTAGAAGTCCTCTGAGGAAGCTGCACTAGAGTCACTGCCCTGAGACATCAACTTCCATGTCTTCCCCACCGCTGCAGTCTAAAGAGTTACTGCTTTCTTCCTCGTCGCCATCTTTCTTCCTGTTCTCTTCTGGTTCCATGGAGACATGACAGTTTACCCAAATAGTCTGTGATGCCTCTGTTCCTGCAGCCTGGAGCCCCTGCCCCTCCCCAAACCCTTCTTGCAGACCCTTTGCTGATGAGGACTGCGGATCTGTTTGTCTCAAGCTGGGGGCCGGGCCTCCCATCATCGCCATATTCTTACCCTTAGCATAGGTCGATTCTTTGTATGCAGCATAATCTTCAGGTGACAAAGTCTTGAGCCAGAGATCCAATTCCACTTTGTATTCCTTCTGCAGCAACTCAGCCTGGCTCTTGTAATGATCCTTCTGGCTCTGCGGGATGCGCTGCCAGCGTCTGCCAATCTCTACCATGCGCTCCCTCAGGGACAAATGTTGCAGCTCCTTACTTGACCAGGAATCTTGGTGAAACTTGTGGTATCCATTCATGGGGGGTTTCTGAGGCTCTCCATGAAATTTTACCTTCTTGAAAAATTGATCCGTTTTTGGAAGAGACGTCACTTCTTCAATATTTTTCTGAACTTTCTTTTGCACTTTGGTTTGAATCCTCTTGGAGATATCAGATTTCTTGCCCTTCTGGTCTAAATCAGGGTGCTCTTCCCTGAATCGAACAAGTTTTTCCTCAAATTCTTGCTTTTCCTTCTGGAAATCCTGAATATATTTCTGTTTCATCTGCTCTGGGAGCTCCTTGTATTTCTTTGACAGGATTTTGGTCAGTTCCTGGCTTCTCATCCCAGGGTACATTTGGGAGTACTGGGGCCAATTCTCCTTGAAGAAGCGGATATAAGCAGTAAGGGGCCTCTTTGGAAAGTCTGGATGGTTCCTGCCTTTTTGGCTTTTGTTTGTATTTTTAACACATTTCTTAGCTTCCAGGACTAATTTTTTCAAAGTGCTGAATTTTCTCAAGCTGCAAGAAATCTCTAACCATTTGAGTCTGCACATTTCACCAGAAAAGTTTTTAAAAGCTACTTTTCCCCAGTCCATGTGTGACTGAGTTGAGCTGAACGTGCCGTTGTCATCAGATGGGAGATTATTCTCCATGCATTCCAGTAACCTCAAGATGTCTGCGTTGGACCAATGGCCTTGGCTTCTAGGCAAAGCCATTTTGATGTCTTTGGCTTACTTATAAGATCCCGGTTATGCAGACACCAGAGTAAGAACACAGAGTTCCTTACTTTTAAGAGTCAGTGGATGATTTCTTTCTGGAAGTCCTGCAGTATGTATGATTCTGTATTTCTGAGGAGAAAGAAAGGAAAGTTACTCTGCTTCATTGGGATTAATGAAAAAAAATACACCCTATTTGCCATATATCCCTTGTATAATTAATTTACTCTTAAGGATATAAATAAAATATAGCCCATTTCTGAATGAAAATCCATATTTGCCTTTCATATGCTACATGCGCAATATTCAATACCTCTGCACCCCACCCCAGCCGTCTTTCTGCCAGATCTCGCATGAACCGATCTTAAATTGAGTTGCATAAGGCAAACACCAGACCACTCATCACTTAAGAAGCTTAACAGAACAGAAATGCCCTGAAGACAGAGTCAAGAGTTAAAGTGGAAGGAGAAATGCCTAAACGGGAAAGACTGTTCATTCTACAGTGCCCTGAGTATCGCCATTTTCTAAGCACAGCCCAAATAGCCATAGCTAAAGGTGCAGATGAGAAGTTAAAGATGCAACAGGACAAGCCCAAGAGCTCCTCCAGACATGCATCCAACTGTTACCTTTTTATGAGGGAATGTGAACCTGTGGTAAAAGACTGAATTAAAGATTCTCCAGGACCCATGCATGGGAATGAATGCTTTCTAGCGAACCATACCGCTTCTCCTTTTAAATATCAAGTATTTAATGACAATTATAAAACATTTCAATTTTATTTGGTTAACTGTTCGTCATCTTTAAGCCTCAGTGAAAGTTTGGCTTCCTCCGGAAAGTGCCTCCAAAATACCTGGCATTTTCCATTATAGAACTTGAAAACATGGCAGATCCGATAACTACTGCTTATTTTATTTATTTATTTATTTTTACCAATTTTGTTTTGCCTAAAGTAATTCCTCTGGGACATGATTTCCCAACTAATTCTCCAAATTCTCATAACTCTTTCACTAGTCTTTTTAGGATAATCTTCTATTCTAAGACAAAGCCTAACTTCAGTAAAATTGTGTACAAATACATACAACATTAAATTAAACCAGATCTTAAATAGAGGGTGCATAAGGAGTGTAACATGGGGCCTTCAGGGGAAAATATGCATTAGAAGGGAAAGAGAACAGAGTTAAGATGCCAGTGGAGGTTGAAATTCTGAGAATGAGTTTCAGAATATGTGAGAATATTTTTGAGAACTATTTTTAATTCTCAGTAGAGTATAGAAGGATGTAGCCTTTGAATGACATTAAAAATTCACTAGAAGTATGAAGAATGTTATAATATCACATGCCTCAAAACACAAATTCCTTAATACAGAGATTAAAATGTTTTAAAATACTGGATAATAATTCAAGTCCATATTTGAGGTAGAAGATAAAGAATAGCCATATATCAAATTTATTATGTGAAAAAGACTTTTGGAAAATTGTTCATAATAAATGAAAATATAAATAAAAAATTAAAATTTATGAAAAAGCATTAAAATAAACTGTGAAAAACTTAGAAGAGGGTAAACTTGAGTTATTGAATTTTTAACCTCAAAAATCTGAAAAAAGTCAGTTCATTAGTGTCCTAAAAAACTAAAAATAAACGTAATAATATAACAGGAGAGTAATAAAGAAAAAAGTAACATTCACAAAGGAAAATAAAAAAATTAAAAAATATTTGATTTCATACTTTGTGTTTAAGATCAAAACATACTCTGAAATGGTTCAGGGATAAAAAGATGTCAAACTTCCAAATATATTGTAAGTGATGATTATAAAAAATAAATACATAAATAAATATAAGATGTATTCTAACTCAGAAAAAGGGGAAGTCACATAGACTTGATGTTAGAAAAGAGATGTGGAATACTCAGAATCTGAATTTAGGAAAAGAGGTACTGTCTTCCCAATTGTAAATGTTAGGATGATGCGTATAAAGCAGTGAAAATAAAAATACAGTTGTGTTTTTGTTGTTCTGTGGCTCTTTTATGAGCCAGACATTTTTTCAAATTGCCAGTTAAAGAGTGTGGCCCCCCAAAATATGTGTCTAAGTCCTAACCCCTGAAACCTGTGAATATGACCTTTTGAAAATAGGATCTTTGCAGATGTAATTACCTTGGTAATCTCCTAATGAGATTAGTCTGGGTTTAGGGTGGGACCTAAGTCCAGTGACTCATATCATTATAGAAGAAATCAAAGGAAGATCTGAGACACATCGACAGCCATGTGGAGACAGAGGCAGAGACAGAGCTCACTGGAGCTAGGCTGCCACAAGCCAATGAAAGCTAAATGTTCCCATCAGCCACCAGAAACCAGCAGACAGGGAGGGGCTGGATTTCTACTCAGAATCCCCAATGGGAACCAACTCTGTCAACGTGTTGATTTTAAATTTTAGGTTTTCAGTATGTGAGACAGCAAATTATTGTTTCATCTGTGATAGTTTATTACAGCAGCCCCAGCAAACTAATACACAAATGTTTTACACTTATTATTAATTTCTTATTTTTCTCCTTGAATTTCTATGAGGTCATTTTATGCTTGCTGTTCTATTACTTCCATGATGAAACTGCGACCAGGTGTGGAGGCTCATGCCTGTAATCCCAGCACTTTAGGAGCCTAAGATGGGAGGATCATTTGAACTCAGGAGTTCAAGATAAGCCTGGGCAACAAGTGAGAAACCACTGTCTCTTAAAAAAAGAAAGAAAGAAGCTGGGAAAAACTAAGAATTTCTACAGGGCCAGGCACGGTGGCTCACGCCTGTAATTTCAACACTTTGGGAGGCTGAAGCGGGAAGATTGCTTGAGCTCAGGAGTTTGAGACCAGCCTGGGCAATATAGAGAGACCCTATCTCTAGAAAAACAAAAATTTAGCCAGACCCACACTTGTAGTGCCTGTAGTCCCAGCCACTCTGGAGGCTGAGGTGAGAGGATGGCTTGGGCACAGGAGGGCAAGACTTCAGTGAGCCTTGATTGTATCAGTGCACTTCAGACTAGGCAACAGAGTGAGAACCTGTCTCAAAAAAATTAACCTTGTCAACTGTATGTGATTGCCCCCTTTTCTGTGTTAGAATACATCTTTTATTTGTTTACTTTTTATTTTTTATCATCATCACTTGTAAAATACTTAGAAGTTTAAGACATCCTTTTATCCTTGAACCATTTGAGGGTAAGTTTTGATCTTAAACATAATGTATGGACTCCTGTGACTTTGTGAAGCTGTATGAATTCTTAATTTTTAATTTTTATCGATTTTTTTAACTTTTGTGACATAAAAAGTAAAAAATAAAAATAATAAATAAAAATGTATAACCTTCACAAAGTCACGTTTTCTATTTTATAGAGTAAAAATATCAAAAAATAACAAGAGGCTTTGAAAAGAACATTCAAACAACAAAATAGATTTTGTAAATTAAAAATACCATTACATAAATAAAAACTTCAGTGGAATATCAGGAAAATAAAAAAGTGCCTTTGAGCATTTTGGAAACTTTGCAGACAACCAAGGCTGCATGAAACCTGAAGTTACAGACAACACAGAACTTTTCATATTCTACAATAAATGTTTCCAGTGAAATTCTAGATGTCATGCTATAGATAAAACTGTAAAATATCCAGGACTTTCCGTCCAGAAGTTCACAATTTTTATACACAAAGAAAAAAAATTAAAGGAAATACTCACCTGAGTATTCTATAACTGGTCTGAACAGTGCTTGCAGGAAAATTCATGCATTTGGCTCAGAAGTTGGGTGTCCTCTGGGCTTTCTGGATAGCAGATGTTATTCTCTGAGATTTCCACAGTCTAGCAAATTCCAAATGCCTCTATAAATAATAAGCCTTGCTTTTTGGAGGCCAATGTATTATAGGATCCTTAAAGCCCCTCCCTTATTAGGTTTCTGCAGTACAGAGGACCAATGAAAGGATTTACCCTTCCACCATTGTTTACATCAACTCAATTTCTAATCTCTGTAAATAGCCCTCTACAAACACCCTCTAGTTGTGGTTAGTGCTGGTTTATCTTGTCATTTATTTATTTATTTATTTATTTTGAGAGGGAGTCACCCTCTGTCATCCAGGCTGGAGTGCAATGGCATGATCTCGGCTCACCGCAACCTCTGCCTCCCAGGTTCAAGGGATTCTCCTGTCTCAGCCTCCCGAGTTGTTCAGATTACAGGCATGTGCCACCAGGCCCGGCTGATTTTGTAGTTTTAGTAGAGACACGGTTTCACCATGTTGGCCAGGCTGGTCTCGGACTCCTGACCTCTGGTGATCCGCCCGCCTTGGCCTCCCAAAGTGCTGGAATCACAGGTGTGAGCCACCATGCCTGGCTTTTGTCATTGATTATTAAACAACACCCACGTGGCAAATTCATGTTTGATTTTCTGGGGCCCCAAGTCTATTTTCATTTCTGCTCCCACATCTGATAGTATTTTTATATGATATTTGAATACATCATTCCATTCTTTGATAATTTCTGCCCTTTCTTCACTGAAATCTAGGATCTGCTACCATCTCACCTGGCTCATCGACATGTAAATCCCTTCAGTACTGATCAATTTCTACCAGTCTTTAGATTTGAAGATCAAAATGCTAATGACCATGATGGATGGTTTTGGAAAAAGACAAGTAGAGCCTCAATGTCTGGCACCTATGGCTGATTTAATTTTAAACTCAGGGAAATGAAATAGGTACTGTGCATAAAAAATATTCAGGTGATTTTATTTAAAGCATTTTTACTAAATTCAAACTAATCAAAAAAACCTTTATTTAAATGACAACTTATTTGAATAATTTTTAAATTTTTATTTTTAATCAATATATAAAAATTGCACATATGTATGACATACAATATAATATTTTGATACATGTATAAATTGTGCATTGATCAAATTAGGGTTTGACAACCTCAGGCTTCATAATTTATAAAATAGACTTTTGCCATTTAAAAACTTTATATCTAAAGTTACCAACTAGTAATTAACTGAACATATCAAATAACAAGATATTATTTAAAAGAGCCTAAATTAATAAAATGTTTAAATACATTTTGAGCTTTAAAATACAATAAATAAATATGACTTATTTTAGAAAAATTTCTAAAAAAATAGACAAAGGTGGATTTGGACAAAAACATGTACAGAAAAATATCAAAAGGACTAAACCCCTTGGAGATTTTAATGGTAAAAGCTTGCTGATATTATTTTTAAAATTATCATCTTTTAAAAAAACATTTTATGGCCATTTGTTAATGAGCATAAGCTTCTACTGGAAATGAAATCTTTGCTTCTATAAGAATATACTCTCAGATATGCATCTCTTATAGAGCTAACATAAATAATTATTTAGATGTCTGTAGTTACAATAAGCTTTATATGATGGGGTTTAGAAATATCTAGAAAGCAAGCCCTGGGGATAATTCTAACACATGCTACAGTTTGGGAATGTAAGCTCAAACTGTCATCCATCTAGTGACTTAAAGTTTGTCTTCTACTCTAAAATATATCAACACACACACATATATGTGCACATGTAAATATATACAAATAAAATATTGTAGTGAAATAAAATACCTTTTTTTGTTTGTTAGTTGGTGTTGAGAAAAGCTCTAGCTCTGTTGCCCAGAATGGAATGCAGTGGAACAATCATGGTTCACTGCAGCATCAAACTCCTGGGCTCAAGTGATCCTCCCGCCTCAGCCTCCTAAGTAGCTGGAACCAAAGATGTGTGCCACCATGCCTGGATAATTTTTTTAAAAAATATTTTTATAGAAATGGAGTATCTCAGTGTTGTCCAGGCTCATCTTGAACTCCTGGATTCAAGCCTTCCTCCTACCTCAGCCTCCCAAAGTGCTGGGATTTAAAGGCATAAGGCACTATGTCTGGCCTTGAAAGGAATTTTTATTCAGTCTTTTCCAGATGTTTTTGCTTTTTTCTGGTGCTAGTCCTAAGAAAATCAAGAAGTCCTAAGAAAACTCTTCCCAACATGTAAAACATGCATTCGTTGGTTATTATGGCAATATTCCCTGCATGAGTAATTTTGGTGGTTAGCTTCTGTCTCATCATTTCTAGAAAAAATTTTATTTCTGTCATAACCCCTAATGCTTAGTAAAAAGGCTCTTTCTTTGTATGTTGGTCTTCTTCTTGCAAATTAGACACCCAGTATCAGCTAGTATTTCATTGTTGAGGACCAGCCCTGTGCTGGAGAACTCTGGTTTCAGGGCCGCTACTTACCATGGTAGCTCATGGCTGTGCTCTTTCTTTCTTCCTTGTTCCACTTCACAACATCTCACACAGGACAAAAACAGAGCAGATATGTTCAGATCCTCTGATGTTAATTGAGGCCACTTTGCTTTTTGAGAAATACAAAATTTGACCCCAAAACATCCATCCAGATTGTATACAGAGTCTATAGTGACCTCTCCAATATGACCTCCTGCTTTAACAGAATCAGTTCAGGTTCTGGATATTTTCACCAATCTCAAGTTAGCTGTAACTGCTGGAGTTTTCATCAATTCAGATACAAAACCATTTACTTTCTTTGATTTCAACAATAAGAATCACAAAACTAGATCTTACATACAAAGTACACCTCACTAAATTGGGGGATTGGTAAATAAATTAAATTAAAAGGGGTTATTATCTATTGCCATTTATATATTTCCTTGTAACCATTTCCAATCTTGGTACCCATCCCTCATCCGATGGTGCTTGGCGCTCCTCTGTGCAAATGTCCTCTCTTCTATTTCCACAAAGGCAAAATGCTGTTTTCTATATTTAGGAATACTATCAACTTGTTGTTACTGTTGCCATTACTTCATAGTCACCTACTCATATGTACAGTTTCTAAACTAAAAAATGGCAAGAAACTTGTCAATGAAGACAATTCCATGTGGAATTTTAGGCGTGTTTCTTTTTCTGCAGAGTAATTGACTGATTCTCAAATTTTACGGGGCTAGTTTAGGCACAGCTCTTCCCTCTGAGATCTTCATTTTCTGAGAAACTAACTCTGAATCTGTGTCCTGATGAGGATCTGCCGTCACACATACCACAAAGTGCCACCCGTGTCAATCATGAAAGTCCGCACTCAAACTGACACCCACAATTGATATCACAGCAGAGAAACAACAACATAGAGCACAACTGAGAGGAAGAGCTGTCTCAGCCATGCAGCCAAATGCTTAGGACCAAATAAGGAATCCACACCTCACACACTCTGGGTTGGAGAAGATGGGACCGCATTAGACAAGTTGGTTTTTCGTTTGTTTGTTTGTTTGTTTGCTTGTGAGATGGACTCTTGCCCTGTTCCCCAGGCTGGAGTGCCCTGGCACGATCTCGGCTCACTGCAACCTCCGCCACCTCGGTTCAAGCAATTCTCCTGCCTTAGCTTCCCAATTGGCTGAGATTACAGGCACCCACCAACATGCCCAGCTAATTTTTTATTTTTATTTCTAGTAGAGACGGGGTTTCACCAGTTGGCCAGGCTGGTCTTGAACTGATGACCTCAGGTGATCCGCTGCTCTCAGCCTTTCAATGTGCTGGGATTACAGGCGTGAGCCACCGCGCCTGGCCTAGATAAGTACTTTTGAGGGATAAGATGGTAATACCTGAAATATTTGGCTAGAGATGTTCCTATATTGTTTTTCCTTCCATCTCTCTGTCTGTTACTTGTATCCTAGACTAACAACCAAGGCTCCTTTCCATGGAAATTATTCTACTCTCTTAGTTGTTGCCTCTTTCTGCCTATAGAACATCTTGCACACCACTACCTGACCAGATTTTATAACTCAGCATTCAAGTGAAGCTCCTATTATAGTCCAAACTCTTCCTTATGGTATCCTTGCTTTTCAGTACTAATCTGAGATACTCCTGCTGCTTTTCTTCAGAACAAATAGCTCTTTCAATAAAGCTAATGTCAGGAAACTTGCCATGCAAATAAACACAACAAATACATGGAAACACAATCTATTTTATTTTTTGCAATAACAAACCTCTTAAGTGCATTTATGTCCTTAATCAAAGAGTTGTTTGCTTTTCCAAGTTCTGCATTTTCTTTTCTAAATTGTTCCCATTTTCCTTATACTTTCTACAATATTCTCATGATGCTTCATTGTTTCTTTTTGGGCCAGCCTCTCTCTCTTCTCCACTGCCTTTTGAAAAGCTGAGCAGTTGGACCTGGGAAAGATGCCCTACCAGCTCCAGGCACAATGCTGATAGAGGATGCCAATCTGGGATGATGGCACATTTTCTGTGACAGCTGGTACCACAACCTGGTTACTGGCTGCTAGCATTCTCTGCCCATCAGTGGTCTCTAGATAGTGCACTGTGTACGTCAGCAGCAATAGAGTGGCTCCTCTAGTCCGTTATCTTTTCTGCAGTCCCTGTGCACCAAGAGTATCATTACTAGTTAGTTCTAAAGCTCCTCACTGAGTAATGGCAGTGTGCTGCCCACTGATAGTTTGGTAAGCTGGAGCTTGTACCATCACTGCAACAATAGCAGATGACACTGCTTTCTCATCTTCATACTTTTCTCTAATTCCTGGCTTTCCAGGTGCATGGAAGGATACACTACTCAATATTATCCTGTTGGAAATGCTCTTGGACAGTATCTGTCTTACCTGTTAAGAATCAGATATCCAAGAACTGTATTCTGAGAATCTTTACCCTTCATATTATGAAGATGTGAGTTGCAGAAAAACACTTCTTAAATCTTTGGTAGAATTCTTCTGGACCACTCTCGATATAAGAAGCTTTCCTGAATGACTCCAGCTCTGTGGAAACCATGTGGATCCTCCATGCACGATGCTACAAAAAAAAATCACAGAAATTTGTCTTGATCATCCTTTTTGATTCTTACAGGCTTCTTCCTTCCTATTAAAGTGATTGTTTTATTAATAGGATTAAGGTAATGTAGTGTTCTCTGTTCATGTCTCCCTAATATGTTTGGAAATAAACTACAGGTGAGGGAAGAGACTCACAAGGGAATTCCAAGTGGCTGGGATTAAAGAATGGGTGAGTGAATAAATGATCTGTTTCCAAGATTGGATTAAAAGAAAAAATTGCCACTGATCTCTTTTCGACATTGTGATTATATTGCCCTCTTCTCTCAGTTGTCTCTAGATTTTCTGCCTATCTCCCAGATTATTCTGCCTACTTCCCAGAAAATTCAGAAAGAAAGATATTTTCTTTCTGAAATTTTCAAGTAATAAAGTAATGAATTTAAGCTCCCCCTATAAAATAAGGTCATGTGTGTTCCTAAAAGTTAGAAAGGTTAGAAGTATAAAATTCCAGTATGTATTAGGTGACTGTCCTCAGACATTTTAAGGAAACCTCAGATGAATATCAAGGATAGAAAATTAAATCCTAAAATACTATAGAAATGTGAGATAAATGTAAAAACATTCTGTTAATTCAAATTTTTAAAAATGCCATTTATTTGGACTGTGCCCCAACAGACCAAATCAAAATGCAGCTATTCATGCTAAAGTTCTGCATCCCTGAGTTTTTAATTACATTGTTTACCTGACTTAGTAAAAAATCAGGACGGATGCATAATAGCCAAATGCCAAAACAGGCCAGCTTTAGCCAGCGTGATAAGGAAGTCCTCTATTCTTTCATCTATGGAAGAAGAGTAACCTGATGTTAACCATTTCGTTTGTTGTATTATTTTGTTTCTTTGTTCCTGTTCAAGAAACCTTACAGAAACTGGCTCTTGTCCCATACCCAGCACAGAAACTCTCTATTTTTGGATGAGATATTTTCTTATTTTTGAATCACAGATAGAAGCCAATTTGATCATTTAGCTAAATTTGCAAAAATTTTGTCTTTTCATATCTTCAAATATACAATGAGAAAACCCGAAGAGATATGAGAAAATCTGGCCAAAATCACACACACACACACACACACACACACACACACACACACACACACACACATCAGGAGTTGAACTGAGAACAGAAATAACATTTTCTGATTTGAAGGCAGTAGAATTTTTATTGTCTAATAACAGTAACTTTATTTTACATAATCTTGAATTTTTGGTTACTAGCAATGAGTCAAAGGAAAGCTCACGGGAGGACACCCGGGTAGACATTCCTCTCTGAGTCTGCAGCATCATCAGCTATAGTTAGTTGAAATGATAAATTAAATTATGCCGGCTACATTGAGAACACAAGACAAGAACTCCATGTATGCTACTATTATGCATTTGCTTTATTTTGCCACAAACAATTTTCCTTTCTTTTCTTTTCTTTTGAGACAGAGTCGTACTCTGGCACCCAGGGTGAAGTGCAGTGGCATAATCTCAGCTCACTGCAGCCTGCACCTTCTGAGTTCAAGCAAGTCTCCAGCCCCGTGTCTGAAGTAGCTGGGATTACAGATGCCCACCACCATGTCTGGCTAATTTTCGTAATTTTGGTAGAGACAGGGTTTCACTATGTTGGCCAGGCTTGTCTCGAACTCCTGACCTCAAGTTATCTGCCCGCCTCAGCCTCCCAACATGTAATTTTCTTTTTTTAAGTATATGGTTAACACATCTTAGTTCCTTCCTGGGCTCATATTCCTTGATGTGATCTTTATGCTACGGCTTTCCCAGAATTTCATCATAGACTGTGATCTCTTCTCATTTTGTATACTCTTCCTTAAATTTCATATCACTTCTCTGGTTTGAACTACACACATACTATGTTTCCACATCAGTTTTTAATTTTATTTCTATGAAGAATTTTACTTCTGCCCCCCAAAATGTGACAAGGCAAGTGGATCAATAACCTCTTCACGAGGTGAGAAGGAATCTTAGGTTTCTGATATAACTGGCAAGGTTCCCAGTGTCTTACCTTAATTTTATTTCTGAATTGTAGGAATGTCCCAGGTGAGAATAATTATAATAGAAGTTATCAAAACAGAAGAATGTAATAAATTTTTGGTTTAATGGCTGAGAAAATTTACCAACCTATATCTTAAATGTCCTTAGTGGCTAATACCACCTGTATGTACAAGTAAATCTAAGCTAAATAAGATTAGCTACAAAATTTTCTTTGAATAAATGACAAACAAAATTGGTAACAAGGTAATTGAGAGTGTAATGGCTGCTGCTTATGGAAATTTTAGTGTCAATAGAGAATGCTCAGGAACTTTGGGTGGAAACAGAAAGGAAAATTGGGTTGAAAGCCCAGAAGGTAAAATTCCACAATGTGAGATCACTTGGAGAGACACAAATTTCAGAAGTTGATAGAATTTTCCTGTTGCCTAGTAAAGTGCTACAAAAAATGTGTAGGAGGAGAAGAGAGAAAGTTAACTAAGCAGTCTAGGTAGTACAGACAGAAAGAATAAGGAAGCATTGCTGATAAGTATTTTCATAATTTGGATAATCACCTTGATTTAGCCATCAATTTAAGAGATTAAAAGACACATAAGATCCTTCTTGCCATATGATCCTTAGTTAGCCAGTTGCTGAATGGGGAAACACTGGACACCTCGACAGTGGTGAAAAGCAGAGTTTACTTATTCCTGAATACTCATTCCCGGTTCGAACTAAAAGCAACTCTTTAGTAAAGGATCACCTGATTTTCATTGAACACAAGCTCTGGGTATTTCTTCTGCTCTGTCTGTCATTGAATTTTTTTTTCTTCTAAATCAAAGAAAAAAAAAAGATAAAGAAAAGGCCAGACACGGTGGCACATGCCTCTAATCCCAATGCTTTGGGTGATTGAGGTAGGAGGGTTATTAGAGCTCACAACTTCGAGACCACCATGGGCAACATAGCAAGACCTTGTCTCTGGCAAATAAAAATAAAAATAAAAAATAAATAAAATAAAATAAAAATAAATAAAATAAAGGAAATACAAATAAACATTTAATGTGTATTCAGCATTTCCAGATACATCTGGCAGCTCAGTGTGCTGCGTGCCTAAGCTTGAAGGAAGAGGATGGGAACAGAAGTATTGTAGAAAGCACCACGTCATTTCCTGACATTCAGGTCCTCTTGCTCAGGATGCTTTTTCAGTTTTCTCGCTGAACAGGAGATGGCAACAAATTTCACTTTCTTGCAAATAGAGATGAAATCCAGTTGTTGAAAGTAACAGTCGTTTTTTTGATTACCTCCTCTATTTAGATAAGTAGATGTAAAAAATAGCCCCCATTTACTTAAAATTGGGATCTTTATCAGAGTAAATTAGCCTGTGCCCTAACTGATCCCATGAGAGGTTTTTGCTGATACTGGGTATCTGTGAGAAATGTACCCTCAGGTTTATGAGACTGAATAAATTACAGATGATACAAATTCTTTACATATTAGTCATAATTGATCCCTTGTTTATAATCCAAGATATTTTCTTTCCTTTTTTTGTTTTAACATAGGTTTCTCAATTTATTATAAAAATATGCACTGTCTATCATCTGTATTCCTCTTTATGATGTAAGTGTGTTTTGTATATTTCTACAGTAAATGAGATGGAAATCATTTTATTCTTAGTGAGTAGCTTAATATGTATGTCAGTTTAATTCCTGACAGTCTCCATCATTGTAAGTCCTTTTTTATATTTTCTTATCACTAAGAATCTTCGTATTTTCCTGGTACATGTTGGCCATCCTCAGAAAATTTCACAATCAACCTTACAGAATAAAAATAGGATACAATTGTTTCAAATATATAAATAATGAAAGTTCATTAGCATGTGAATCTTGACACTTCATTAACATGTGAATCTTGACACTAATCTTCTTACGTTTTTTGACATTATCCTTTAATATTTTCTATCATATTATGCTACCCGTATTTTGGGAAAATTTCCTAATTTTATTACAGAAAAATATTTGTTTATATTAATTCTTTTATTCTTATGTAAGGAGAATATTAAGAACTTCATATATCCAGAGCACAACAATCCATGTCTAGAACAAAGCAGGCATTTTTGTAAACATATATTCACATACAACTTTTTTTTTTTTTTTTTTTTGAGACGAGTTCTCATTCTGTCAGCCAGGCTGGAGTACTGTGGTGCAATCTTAGCTTATTTTAGCCTTAGACTCCCAGACTGAAGGGGTCCTCCCATCTCAGCCTTGTGAGTAGCTAAGATTACAGGTGTGAGCCACCACGTATGGCTTATATATACATATATATTTTGTAGCGATGGGGTGTTGCTGTATTGCCTAGGCTGGTCTCAAACCTCAAGCAATCTTCCTGCCACGACCTTCCAAAGTGCTGGGATCACAGGCATGAGCTGCCATGCCAAGCCATAAAAAACTTTAAATTGTGTTTTTGTGTAAACAGTTGAAATGCGGTGATGAAGGGTGCTATTAAGGTTATGAAAAAAATGGCTTTGAGCCTAAATGTAAAAGATTACGTAAACCCCATTTTATTGACAAGATGAGATGCAAAGTCATCTCCTGAGAAAGAAAGAGAAGGTGGATTGGGCTTGTTGTTGCAGTAAAGTTATAGATTATTCAGTGATGAGATGGAGTGAAAGTGGTAAATTAAGTGGTAAATATTACTTTTATTAATATTTTAATATTACAGCAGATATTTATTTTTTATTCTGTGTTAGGTATTATAATAAACTCTTTAGTGGCACTGAGAAATGACAACATGCTAGCAGCCCTCGCTCACTCTGGGTGCCTCCTCAGCCTCGGTGTCTACTCTGGCCGCGCTCCAGGAGCCCTTCAGCCCGCCGCTGCGCTATGAGGGACCCCTCTGGTGCTGGCCTAGGCCAGAGCTGGCTACCTCTGCTGAAGGGGAAGTGTGAAGAGAGACGCGCCAGCAGGAGCCTGGGCAGCACGCATCTCTCACGGGCTAGCGAGTGTTCGGCAAGTCCCGCACTCAGCGCAGCCCGTCGGAGCCTGCTGGGCTTGATAGGAGGCTCAATCCCGTGCGTGGGACCCCTGTTCCCTTTTCGCGAGATCGTTAGCCACGTTAGTAGGTCTCTGTCTCTTTCTCGCTTCCCCTCTTTTCCTCTAGATTGTCTGGGACGAGATCCCTCTGGGATGCCAGAGTGCCCGGGCTAGGTGCCACAAAGTCCAGCGGCAAGTGCCAGTGAGAGGTGAAGCCAGTTGGGCTTCTGGGATGGGTGGGGACTTGGAGAACTTTTCTGTCTAGCTAAAGGATTGTAGACGCACCAATCAGCACTCTGTGTCTAGCTAAAGGTTTGTAAACACACCAATCAGGGCTCTGTGTCTAGCTAATCAGGTGGGGACACTGAGAACTTTTCTGTCTAACTAAGGGAGTGTAAAAGCACCAATCAGCACTCTGTCAAAATAGACCAATCAACTCTGTAAAATGGACCAATCAGCTCTCTGCAAAATGGACCAATCAGCAGGATGTGGGTGTGGCCAGAGAAGGAATAAAAGCAGGCCACCTGCGCCAGCAGGCGCAACCTACTAGGGTCCCTTACCACACTGTGGAAGCATTGTTCTTTTTGTTATTTAAAATAAATCTTGCTGCTGTCTTCCCAGGTATGGAAGACAGTGATGTTGACCAAGCTTCAGATTTTGTTTTTTTTCTGTTAACAAGCATTTGTTAATTTCCACAGTATACTGAAGAAGTACATTTGATAGTGGAAACACACTAGTGAATGTGTAATTAACTGTGGCAGAACAATTATTAAAACAAAAACCAAGGGGATATTGTATGATGGTGAAATGAGAATAGAAAGAAGGGAGTATATGTCTACATTTTGTTCTTCTATTCTCCCATCTCTTCTCTTATGGCCTGGGGGATGACCTCAAATTAAATTAAAATGAAACAAACTGCCAGGCATGGTGGCCAGCTCCTATATTCCTGACTACTCCATAGGCTGAGGGAGGAGCATCCCTTGAGCCCAGGAGGATGAGTTCAGCCTGGGGAACATAGTGAGACCCTATCTCCATTTTAAAAATTCAGTCTATCTCTCTATCCAAATATATATAAATAAAATGAATAATGAATCACTGCCATGACTTTATCTCACACCCACACATTAGGCTTCTGTGCTAATACTCTCTATACTCCCTGCATCCCAACAAACATAGGAATCTTTCTAAAAAAATGAAAAATGGATGAGGTTTAAAATAAGCTTCTAGAATTTAATTGGTTTTCACATCAACCTAAAATCCTAAAAAACGCAAACCATTAAATTAATGCTCCTATCTTTAACATCAAAGTTTTCAAATCTCTCTTATGCATTTTTAAATTTAATGATTCAAATATTTGTTACATTTCCATTATGTCCTAGACATTATGTTAACTGATTGTTATTATTTCCTGGAGTATAGTCGTAAATAAAAGTGACATTTCTTTAAGTTTTAGATTTTATACTATTAGAAAAGAAAAGCACCAGTGGGCTTGTGTTTCATTGTGCTCTTTTAGCTTACCTTTCCACAGCTGGCTGGTGTTAACCAGCTCAATTAGACCCTCTGCCTTTTTGCAAGGACAGAGGGCTTTCTGTATCCTGGGGTTGTTGCCTGAGTGTACCAGAGAACTCGGATCATATGTGGGCTTGGAGAATGAGTGCAAGATTTATTGGTTGGTGAAAGCAGCTTTCAGCAGATAAATGGTGTGCCAGAAGGGGGATGGAGTGGGAAGGTGGTGTTCCCCTGCAGTAAAACGTCTCAGCAGCAGGGCTCGCCTCCAAGAGCTCTCAGCTGATTTCCGTGTCATTCTACCATTAATGGCTGCCAGCATCTGCTGGTGCCTGTCAGTGTGCTCTTCTTCTTTAGTGCCAGACTTCTCTAGAGGCTTACAGGCTTCTAACACTTTACAGTTTGTTTAATCTATTTTTCAGAGCATCAACTGATTATATATATGTGTATGTGTGTGTATATATGTGTGTGTGTGTATATATATATATATATATAATGTAAACAACAAATCATCAACACTTTCTCACTTCTAAAATAGTTTCCCCTTCTCTCTCCTGCTGCTTCCCCTGGTGATTTTCCCACCATCTAGGAAACAACACTTGATCTTTCACCTATCCAGGATTTGGAGGTATAAAAAAATCAGAAATTGAGATGCTTGTTTTCTTTCATTCTTCTTTTGTTTATTTATTTATGTATTGGTGTTTGCTTTTTCTCCTTTTTTTTTTTCCCAATACTTTCTTTGCATCTGTCCAGTAAAATCACTGAGTATGGTGACATAATAGATGACTACATAAGGTGGGGGAGCGAAAGTAGAACCAGGAAAAAGTAATATTAATATCTTGATCATGTATGCCTTTCCTTTAGTAGATCCTGTTTGATATTTGTGGAAACTGAAAGAACACCTGCTAAAATCCAGGTACACATGCACCTGTGTAATATGTCTCCAAAGACCTGTTAAAAAAAATAGAAAGGGTTTGTGCTTTCTACAAGATGAATCTTCCACTAAGTTCAGTGTGAGATCTGGAGGCAGTTTCTGAAAATATTATTTTCCTGCCATTTTCCCTTCTGGAAAGCATTTTATATTTCTTCTCTAATGAAAAACCTAGTCTATCATATTGTTATGAATTAATGTCCTAGTGAAGTCAGAGTCTTGAAGACATTCTTTATACAAGTGAAGGGAGAAAAGGCCCAGAGTCTATCTTCTGCAGTAACCATGAAGAACCTATCCAGTCATCTTCCCTAGGCCCTATTATCAAAGTGAGTGGATGAAAAATAATATTTAGATTCCTCAAACTCCCAGTCTTGCCACGTCTCCAAACTGACCTAATGTAAATGAATTGCTCACTATTTTATACATGTTCAAAAAGCCAAATATATTATTGACCGTAGATGGGGAATATTTATTAGGGCTGTTACCTTGACCATTCCACACAGTTTTGTTGCTGGTGGATAAAGTAAGAGGGACCTTTTTTCTGGTAAAATCCCTGGGAGGGGCTACACTCTACCCACGAAGTAGCATGAGTTATGGAAATGTGTTTCTGGAAAGAAGTCGTGGAAATACAGGGAAGAAGGCATTTCAGGAAAGAGGAAAAACACCTGTGCACATGAATGTTCCACATCCTGATACCCCATGGTCAGTCAGTACCTGGATTAGCTCCACATCTGGTTTATGGGACTTTTCCTTCAGCTCCTCATACATTCCTTTTAAAATCTCCCTCTCATGGGCCATTCTGGCATCGCTTTTATGGAGTTGCTAAAAATTGTCTTCGTCCTCCTTTTGAAGCATCTCCAAGTGATGTTGCTGTTCTTCATGGAGAAATGCAGGCATCTTCTGATATTCAGCTCTGATTGCCTCTATCTTTAAATTCACATAATCCTGCAGTAACAATGGGTTAGTCAAAAACAAAACCGACGTACTCATCTCCTATTGAATCTCACTGATTCCTCTTTGTCTCTTGAACATCCCATATTTTCACTGTTAGTCTTGCCAATTCTCAGACTATACGAAATTTTACTCTTTTTTCTTTTCTGCATGAAGATCAACCAACATAGATGCATCTAACCAAATATATTCACTTTATTCGTGATAAAGTGTTTTTTCTAAGATAGTCATAGAGAAGAAAAACAAATTGGATTCCTCATTTCCAACTCATATTTATAGAAAAGTAAGACAGTTCAGGCTTAATAGTTAGACTCTAGAGCTATATTGACTAGAAAGGGAATAATTATTTTCATTTCTGAAATTTGGGGCAAGTTAATTCAATTCATTATGTGTGAAATAGCCTCAGACTAGCATGCTCAACTCAATGCATTTCACCAAGCAAAACCTATGCTAATAAGGCTTCATTTATGATCTGGCCTTCTTTGTCTCTCTAATCTCATTTCTTTCCATTGTTTTTCATACTGACTTTAACATAAAACATAGACTTCTTTGTGGTTCCTCAGCCCTCAAAATAAACACAAACTCAATATTACTGCACATGTTGTTTTCTTCACCTAGAATTCTCTCTGCCTCTCTTTCTCTCTCTAAGCACACACACACACACAAAACACACACACACCCACTTGTGTTTGCCTTCCTCTTCAAGACGTCGTCTCAATATGAATTTTTCATTGAGGCATTTTCTGACCACCCTGTTTAAAACTCAAACTCTCGCCTCCAGTCCATGGCGTCTGTTCTCTTTTTCTAAGACCTTGGTATTTCAAATGAGCTAAGGATTCTTCATTTGAAATTGTCCAGTTGGAAGTCCTCTCTGACAGAGTTTCCCTTACTTGTGATTCAGAAATCCATCCACAGTCTCCTTTTAAAGTTACTTTTTGGATTTATAAAAAGTTGCATTCCACAAATACACTTTTAACCCCTCGATTTTTCTGGACCATCAAAGCATTGCTCATCTGCCGAGAATCACAGGTATTGAAAACCACCTTAGACAGCAAATTCTCCCTTATGCAGGCATTTTTCTGAACCTGGACAACTGTTACTGTTTATTCACCCGGAAAATTTCCATTCATTCTTCAAGACTCATGCAAACGATTTGATCTTTGATTCTATATGTCCAATAGATAGAGATTTGTGTCAGTTTCCATGTTGTACTGGGATTATTGCTTTACTAGTGTGTCTGTTACTTCTACTAGATTGTGAGGTCTGGTTGAAAGAACTTCTCCTTTATTGTATCTCCGCCTCCACTTTCATGGCCTGACCTGGATTTTACCATCATAGAAAACTGCTAATCACAAAGTCTGCAATCACAAAGTCAAGAATCTTGCTTTATAATCAATGTTTCTTTTCTTTTTAGATTGGTTTTTCTGTATATGAGTTTAAATCTGTCTGATTACCCTTGGACCACAGTTTATTACTCTCTGTGGTTCTTGCAATTTGGGGGCTTCATCTTTTTTAACACTTCTCTTACTTCAGATCTTCTAGTGCATAATTTCAAAAATTTAGCACGAAAGGTAAGAAAGCAGAGTGCAGTTGATCCTGCCTGTAATACCAGCCATTGGGAGGCTGCAGTGGGACGTTTCATGATTCAAGAAGTTTGAGACCAGCCTGGTCAACACTGTGAAACCTCATCATTACAGAAAAAAAAATTTACCCGGGTGTTGTGGCAAGCACTTGTAGTCCCAGCTACTGGGGAGGCTGAGGTGGGAGGATTGCTGGAGCACAGGGTGTTGAGGCTGCAGTTAGCTGGAATGCCCATCTCTGATGCCAGCCTGGGTGACAGAGGAAGATGCTGTCTCAAAACAGACAAACAAAAAAGTAACAATACAAAATATCTTACTAACGTTTGTAATGTTAATCGTGTCGAAACATATTGGATATATTTGGTTAACAATTTTTATTAAAATTAATTTCAGTTGTTTCTTATTGTTTTATAATGTAACTAGAAAATGTATTCCCACTATGCAGCCATAAAAAATTATTAGATCATGTCTTTTGCAGGGACAGGGAAGGAGCTGGAGGCTATTATCTTTAGCAAACTAACACAGGAACAGAAAACCAAATAGTGCATGTTCTCACTTATAAGTGGGAGCTAAATGATGAGAACATGTGGACACATAGAGGGGAACAACACACGCTGGGACCTATAGGAGGGTGGGGGGTTAGAAGAGGGAGAGGATCAGGAAAAATAACTAATGGGTGCTAGGCTTGAGACCTGGTTGATAAAATAATCTATACAACAAACCCTGATGACATAAGATTACCCATGTAACAAACCTGCGCATGTATTGCAATACTTAAAATAAAGGTTTAAAAAAGTATTTTCTTCTCTTTCTTTTACAGTGTCTCTGTAAATGCGTGAATTAAAGAAAAGCAATGAATATATTTTTCATGGGATAATATTCAAGATATATAGAAACAAAACTTCTGAGATTTAATTAAAACAATGTTAAGAAGAAAATGTATAGCATTATATTCATCTGTTATTTAGAAATAAAGGTCTATCCCAAAGAGCCAGATAAACAAAAGTAAATTCATGCCAAAATCTAAAAAAAAAAAATTGTAGAATATTGATTAAAAAGCATACAGTAGATAAAATCAATGAAGTAGGCTTTTTGTTTGTTTGTTTGAGACAGAGTCTCGCTCTGTCACCCAGGCTGGAGTGCAGTGGTGCGATCTCGGCTCCTTGCAACCTCGGCCACCCAGGTTCAAGTGATTCTCCTTCCTTAGCCACCCGAGTAGCTGGGATTACAAGCACATGCCATCACGCTTGACTAATTTTTGTATTTTTAGTAGAGCTGGGGTTTCACCATGTTGGCTGGGCTGGCCTCAAACTCCTAACCTCAAATAATCCACCCACCTCGGCCTCCCAAAGTGCTGGGATTACAGGTGTGAGCCACCACACCCACCAAAAGTAGGCTCTTTAAATAGATCAATTAAATTGATAAATTCTTAGTGAGATTCAATTAAAAATGGAGAAGAGGAGTTCAAATCAAAAATAAATAGGCCAACACTTAGGTCATCCACAAATTAATATGTTAATAAGAAGATTTTAAGATGACTTTTATGCTCATACACTTGATGATTTAGATGAAATGAGAAATTTCCCTGAAAAACATATCTGACAAAAACCAACAGAAGAAACCATAGACAAATCTAAGATATGATTTAGATGCTAAAAATTTACCCTATTATTTAAAAAACAAAACTTCTCCCAGCGAAAAACCTGGTGATCTTTTTCAGTGAAATATTCACATTTAAGAAAAAAAATCACACACTTTTAGACAAACCCTTCTAGAAAACAGAAGAAAGCAGTAATACTTCCCAACTTGTAACTTTGCTTTTCTGTTGTGTTTTTCTTTTACTTTTTGTAAACAGCTTCTCTCTCTGTTGCCCAAGCTGAAGTGCGATGGCAAGATCATAGCTCACTGAAGCCCAGAACTTCTAGGCTCGAGTGATCCTCCTGTCTTGGCCTCCCAAAGGGCTGTGATGACAGGCTCTAGCTGCTGTGCCAAGCTCCAACATACAATTTTGATATTCGATCCTGATAAGTGTCTTACAAGAAATGCAAATTGCAGTACAGACTCTAAAATAAATATAGGTGCAACAATTCAAAAAAGTTAGCTAGCTAATCGAATCTTGTGAGAGATAAACTCATATCATCTCCAAGTGGAGCTTATTCTAGAAAGGTTGACTAATGTAACATCAGAAAATGAAATAAGTAATCACGACATGAACAGGATGAAATACATATCATTGTTCCTGTAAAAAGAGGAAGAAAATATTTGATACAATGAAATGGTCATTTATGATTTTGAAAGCACTATCAAAAACAAATAGCCATGAACTTTCTCTAATAAGAATGTAATAACTTAGAGCCAGTACCATATTTAATGGAGAATTTGAAAGCTTCTACCCAGGAATGGGAATGAGATATAAATCCTGTTATCATCACTTGTGTTCAACACCTTGCTTGATCTCCTTTTCAATGCAACTAGACAAGAAAAAGAAGTAAATTATGTGAGGGTTGAATAGAAATAAAGATATCATAAATGCATTATCAGCAAAACATGACAGTTCAGTTAAAAAATAACTCTCTAAACCATTAGATATATTCGTGAATTGAAAAACAAATTGAATCATGCATGCTTCTAAGACAATAGTTAAAAGTGAGAGTAAGCCAGACGCATTGGCTGACACCTATAATCCCAGCACATATATATATATATATACACACACACACACACACACACACACAATTACTGTGAATATACAACTACTATATTACATAAAAATATGCCTAAGACACCCATACACCCCACACCCACACACAAGGCTTTGAGAAGGGCACTTCGTTCTGGGAAGGAGGCTTATGAGCAGTGAGTTTGGGAATCAAACCCAGGCAATTTAGCTTCAAGACATTGCTCTTAACCATGATACCATATTACTCTCAGCTGACTTTTTCACAGTGGGTAATAATACTCAGTAGCCTCATGGCAATTCCAGGAAATGTAAGCACTCAAGAATTATTTTGAAATCTGCAGGAAATGTTGCTTGCTGTCTTCTTTATCCCTTGTTCTCTACAACTTTGGTTTTCCTCACCAAGGGTTATTTTTCTGACACATTTATGGGTGCATTCCATTAAAGAAAGAGTTTTACTTGGTGTCAGGCACTGACAGAAGCTCTCTTTCTCCATATATGCCTGAACTTGACTGTCCTCCTTCTGTTCCAATTATTTAACCCTGAATACCTTTTACCCTTTTAGATGTCACAAGGATGTGACTGAGCAGTTTCAAGGGCACCAACTTTTGCTTTCTCCTCCTCCCTTAGAATCCTGCATCTGCATTGCTGGTCTCAGACAGAACAGGGAACCCCTATTTCCCATTCTGGGATATTTTAATGATCAACTCTTCTTATGTTGTGAATTTGAAGGGCATGGACAGATCATTGCAAAGCGGACAGACAGGGACCTGCGTTCTGAGAACTGGGCCAGAAGACTGACAGAGGGACAGAAGAATTTCAGAGTGATTCTGGCAGGCATCATGGTTCAGTAAGGGCCAGAGGAGTGGAACATATGGGCACAGGTTGAGAGGACTGCGACAAGACAGGGCCTATCTCCTTTGCAGCAGAATGTTAATAGATATTATATTTTAGTAAACAGAGGACATTTCTCTGAGTCAGCATCAAAAACTTTCACAGTCTGGAAGAATGAACAGTCACAGGACTGAGCCTCACCTTTCCTTCTGAGTATGAGAGGCTACGAGGCAATGAGAATGGAACAGCTTTTATCTGAGGTTAAAGCCAGTGTCTGTCTCTTCAGCCCACACTTACTGGTAAGGTCCAGTGGATGACTTGGCTACAGGTTTCTGAATTTCTGGCTTTTGAGGGAAAGGCTTTGTCACCCTCTATGCTGAAGGTATTCTACGTACTATGAACCCCAGTCAGTGGCTCTTAACATCAAGAAATCTTGGGAAGTACAAGGCATTCAGAAGGCCTACATGAATAGTTTGCAGCCGCGTATAGACATCAGAAGGCGGTTCCTGACAAGGATGCCCTGACCTTTTTCATCTCACTGATGTAGAATTACTGTGTCTGTCCCTGGTCATCTTGAAGGAGATGGACCACCCCTTCCCCACCTCAACTCCAGTGTCATGCGCATCTTCCTCAGTGATTTTGCTGTGCTGTGTTCATAATGATTGTCCAGTTGGTACCAAATCTTGAAGAAAATTTCCAAAAGAATATTTACCTGGTCAATTGTCAATTGCCCTTTTCCAGGAATCTGGAACTTGAATGGTGTTTCTATAAGGGGCTCGTTGGATCTCATGTTTTACAGGACCCCCAGTCTCTGGATATAGATCCTCAGTGTCCACTTCTTAGGAAGAGTAGGTGTAGTAGGTTATATTCCTCCCCCACTCTCTCTAAAAGAGTGCTAAAATATATATTCCATCCCACATTGTTTTTCTATGATGTAACTTCAAGACTGCTACTGCTGTGTGTGTGTTCTAGTCCCTTTACTTTGTGTAGGGTTGTGGCTACAGCTGATGTTTTACTCTGTAGAATAATGGTAGTATACAATTCTCCTGACTCTACGGGACTCTTCAGTGTGGAAAATTATCTACCATGCTGTGAGCAAGCCCAGGGAGCTACCTGGAAAGGCCGTTTGAATATATTCTAGGTAACAGCCCCAAGCAAGGAACCTCAGACATCAGCCAGGATCATCTGCTGGACTGGAAGTAGAATGTTTCCATTATTTAATCAGTGATCATGAAAATGACCATCTGGTGGCTAGACAGACTCAATGGACTCACTATAAACTGGGTTTTCATCAGAACTAGGTTTTGTTTGTTTTGTTTTTTGTTGTGGTTTAATTTAGTTAGTTGGTTTGTTTATTTTCTTTTTTTACCTGATACTAATATGTTTCCAATGTAACATGAGGTGATGGTTATGTCTGGTCTCTAGTTTATCAGTGAGAATTCACAGTCTGTGTGAATTGGAAATATAAACACATTTTAAAGCAGACAGTCTGCACATCTGTCTATTATTCCCTGGGTGATGCTGTTTGCTTTATTAAACAGCTGCAGAATTCAATGTGGGTTAAACCCTTTTGGTTCTTGCTCAGACATCGCTAGCAAATTCTCAGAAAAGCAATAGGCTGTACCATTAGCCTATGTCTGTAGATGAATATACTATCTAGGTTTTTGTAGTGTGTTCTGATATTCACACAATGATGAAATCGCCTAACAATGCATTTCTCAGAATGTATTTTGTTGCCATAGGATGCATGACTGTTAAATTCCTGTTCTAGCCCAAAGATTCAGTGAAAACTTCTGTGTAAAATAAATTTATCCCCCCTAAGTGATGAGGTGTAGAATTTACTGTATTAATAGGAGGGAACTCTCACACTTACAAGTGCATTGTACAAAACCCCGTCTGTCCATGATGTACAAAAGTTGTTCCTGAATGAGATCAACTTGGAATCACACACCCACATATTTCCAGAATTCCATCCAATAAATTCACAAACACTTGAAAATCACAATACGTATTTTAGGTAATGGGCCATAAGAGATTATTTTAATTGTAAGAAAATGTACAAAAAGTTTTGCCTTTTACAAATTTTCTATTTAATAGCAATAAAATGAAGTGACACTAAAGTACCAAAAAGCCTGAACAGTATGATTTCTTTGTATCAACAGTGAAGAGCTCCCTTGTATATGGAGTTCCCAAACAGTAAGTTTTCTTAATCCTGATCATCTGTGGCCAGTATAAAAGAAAGGCCTGACAGGAAAATTTAAGGAGCCAGCTGGGTAACTCCATATGAGGGAACTCTTGGTGACATTCAAAAAACTCACACTTCCACTTTCAAAATCAAGAAACACACCAACCCGGCCCAGAGGTTTCTCTATATAGTGAGGAAACACTGGGGAGGTGGTCAAGAGATTGAAATGATTATCCACCTTCAGACACAAAAGAAGAAATATGTCCTCAGAGTTAACCACTGGGCTATTCTTCCTTATCTGGGAGTCATTACAGACTCCCAGAGCCCAGTCACAAGAGTTGTCCACATCCAGCTCCCAGTAGTGTTTCCCAAAGGAGAAGACCCTGGCTCCCCATGCAGCAAAATAGTCAGATCTGTCAGAATTCAAAGGTCCACGTCTAAACATCCAACTTCTCACATCCTCAAAGAGCCTGATATTGTGATTGGTTACTTCAAAATGGAAGGAAATGTCCACTGTAGAAAAAAGAGAATGTTCCAGTGAAAATCAGTTTATAAATTCTTATGTTCAGATAAGAAAGAGATTCTCACTAGAAAACACAGGTCAAGATTAGAAAGAAACTTCTGTCTGGAAAAATGGAATCAAAGGGTGTTAGGAGATCTGCACAATAAATGGCTAAACTAGGATGATCACAATTTCCATAAACTCAAAAACTATAAAGGGGAGGAAGGTCATGTCTATGTCTCGTTAGCGACCTTTCATAACAACTGAGAAACTGGAAGCTCCTGCACTGCAGCCAAGTCCATAGCCATAAAATTAACCTTCATTGTCTCTTCTCCGTCAGGGCAGAGCAGGAGGCTTTGGACAGGAGATGAGGTGGGCAGCCATTCTTAGTCCCAAATAAAAAAGTTATCACTTTCCAGAAATATTATGATCTGCCACTTAAGCTAGCAAATTCATACTTAAAGAGAAAATCTGAATCTGCCTTCTGAAAAGTGCTGATTCCTTGCAAAAATTATCTGACTTTCATGCCAGATTCAGGCACAGACTTCTTTTATTCTGCTGGATTTGTCATGATCTATCCTGGAGTTCTATCTAAGACCTCATCAACCACCAAATCATGTTCCTATTGTTGACAGATTCTCAGTTTTTGCATTGTTATATAAGTTACTCATGTATGCTTTAATTGATTAAAAACATGATTAAAATTATAAATGCTATGAAACTTCACCTAAAAATCTATTTTTTTAAAAAAAACGCTGTCACTCAAATCAGTCGTTAACTGCACTGAATTTGAAATTGAAATGTCCTGAATTCAGTTCTGTATACTTC
This sequence comes from Pan troglodytes, assembly GCF_028858775.2. NCBI lineage: Eukaryota > Metazoa > Chordata > Mammalia > Primates > Hominidae > Pan > Pan troglodytes. The sequence goes on along the minus strand of NC_072410.2, from coordinate 27,594,165 downwards.
ATGTAATAATTATATACATGAAATTGTATCAGAGAATGGTTCCTAAAGTCCTAAAGAGCCCTTCTGCATGTTTTATTTTTCTAAGAAATTTGTTATATGGCTGATTCCTATTACATTTCACCAGCTTTTATTTCGTTTTGTCTGTTTGATGATAGTGAAACTATAAATATAAATACCTATTCACAGGCTATTCTCTTCTTCTAGATGAAAGATCATTACACTGGGAAAGCTGCCCATAGAAAACCATAATTGAAGGCATTGCATGTGGATCCCACCAACAGGGCCACACTCACCTCGGAAGCGGTTGAGCCTGTACACCAGTCCAGTGATGGGTCCTGCAGTGAGCTCTGGATTCACAGGCTGGGGCATGCGCAGCAGCACGGACTCACTCCTGCAAGGAAGTAGGTTGAGTTGGTTAACTTTCTGATGTCTGTGTTTAAGAAACGGATTCCAACAGAAAATGCTTCATTCAAACCCACTTCTGATACCGTAATGTACCTCCACAACGCTAGGATGGGTTTGTGGCTCTTAGGGAATCTTTCTAACTATTCACTCCATTTCTAACCTACTGCCACTGAAAGATAAATGCCTCTCTCCCTATCTGCCACCAAATAGTTTATCTCTAATTATGATTCTGAATCGCAAAAAGAGGCAACTGTATTCTAGCAACCTCTGCATTGCACTCTTCAAAACATAAACCCCTGAGTCACATGGGAAAGTAAGAAAAGATTAATGTCTGATAAAAGGCATAGGTGACATTCATCATACCACATAAACACATGACTACACACACATACACACACAATCACACTGACACATTATGGTGTTAGTAAATTATGTTTTCACTTTGTTGGAAACAGCTTGATGTTTTTCATAGCATGCCTTGTGCTCCAGTTTGCACTGATGGCCAAAAACATACCTTGCCACGATGTCTCCCAAATCCTGTAGAGAGAGAGAGAGAGAAAAAAAATGACTTCTTTAGAAAGTTGTCATTCTTGTTGGGTGAGGTGGTTCACACCTGTAATCCCAGCACTTTGGGAGGCCAAGGTGGGTGGAACACCTGAGGTCAGGAGTTCCAGACTAGCCTGGACAACATGGCAAATCCCCGTCTCTACTAAAAATACACACACACACAAAAATAGTGGGGTGTGGTGGTTCATGCCTTTAGTCCCAGCTACTAGGGAGGCTGAGGCAGGAGAATTGCTTGAACCAAGGAGGCAGAAGTTGCAGTGAGCTGAGATTGGGCCATTGGACTTCAGTCTGGGTGACAGAAGAAGACTCTGTCTCAAAATAAACACACAAAAAAGTTGCTATTCTGCCTATCTGGTCTTTAGGTTTTCAAAACTTTAGAATTACCGTATACTATTACTGCCACTCTTTTAAAATGTATTCTCATCTCTAACAATTATACCTGTAAGACCTATTGACAATATGGATTTCTGATAAATTAAGGACCCTAAATTTGAGTGAGAGAGAAAGGTGTGAGTAGTGACTGCGCATTGCTGCAGCTGTCTACAATGTGGTCTTTTTCAGGGCTAGTCCCCAAAGTGTAATGTGGCTCAAATCAAGCATGAAATTTTTTCTTCCAGAGTTTTAATGAAATGTGCTGGAGGAGGAAGCTTGTGGTAGAAAATGTTGTATGGAAATCTAGTTGCACAATTCCATAAAGCTTTATTTCCATGATTAGGGTAGGAGTTATAGTTTATCTCTATAACCGGTGGGAATGACTCTCACCGTCAGTGCAGGAGATGAGGAAATAATGTCTTCGGTACCCAATGGAAGGCAAAGATGTAAAGGTCAGCTAACACAAAGTGTCTCAAGGGGCATCCTCCATTCTTACCTGGAGCAGCTCCACATCTGGTTTATGACACATTTCCATTAGTTCCTGATACATTTCTTTCAAGTGTTTACTCTTTTGATCCATTTTGACCCAACTTCTCTGGAGTTGCTGAAAAATCTCTTGGTATTCCTTGTTCAGTCTCTCTAAATGTTGTTTTTCTTCCTTATGGAGAACCGGATGCAGCTTCCTATACTCATTCCTGATCATCTGTGCCCGTAAAACCACATCGCCCTGTAGGGATATGAATTTTGTAGGTTATATACCCAGGCTTACTTCCACCTCACAGAGCCCACAACTTCATCCTCCTCATTCCTTCTTTTATTTTCCATCCTTTACAAACAGGATGATGAGTTAAGCAAGACCTTCCTTCAAAATTTATGTAATTCATCAATTCCCAAACACCTGCAAAAAAGCCCTTTAGGTTTAAATGTTTAAATCAAATCGGAAATACAATTAGAAAACAACTAAAATTTATGATTGATTGTTACATTGTCATGGATAATACACATAATCTTTGTTATTCAGTTAGGTTGTTGTTTCAAATCTCTGTACTTCACAGCCTGAACAATCACTCTTAGTAGAAATTTTTTTAGTATATTATAATCAGGATCAGAAGCCATCACACAAAAAGGATCTTAGTAAAAAATGTAACCCCCATCTCTCAAACCGACTACCTCTTTTCTGTCTCCTATCTTTCTTCTGTCAAATCCATAGACTCTGTATTGCACTGCCATTCTAAGAACATTAATCCCCATTCCATTGTGTTTCTCTTCTCAATAATGACATATTTATCCTCTCACTGCCCCAGTCATTTTTTATCCCTTCTCCTCAGCTTTTCCTCATGTTGTATTTTCTCCTACTTGGACTGGCATCGTGTGGGTCCTTTGCTACCAGATTTCACCAGCACAGGCACATTTCTTAAATTACTGTTCCCACCCGATTTCTTCCCCCTGGACAATATCATATTCACCAATAAATGCCTTTATTTCTCAATAATATACTATTTAATCAACATTTCATAATTAATTTTATACAGAAAACTCTGTCTGAAATACTTATTAATTTTAAGCACATACTTGCCCTTCAGAATTTATATTTATTTTTTACTTATCTGAAAAGCATTTACAGAAAACCTGAACAATCGTTATATTGAACAGTCTGGTTGTTTTCCAGCCTATGAATAAACACATGACAAAATCTGGCATATGAGAATTTCAACTCAAGTTGCTAATATAAATGTCAGCATGCCTGTCTCAAGCTGGTCAGGAGGACTCACGGTCTCATACTTACCCTCCAGAGGAAGGCTGTTCTTCCCTCCTCATATAGATTTCTCTGATTTTCTTGAATCTTTTTCCATAAAATCCTCATTTGCTTTAAGAGTTTCTCCTGCAAAAGAATTACAAGGTTGAACAACAGAAAGTCAAATGCCAAAGATTCCACAATCTGAGTGGTATACGCAGGCAAGGGATCTAATATATAAATACATTAGTGAGAGGAGAAAAAAACAAAATTTTTCATTGCTCATCCTTAATTGATATTTTTCAGTTTGAGGTTTCAGAATGTAGAACAGTTTAGGGAACTGAAGAGTGAAGATTTCCTGTAACCCAGCTAAATTAGTTCAGGGAAACATCCTGCTTCAGAACCCACTATGCTAGCCCCTGATTTTGTAGTGTGCTACTCCCATACTCATTTGTCCAGTAATATTAAATATATTTCCAAAATACCTTTCTTTGCACTGGTAGTTTTGGTAGCTTTTCAATGTCATTAGCATTGAACTGTAGAGTCAATTATAATGACATTTACTTAATCAGTCTCTTTTTGGGTGCAAGCTCCATGAAGGAAGGTAGAGTTGCACATTTTATTCAAAATGTCATCATTGGTACCTAGAACAGCACCTGGCACTCAGTAAAGAATGGAGTAATCACCGTGATTCTCAACATCCTTCTAATCTCTTTAACTCTGCCACCCTCCAGCTTTCAGGTGATCACAGAGCTATCTCTTACCCGGTGTTCCTCAGCTGCCTCTTCGATGGGATAGTGTTTGTGAGCCCCGTGCTCCTGAGAGTTGGAGCACAGCAAGCAGAGGAGACCCTTGTCCATGTCACAGAACATCTTCTTTGTTTCCCTATGGGTCCCACATATTTGTTTCTCAGAGCTCAGGAATTGCCAGAGACTGGCTTTTCTGGCAATGGTCACTAAATTCTTCAGAAGAATATTGGTTTTGAAGTCCATTTTCGGTGATGGTTCCCTGCATGCAGGGCAGTTTGCAGGACTTCGGGCTTCCTCCCAGGAAAGGCAGAGACAGGGCCTACAGAAGCTGTGCCCACAGCAGATGGTGACAGGGTCTACCAGGTAGTTCAAACAGATGACACAGGTGAGTTCCTTCTGGAAGGCATGTGAGAAGTCTGAGTCCATTTTCCTAAGGAAAGAAAACCACAGGAATTTAATCTTCTACCCTGGAGAGACAAAGATCCAAGCAAAGTTTGAATCAGATCGTGATCGAATAATATCCTTTCTTTCTAAAGAAGTATAGGCTTTAATCTGCAATGACAGAAATAGGAAAAACAGAAAACTAAGGCACAAAGAGACATCAATCTCTAGAAAAAGTGACTGTTCTCCAATCAACACATGACCAGCTTTCCAAACTCTACTTTCTTGCATGGAAGAATGTTGGATTTTTTGAGGTGTTAGTATCCACCAAATTGCTTGGGCTTCAAGGGTTTCATCAACCTCTAAACTCAAGGTTTGAGTCTTGAATGGTCTGAAAATCAGTAACACTCTAAATTGCCAGTGATTGGTTTAAAGAAGGGAAGCTAACTAAGCTCTTCTACTCTCATTATTTTATTTAACTATAACAACCATCCATAAAGACTTTTCCAGAAGGACATTGCTTGAAAATGTTAGAGCAGAACTCATACTTTGACCCAAATCAGAAAAAGCTAGCCTTTACTCTCCAAGGAAAAACAGTCAAATCAAGGTAAGGCACTTCTCCAAGGTAAAGCTAAGAATCATTGTTTTTCTAGGCTACTATGTTAATTTAATCAACAAAAACTTTCTGGCATGTTTCCTGTTCCTGGACAGTCTGTTAATTTGGGGATATACTAGTTAATATTACAACATCCTTAAAAGACAGACAATTCAGTTTACAAAAAGATAATGATAATTGAAGCATTATCATTACTCTTTCACACAGTCAGGAAAAGAGTAAGTATCATGCAATAATAGGCACTAGAGGCCGGCACGGTAGCTCACGCCTGTAATCCGAGCACTTTGGGAGGCCCAGGCGGCTGAGGCAGGCAGATCACGATGTCACGAGCTCAAGACCATCCTGGCTAACATGGTGAATCCCTATCTCTACTAAAAAATACAAAAAATTAGCCGACAGTGGTGGCGGACGCCTGTAGTTCCAGCTACTCTGGAGGCGGAGGCTGGAGAATGGCGTGAACCCGGCAGGCGGAGCTTGCAGTGAGCCGAGATAGTGCCACAGCACTCCAGTCTGGGTAACAGCGCAGGACTCTGTCTCCCCCCCAAAACAAAAACAAAAACAAAAACGAGGCACTAGACAGTAAGTCAGCGTTTTAAATGTATGTTTTGCTAAAATACAAATAAAAATAAAAACCAAGCCAGGGAAGGTGACTCAAGCCTGTAATCCCAGCATTTTGGGAGGCGGTCAGGCAGGTATTTTGAGCTCAGGAACTCTAGACTGGTGACACGGCAAAGTGTCTAGATCATCCTGTCTCTAAAAATGCTTATATAAATTAAAAAAAAAAAAAAAAAAAAAGGCCGGGCGCGGTGGCTCAGGCCTGTAATCCCAACACTTTCAGAGGCCGAGGTGAACAGATCACAAGACCAAGAGATGGAGACCATCCTGGCCAACATAGTGAAATCCCGTCTCTACTAAAAAAAAATACAAAAATTAGCTGGGCGTGGTGGCAGGCGGCGATATTTCCAGCTACTCTGGAGGCCGAGGCTGAAGAATCGTTTGAACCTGGAAGGCGGAGGTTGCAGTGAGCCAAGAGCGCCGCTGCACTCCAGCCTGGCAATAGAGCATGATTCCATCTCAAAATAAATAAATAAACAAATAAATAAATAGCTGAACATGGTGGCCCATGTTTAATCCATAAACCTATGGATTATGTTTAAAATAATTTTAAAAAAGAAATGGAGCCGTTTTTAAAACTCAGAAAATGAGATCATTTCATCTAAAAATAATCAAAGTTTGCAGATAAATAAGTCCCCAAATTTTGTTTTGGTTTGTAGCTCCTAATAGTAGCTCCTACTCTGGAAATTGTGTACTTACCTCAGAAATATATCTATGTTCTCACCAAAGCTTGCCGTCGAATCAGATGAATTCAGCTCAGGGATGAGAGTCTCACAGTGCAGTGCTGGTAGCTTTCGGAAGTCCCCAAAGCCAGTTGCAAAGCTACTCTGTGGGCTCTGGAGAAGAATGAGCTCGGCTCCTGAAGTGTCGGTTTATAAATCTCTGAAGACCACACCCCTTTCTTCCAATTGGTTGCATTTCACAGGGCGTAGGTGGGTGTTAACATAGATGATTAAGTTTCTTCAAAACAGAAGTTTTACGTTTATTTATTTATTTATTTTTTTGAAAGGAGTCTGGCTCTGTCCCTGGCTAGGTTTTTTCTTGCATTTTTAGTAGAGAGGGGATTTGATATAATTGATATAATAGGAATTGCAAATAGAGAAGCCCACACAAGCTAACCAAATTAATTCTAGTTTATTGGATAAATGGCATGATATGTATTCTAGTTCAAATTTGAAGGTTGGTATAAACCTTTTCAGACACTGGAGATGAGACATTTCACCAAGATTGGGTGTGAGGAAGAGGAAAGAAATAGAATAGTATATAAAATAGTATATAGAGTAAAAATACAGTAAAAGGAAAAATCAATCTGCCTAATATAGTGTATGGCTAAATGTGTTTTAACATTTAGGCGAATCAGACATGGAAAAATCCTAAAAGGGAGATTAATAGAGTAGACAATTGACTCAGTAAGAACTGTGAAGAAGCATCTCGGGAAGAGAAACTAGAAGTCTTTATATAGGTTTTGATTTAAAGAGGGAGAGAGAATAGGAACATTGAAAAAGATGGACAGAAAGAAATAACAAATATTCAAGACTCCTTGCAAGAGTGAGGCAGAAAGTTTATAGATTGCTTGATTACACCCAGCATATAATTATTTGAAGTTTTCTGTTGAGAGTGAGAGTATGTAATCCTTTTAACCAAATGTCTCCGCAGAACTATGTGTCATTAAGTAAGGTGATAATCAATATTCAATATCAAAAGATGCGTCTATTTCTCGATGAGGAGAAGCAACTGCATCTGCAGGCACTGGAAAGAGAAGCAAAAGGGCTTTTACAACAACTACAAGAGAGTCAAGTGAGAATGACCCAACATTTAGAAAGGATGAAAGACATGTACAGAGAGCTGTGGGAGACGTGCCACATGCCTGACGTGGAGCTGCTCCAGGTGAGGAGGGAGGGTCCATCCCCAAAGAAAGGAAGCCTTTGCTGGACAATGCTGTCAGGACATGCAAATGTCACCTTCATATGTCACTGCTCTCAGCTTAGTGACACATGCTGTCTGACTCCCACATTACATTTGTCCAGTTTTTCAGAAAAAAGCTACAAAAGAAGCTTATTAGAGGGGAATATTCCCTGTGGTCAGTGTTTGATAAAGGGGAATATAAAATTACATCCACTCAAAGATTCCAAAAAAGCTTGCTTGTTCATGGTTAGGATAAAAATTACATTTCACCTATGTTATTACTATTTGGAAAAGTTCCTCCCTCTTAGAAGGAGGAGACACATATATGATATATATATTATATATATATGGTACATATATATGTATATACACATATACATATATATACCCCCCCACACACACATATCTATGGTGTTGAATAAATAATATCACCTAAGCCAGTGGTGTGCAATCTTTTGGCTTCCCTGGGCCTCATTAGAAAAAGCATTGTCTTGGGCCACACATGAAATACACTAAGATTAACTATAGCTGATGAGCTTTGATAAAATGACAAACAAAAATCTCATCATGTTTCAAGAAAGGTTAGGAATTTGTGTTGGGCCACATTCAAAGCCGTCCTTGGCCATATGTGGCCCACGGACCGTGGGTTGGGCAAGCTTGTTCTAAGGTATGAACTTCATTTTTATTTTTATTTTTTTTATTATACTTTAAGTTTTAGGGTACATGTGCACATTGTGCAGGTTAGTTACATATGTATACATGTGCCATGCTGGTGCACTGCACCCACTAACTCGTCATCTAGCATTAGGTATATCTCCCAATGCTATCCCTCCCCCCTCCCCCGTCCCCACCACAGTCCCCAGAGTATGATATTCCCCTTCCTGTGTCCATGTGATCTCATTGTTCAATTCCCACCTATGAGTGAGAATATGCGGTGTTTGGTTTTTTGTTCTTGCTATAGTTTACTGAGAATGATGGTTTCCAATTTCATCCATGTCCCTACAAAGGATATGAACTCATCATTTTTTATGGCTGCATAGTATTCCATGGTGTATATGTGCCACATTTTCTTAATCCAGTCTATCATTGTTGGACATTTAAATACTACAAAAATTTTTTAGGCATATTATTGGTTCTTTCCTGGAGCAGCTCCACATCTAGTTTATGGCACATTTTTATCAGCTCCTTATAGATTTTTCTTAGGTTATTTTTTTTTTCTGAACCATTTTGTCTTTTTGCTTTTCTTAAGTTGCTGTAAAATCTTTCTGTCATCATCTGTAAGTTTCTCTAAATGCTGTTTTACTTCTCATGGGGAACTGAATGCAGCTTCCTCTACTCAGCTCTAGTCATCTCTGCCCGTAGCTACACATGGCACTCCGGGGACCTGGATTTCCTAGATGACATGTTTACTCTGAATTCATCCTCCTCCACTTATACCTCTTCTATTCACTTTGACTCGTTTTCTTTTCTTTATCTCTTTCATCCTTTCTTTATAATAAAGATCAGGGTCTCACTATGTTGATGGCCAGGCTGGTTGGAAACTCCTGGTCTCAAGTGGTCTTCCCAAATTATTGGGATTACAGACATGAACCACCGAGCCTAGCCTGACTCATGTATTCTACCAATAAGCTAAGTACATAAACTCGTGTCTTCCCACTTGACAGAACCATGAAATAAATCATTCCTGTCTTCCTTTCATTTATTTGTATTGTTTCTTAATAATACTGACAGCCAAATTCATTCTTTCCTCAAACCACTTTCATTCATTATATGACTTCCTAAAACACCTGAAGAAAGGTTATTATTGATCGTTTCTTCAATATATATCCATTGATATCTAAAAGCCTACATGAGAGCCATTGGAATTTATGGTTGATTCACAAATAATTTTTTGCAGTATTATGATCTCTGTGTTTTTAAATTAGTTTTTAGTACCAGGTCTTCCTACTCCATAGCCTGACCACTCTCCCTGAGCAGTAATCAATGCTGCATTGTACCCTCAGGATTGGAAGCCATGAGAAAAATCTTCCTCAAATCCTACCAAGATGATTTCCATTCAAGTGATAAGTGGATACATTTCTAGCATGTCTGTCTGAGGCTAAATCTGAGGGAAAAGGCCTAATACTTGCAATCCACTGGTTGGTTTTCCTGCTTTCCTCATTTAAATTTCTTTGGTTTTCTTGAATTTTTGCCCACAAACATCTCATTTGCTTCATAATCTTCTCCTGTAAAAGAACTATGAATGTGAACATCAGAGAAGCAAATCATTTTAGGTTTCAGACCCCCAATGGTAAAGAAATCAAGGGATGAGATATGAAAGAGATTTGGGAAGATCTCGGACTGTAGAACCACAACGTGTAACGCAACAAGTTTAATAGGAAAATCATAGGCAGGGCTAATTTACAGATAATGTGGCACCTTGCATCAGAATTGGAATCTACTGACACAGTGCCCTTCTAATTCTAACGTGTTTTATTCTATTATTTCCAGTGTTGGTAAATAGGTTTCTTATAGAAAAGACTTTTTAACTTGTAGTTTGGATAGCCAGAAACTCTTCTGATATTGAGCTCTTTACAGTGCCTTGAACACTGCATCAAGTAGTCAAATTATTACAATGATTATTAACTTCATCACTCCCTCAGTGACATGTAAGCCCCAGGAAGGAAAGTACACTCAGATTATATGTAGTATTTTATCATTGATACCTAGGCACTACACGACATCCAGTACAGAACAGATTAATCGTCATGCTCTTCATCTTCCCCTAATCTCTTTACCTGTGCCATCCTCCAGCTTTCAAAGTGCTCTCAGAGCCATCGCTTACCCAGTGTTCCTTAGCTGCCCCTCACAGTGTGTGTGAGCCCCATGCTCCTGAGAGTTCCAGCACAGCAAATGAATCAGGCTCTTTTTCCACCTCTCCAAATATCTTCTTTGTCTCCCTGTGGATCCCACACATTTGTTCATTAGGGCTCAGGAATTGCCAGAGACTGGCTTTTCTGGCAATGGACACTAGATTCTTCAGAAGAATATTGGTTTTGAAGTCCTCCTGCTGTGACAGTTCCCAGCATGTGGGCAGCAGGTAGGAATTTTGGTTTCTTCCTAGGAAAGGCAGAGACAGGGCCTACAGAAGCTGGGGCTGCAGCCTGTGGCGATGGGGTCTACACATTAGTTCAGACAGAAGAGGCAGATGGGTTCTTTCTGGAAGGCTTGTGTGATGTCTGAGACCATTTTCCTGAAGGAAGGAAATTAGGAAAGGTATGATTCAAACTTCATCTTATGCCCTGAGAAACAAAGACCAAAGCAAAATTTGACTCAGGTTGTGACTCAATGATACACTTCTGTCTAGAGTAGAATAGGCTTTATTTTGCATAAGACAAAAATAGAACCTGAGGCACAAAGAGAGCTCTCAGATCTGTAGGTAAAATTGTCAGATGCATGCATAACTCACAGGGCACTACATCCTACCCTTTTCTTTTGTATAGAAAAATGAACCTCAGAGAGGCCAGAAATGGTGGCTCACACCTATAATCCCAGCACTTTGGGATGCCAAGGCTGGTAGATCAGGCTGGAGACCAGCCCAGCCAATATGGGGAAACCCCATCTCTACTAAAAATACAAAAACCAGCCAGGAGTAGTGGCACACGCCTGTAATCCCAGTCACTCAGGGGACTGGGCAGAAGAATCACTTGAACCCTGAGGTTGCAGTCAACTGAGATTGAGCCACTGCTCTTCAGCCTGAGCAATAAAACAATACCTGTCACAAAAAGAAAGAAAAAGAAGGAAGGAAGGAAGGAAGGAAGGAGAAAAGAAAAGAAAGAAAAGGAGAAAAGAAACCTCCATTTTGTTGAGTTTTGACTTTACTCCAAAAAGCTTGAGGTTTAAGAGTATGAAATTGGGACCAATTTACACCATAGATGATGGGTCCTGAATATTCTGAAAACCATTCTTAATGCTCATTGTGATTGGTTTAGGAAAGATCGATTTAGTACAAAAGAAAAAAGTGATTGGTTTAGGAAACTGTATTTCACTGAGATTTTACTCTCATTATTTCATTTTGATGTCGTAATTTTCTCCTTTAAAGTATTTCAAAAATTCTCAATTACAAGCCACCACTGCAAAATAATTTCTAAATAAATAAGCAATATTTATTTACTGAACATTTGGTGAAATTTCATCAGATCAGATTTCACCCAAAATTTGATCAGATTTCACCCAAAAATGCTAAAGAGGCATTTAGTATATTCTAAAACACAATACTACCCTCAAATTATTCAACGTATTACCTAAGTTGTATATTATAGAATATTTTGTCTTGTGCATATATTTATGTGCCACCTTTAGAATTGAAGGTAATACATTTATGCACAACATATGGAATAAAATATTCTCAATAAAATTTAGGATATACAAGTATAAAATTGCAAGATATCTGAAAACTATTTTCTGAGTTCTTAGAATACATAGGAACAACTAATGAATACATAAATGATACAAGTAAAATTAATCTTCACTGCAGTTCACAAGTATGTAGGAAGACAGGATAACAAGATAAGAGTAAAAACATTTTTACTAATTAAGCAAATGACATCATTTCATAGAAACAAGCTCAGTTTGTTGAAAAATTCAACGTAGGGCAGTCTGTTTTGGATTGGAAAAGTAGCAGGAACTCCTCCTCTGTTAGCTGTGTTCTCACCCTAGAAATATACTTATGGTCTCACTGATACTTGCTGTAGAAGTAATAATATAAAGTCTGATCAGGGATCAGGGCCTCACCATATAGCGGTAGTAGCTTTCAGACATCTTCACAGCCAGTTCCAAAGCCACTCTGTGTGTCCCAGAGAAGAATGAGCTTGGCTCCTTGTACCTCTTTATATTGAATCTCTGAAAAATCACACTCATTTTGAAAAGGCTGTACATTTCTTGGAGTTTAGGATAGCCGTTAGGGTTCTTGATTAGATTTCACCAGAAGAGAGGAAATGATTGATTCGACACCTTGGCTAATCTCCATAAACACACTTTAAACTTCCTCTCATCAAGAACCACTGAGTTTACAACAAATGAACCCTCAAATACCAAATTTGTGGATAATTTTTGGAGTACTTGAATATTTTACTCATCAAAAGATGGGAAAGAGGATACCATCAATTTATTATTTTAATAAATGTCTTCAGAAGTGTGGAATATTTTTTCTCCTTTTTCTTTTTTTTTTCTTATGTTTTTGGAAATGTTTTGCCTGAAATTGGCTTTAATTCTAATAGTCACTGAAGTAGACTGGAAATGCACTTTGCTGTTGCTTTTAAGACTTGATCTCTGGTTTTAATGTATTAATGTATTACTGTGAATTCATATATTATATATATATTTTCTGGCTCTGTAGCCCAGGCTGGAGTGTGGTGGTGGAATCACAGCTCACTGCAGCCTTAAACTGCTGGGCTCAAGTGATCATTTTGCCTCATTATCTCAAAGAGCTGAAATTACCGATGTGAGCCACTGCACCCGGCCTATTAATTTATGTTTTTAATAAAAGCATAAGAATTATCCTTATTATAAATTAAGAAATAGAATATCTTTAAGAAAATATTTTTAAGGAAATATAATATCTTTAAGGAAAAATGAAATCTCCAGTAGCTATAGACTCCTATGAAAACCACCGTTACCAATAGCAATTTTGTGTATGTCTATATAACACATACATATGTAAATATATATAATATATACATGAATTTTTCCACATTTTCCAGTCATTGAAGAATAAATATTATAATGTATATTAATAAAAAGTGAAATAAGTAAAATTTGCTGTTTAGTGAAAGCTTTGCTTAGCAACTTAAATGAAGCTGCAGAAAATGTGACTTGGATAATAGATGTAAAAAAATGTCATGAGGGCTTCACAGATGGACAAATAGAGGTAAACTAGGAGAGTAATAGTGACATATGGAGGATGAGAGTATCACGTATGTCCTTCATAAACAGCATCATGTGTGATTGACTGTAGCACAAAGGGGAACTAAGTAGAGAAGATGAGGAGAGTACATATTCAAGGATATAATGTTTGATAGTTTTTTCAGAGTAAACAAATACATTATTGAATTCAAGAAGCCAAACAATCCCCATTTTGGATGTGTAAAACATAAATTTACTTTGTTTTGAATGTGCAAAACAACATATTTTGGCTGATTTTTAGTATTTCTCTGTCTTTGGTGGCTGATTCATTATGATATTTTAAGTTTGAAACCACCACCAAAGATGAAGAATCTCTTTAAAGCAGCCAAAATAAACTGTTTCATTGTGAGGGAACACTTAATAGAATGACAACAGACTGCTCCACAATCATAAATCATAAATGTAAGTATAAGACGGTGGACTAATATTTGTAAAGTGTCAAAAAATGTAACTGCCAATATGGAGATGAATGTGAATTGGAAATATCTTTTATATAAGAGGATAAAATGACTCTTGTCATATAAGTATAACAAAAAAGGGACTTTATATCCTACTAAGGGCTTCTAGAACAGTACGCATAAGATCTACTTGAAAGATAATTCCAACACCTCTGCCACATTGAATCTGGCTTTATTTATTGCTTAGTCTCTTAACAGTGTTTCCTTTATGTATCTTTTGTGTTTCTATACATGTCTGGTAAGTTTTACCCAAAAAGTGAACTATGTAGAGTAGACTAATGTAGAAAGCAAAATCCACATGTGTTCCCTTTTACTAGGCTGTATGTGTGTGTTTTGGGGGAGGAGGTTGACTCAATCTAGTCAGGAGTTGATTTGGTTTTGGGACTTTTTCCTCTTGGAGTTATTTCCAGGGCACCATAAGTTTCACGCTTATCTAGCATTACTTTGTGTTTCAGGTTGGACTGGTTCAGCAGCTTTTCTCAATATCTGCTGTATCCTCACATTTAAGTTTCCTTTCAAATTCTGTTCAGTCCCCCAGAAGACACTGCTTTGACCTGTTACTCAACAATTGTGAGCCTAGATGGGGGTGGGGATGAGGATGGAGAAGCATTCTCTGTCATTCTGATGAAGCTCAGTCATAGGTTGACACTGTTTCTGGGTCTGCATGGTTGGAATCCTTTTTGTTTTTTTGTTTTTTTTTTTGACGGAGTCTCACTCTGTTGCCCAGGCTGGAGTGCAGTGGCATGATCTTGGCTTACTGCAAACTCCACCTCCTGGATTCACGCCATTCTCCTGCCTCAGCCTCCCAAGTTAGCTGGAACTACAGGCACCAGCCACCATGACCAGTTAATTTTTTTAAAAAATATTTTTAGCAGAGACTAAAGCCAAGATGGTCTCAATCTCCAGACCTGGTGATTCGCCCACCTCAGCCTCCCAAAGTGCTGGGATTATAGGCGTCAGCCACCGCGCCTGGCTAGAACCTTCTTAATGATCCTGTCCCACCTTCAGATGTAGGTCTAAATCCTCCACATATTTCTTTTCCTCTTTTTTCTTTTCCCGTTTCCAAAGTTCAATTAGTTTTACCAATGTCCCAAGGGCAATGACATTCCTTATCTTTTCCTTTGTAATTTAAGATTGTGTTACACAGGAGAGATGAGGAGGTAAATACAGGTCTTTAAATGTAATATTCTGTGAATCTCTTCACAGACTGTAAAAAAAATGTATGTGGCACATATACACCATGGAATACCATGGAGTCATAAAAAAGGATGAGTTCATGTTTTTTTGCAGGGACGTGGATAAAGCTGGAAGCCCTCATTCTCAGCAAACTAACACAAGAACAGAAAATCAAACACTGCATGTTCTCACTCACAAGTGGGAGTTGAAAAATGAGAACACATGGATACAGGAAGGGGAGTATCACACACCGGGGCCTGTCGGGGGGTGGGGAGCCAGGGGAGGGATAGCATTAGGATAAATACCTAATTTAGATGACGGGTTGACAGGTGCAGCAAACCACCATGGCACACGCATACCTATGTAAAAAACCTGCACATTCTGCACATGTACCCCAGAACTTAAAGTATAATAACAAAAAAGCATGGTTTATGTCTTAATGTTGATTGATATTAACTTATCATAAAAGAAATTATATATATACACATTTGAAAAATTAGGCATAAAATTGAATTTATCTATTTCAAACTTCTTTTCTTACATGTTAAAATATTAAAAAATACATATATAATTCTCTTCTTCATGAAAGAAACTCATAGTTTCTCTCCTTCATTGCAATGCTGCCTGGATCTTATCCTGGTTATTTTTACATTTCCTAACCATTACCTTCCTAAAATATTACTCAACATTCTAACTTCTAATACTAATTAATGGAGTTTGCAATTCATATAAATAAAACACTGTAATATAACATTTGTGTGTTTCAATTCTTTTTCTTAAACTTCTTTCTTAAACTTGAGATTCATTAATTTGTTGCATTTTGGTGTTATTCTCTTTGTTTTATAGAATTATTTTGTATGATGAGATCACAATTTATTTAGCAATTCTACTGTTGATGAATATTTATTTTGTCTCCAATTTGGAGCTACTATGAAAATTGATGCAAAGATCAACATTATGTTTATCTCAAAACGTACATAGGCAATCAGTGGAATATATTTTAGAATTAGAGCATCTAGCCAATAAGGAATGCTCATAGTCAGTTTGCCAAAAAGTATTTCAGTTTACACCCCTCCAGCCATGAATAACTTACATTGATTTTTTTTTTTTATACTTTAAGTATTAGGGTACATGACAACGTGCAGGTTTGTTACATGCCATGTTGGTGTGCTGCACCCATTAACTAGTCATTTAACATTAGGTATATCTCCTAATGGTATCCCTCCCCACTTCCCCACCCCACAACAGGCCCCGGTGTGTGATGTTCCCCTTCCTGTGTCCTTGTGTTCTCATTTTTCAATTTCCACCTATGAGTGAGAACATGCAGTGTTTGGTTTTTTTTCCTTGTGATAGTTTGTTGAGAATGATGGTTTCCAGCTTCATCCATGTCCCTACAAAGGACATGAACTCATCATTTTTTATGGCTGCATAGTATTCCATGGTGTATATGTGCCACATTCTGTTAATCCAGTCTATCATTGTTGGACATTTGGGTGGGTTCCAAGTCTTTGCTATTGTGAATAGTGCTGCAATAAACATACGTGTGTGTGTGTCTTTATAACAGCATGATTTATAATCCTTTGGGTATATACTCAGTAATGGGATGGCTGGGTCAAGTGATATTTCTAGTTCTAGATCCCTGAGGAATTGCCACACTGACTTCCACAATGGTTGAACTAGTTTACAGTCCCAGCAACAGTGTAAAAGTGTTCCTATTTCTCCACATTCTCTCCAGCATCTGTTGTTTCCTGACTTTTTAATGATCGCCATTCTAACTGGTGTGAGATGGTATCTCCTTGTGCTTTTGATTTGCGTTTCTCTGATGGCCAGTGATGATCAGCATTTTTTCATGTGTCTTTTGGCTGCATAAAAGTCTTCTTTTGAGAAGCGTCTGTTCATATCCTTTGCCCACATGTTGACGGGGTTGTTTATTATGTGTATTTAAATTTTGCTAATTTTTATGAAGGCCTGTAGTTCAAATTGTGGATTAATTTTTATAATTCTGAGGACTAATAAAAGTAATCCCTTTTTCATATTTGGCCAGTTATTTATGCCTCCAATTTTATGAAGTGCCTTTTCAAATATTTTACCCAATTTTATATCGGGTTCATTTTCTTTTATTTATGACATTCATTAATCACATGTATTGCATTTTGTTTCATATAAGTTGGGATAAATATTTTTCTCCACTCTTGGTTTCCATTTTAATTCTTGGATGGTATATTTTGAAACACAGAAGTCATTATTTTTGATATAAACTAACTAAATTTTCCTTCTTAATTGTTACTTTTTTGTCCAGGTTAAGAAATCTTTCTCTATGAGAATATTTTATTATGTTCCCTTCACCTTCACAACATGAATCCATGTGGAAATGAACTCTGTATGGTTTGAGATAGGGGTCAGTATTCAGTCATTTCCATTTGAATATTTAATTGATCCAGCATTGTCCTGATCACCTTGTAAATTTCACTGTAGAACAGCACTCTTAATAATGCATGAGCATTTGTGTATAAGATGAGATTTACAAAGATAAGCACAGCATAGGAGGTCAAATAAGATTACCTCAAGGTATGGATTCAGAAATAAAACACATGGATAAGTATAGTATTGTTAGATGAAGAGAAAGAAAATATTTCCAAGTTACCACTGACTCTTTTTACTCCAAGTTTTTTCATGAAGCACAAGATCTCTATTTTCTTCCATTGATTTTTAACTTCATTTAGACACCTCTGTCATCTCTGATTTCACTTTGTGACATTCAGAAATAATGAAAAACCAGAGAATATATTCTATGCCATGCATCATGGGTAATGATTTTCCAAAAATGATTAAACAAAGAACCAATACACATGGTTTTAGTTTTTTCACCATACTTAATAGAAACCGTATTAATGAGTTGCGATGACATTAGAAGGCAACTAAACACATTAAATATAACTTATTTGTCCTCTTTGATGAGGCACAAAAAAGAGGACTTCCTGGGATAAAGGGGTTTACACAGCATGTGGACACATTACCAATTTGTCTCTGGTCAGAGGTGACTACAGCGAAAGATAGGCCTGAGAAGAGGTGAGAAGGCGCAATTATGGATGGTGTATATAAGGGAAATTTGATCAGCATCAACAATGCTCATGGTTCTACCTTCACAATCCAGGAATAATCCTCCTCGGCTGGTAGGCCTTGGAACATAATAGCACCACATGTGGGGTGTGGTAAAGAGCCTGCAGTGAACGTCCTCCTTAACACATCCAAGAAGAAAGAGTCCCTCCTCTCCATTTATCTTGTCATTCTGACTCTTCTCTTTCCAATAATTGTTACAGACACCAAAAGCCCAATTCCAAGAGTCCCCCACATGAACCTCCCAATAATATTTGCCAGATGTGAAAGTCTGAGCGCTCGACTCAGGAAAACATTCAGATGTTGCCATGATGCGGGGACCATCTTGAGGGTCACATCCAACATTCATGCTTCTTAAGTCTCCATACAAGAAGATATGACTATTGGCTCTTTCAGGATGCAGAGTAATATCAACTGCAAAATTTTTTTTTAAAAAGTATGGACACATGTAAATAATAAAAGTTAAAATTCTTGAGGGAAAAATTGTTCTACCAAGTATCTACTTTACCAAGGAATTTGAAGTTACAAGAACAGGATAATTTTGATTATAACATTTAATAAAGGACAAGGAAGATTAATATTCTCTACAGGAAAAACAAAACCCTAAAAACAGACATTGAAAATTTGGAAACTCAAAAATTGAGAGTCAAATATAAGACCAGCCTGTTTTAATCCAATTTCCAATGTAAAAGTGAGATATTATATGCCCTGACTGCCCTTTAGCTATCAAGGTCATTATTATTAAAATATTTCTTGTTCTTAAATACTAGTGATATAACTTTGGCAAGAATGGGAAGAGTTTCACTTACTCAAGCACTACTCTAGATAACTGGATAAAAGTCCATATGTCCAAATTATAAGTGATAACTTAAGGCAGATTTCTGCAAAACCTCAGTAGCTCTTTAGGTGCCAGAAAATCGATCTCTTTTGTTCATTTCTGCATTGGCTTAGAATGCTTATTAAGACACAGTAGGCACTTGATAATTTGCAGAAAAACGTATTGTAAGTAATATCCTTAAAGATATCACCTTTAAAGAAACAGGATGACTTATAATATGAATAATTAAGCTGATGATATCTCTCTCTGTCTTTCACAAACAGCCATTTGATTTCTTTCTTAGTGCTTAGAGGTGTGTTTAATATCGTTCGTTTTTGGCTGGGAGCGGTGGCTCACACCTGTAATCCCAGCACTTTGGGAGGCCCAGGCAGGCGGATCACGAGGTCAGGAGATCGAGACCATTCTGGCTAAGGTGGTGAAACCCCGTCTCTACTAAAAAAAAAACAAAAAAATTAGCTGGGCGCGGTGGTGGGCGCCTGTACTCCCAGCTACTCAGGAGGCTGAGGCAGCAGAATGGCGTGAACCCGGGAGGCGGAGCTTGCAGTGAGCCCATATCGCGCCACCACACTCCAGCCTGGGTGACAGAGTGAGACTCCGTCTCAAAAAAAAATATATTGTTTGTTTTTACTTTTCCGTCAGGAAATCTGTACTCCTTTCAGAATATATATGTACTTTCATTTCGTCACTTCTCTTAGCAGTATTCATTTTATGTTTGAATCAATAAATAATCAATACAGATTATTCAGCCATGAATTTAGGCCCCATCTTCAACTACGCTATGCTACTTTTTCTGCTACATCTCTAAGCACTGCCTCTCTCATGATATATGTGTAAATCACATATGTGAACTATATAGAATTCCAGTAGTATGATGGATCTTGTATATAGTTTCCAACACCCCCTCCCCAGTTTATCTGCCTGAAATTCTCAGGAATTTCTCATTAATTTTTTTTTGTAGTGTAGTTTAATTTTATTTAGAAAATGAAAGATAATATAATTTTAAAACTTTTGACTTACATATACTGTTGATCCTTGAATAACCCTGGTTAGAACTATGTGAGTCACTTATAATTGGAGTTTCTTCTGCTTCTGCCTCCCCTGAAACAACAACCCCTCCTCTTTCTCCTCCTTCTCAGCTTACTCATCATGAAGATGATGAAGGTGAAAACCTTATAATGATCCACTTCCACTAATTATATTTACTATTACATTAATGAATAGTAAATTTATTTTCTTTTGATTTTCTTGATAACATTTTCTTTCCTTTAGCTATCTTTATTGTAAAAATACAGTATAACATATAAAATATGCATTAATCAACTGCTAACATTATCAGTAAGGCTTCTAGTCAACAGTAGGCTATTGATAGCTAAGTTTTGAGGAAGTCAAACATTACATGCTGATTTCTGACTTCGTGGGATCTCGGCACCCCAACCACCATTTTGTTCAAGGGTCAACTCTAAGTTTATTAAATTTTTTTATATCATTCAAATAATCTGAGAATTTCTTTGTGAACACTCAAAGGCTTTATCTTTCTGTGAAACCCTGTGTTTATCTCATGCAATAATTATTGCATTCCATAGTGATAGTATGTTTTCTCATAGCTATTAATATTTTATATCATTCCCCAGGAAATGAAAAATATTTTAGCTGAATATGTTGATATTAGGAAGAAATCCTAATAAAAAGTTTGCTTCCATGTTGAAATGATTAGATGGAACCCTTTCACTATGGTTCTGCTGCTCACAGTAGCATAACAATTTATACCTTGGTAGTGCCCATTGCTCTAGTTGGTACACTGAAGCATATGCTCCCCATGCTTTTCTGATAATATTGTGAATTATATTAACCTTTTTTGAAAGTGATAGTTATGTACTGCTAAAGTGTCAAAGAGCTGTCACAAAGTTCTATACTTTATCAAAGTATTTTCATTTCTTGAATTATTTCTTAAGAAAAAGTCTCAATTTTGGAAAAGAAAGACTGCTTTGAAAAAGACTTGAGTTCTAAAATGACAATGGCAAGTATTTCAAAATAACCTATTCCTAAGAGAAATTACTAAATAAGTTGATATTCACCAATTTGAACATTTTATAATAATTAGAATTGATCATTAGACGCCTTGCACAGTGACTCACGCCTATAATCCCAGCACTTTGGGAGGGCGAGGCGGGCAGATCACCTGTGGTCAGGAGTTTGAAACTGGCCCGGCAAACATGGCGAAACCCCGTCTCTACTAAAAATACAAAAAATAAATAAATAAATAAATAAACAAAAATAAAAAACTAGCCAGGCACAGTGGCAGACACCTGTAATCCCAGCTACTCGGGAGTCTGAGGTAGGAGAATGGTTTGAGACCTGGAGGTGGAGGTTGACAGGAGCTAAGATCCTGCCACTGCACTCTAGCCTGAGCAACATAGCGAGATTCCATCTCAAAAAAAAAATTGATTATTAGAAATACAATATAAGAAGATATTTATAACAAAATAAGAAGCAAGCAGAAAGGATGTAAAATTGCAAATATAACTTCATTAATTTTATTTAACAAATATAGGAAAACTTAAAGGGAGTTAATTAATTAGTATAATAATTGTGTTATCTTCAGGGAAATATTGGGAGAATTGTTTCCTTATTGTTTACAATTCTTTCCAATTTTTTATGTGGGTAAAAAGTCAACAGTGAATATGAAAATTTAAGCAGATTTCAAACATGGCGTATTCCATGAAGCTGATTTTCTATCTTTAAAAGAAAAATGATGTTTTCTTTCCCTGACAAAATGCCTCATCATTTGAATTATGGTTTGTTAAGGACACACAGCTTTTTCTTCCTTGAGTATTTCTATATTTGGTTCATTTTCTCCAAATGATAGTAAAGATTTAGTCTGTGTCTCTATATGATGTTTACAATTCCTGAAACATGTGAGCAGTGCGTTGCACATAATAATAGTAATTTCTCACTAAGTCAATTAAGCTGAATGTTGAATTTCTCAACCAAAACTTTGAAATCTAAGGAAGAGACATGTCTTCATCCTGCTTTTCTTGTGTGACTTCTTTCCCCTGTATCAAAGAATACAGGGTGTTAACACAGGATACAGAGAAAGAGAAGTGTGTGTTTGTGTGTGTGTGTGTGTGCATTTACCTATGTGTAGCCACATCCATTTTTGTATTTGTAGGAATGCCTTGTGAATTTGATTCAGAAACCCATAGCATTTTATTGAAATTATGTTTCATATGATTGTCTTAACTGTTTATGGGATAACAGACATTCTGGGTTTCATTTATCATACACTATTACAAAATCTGAGTTCTTGATGTTAAATTCATAAATATTGAATACAGCTGAAATCCAGATTATAGAGGTTTTCCTATTATAGGTTATTCCTGTTTTCATTTTGTCAACAGGGTGCAGTTGAAAGAACAATATGGACCTCCCATTTCAGTGTGAATATAGGCAAGTTATTTAACTCCTGACCCTTTGTTATCTTATCTGTGAAATGGGGCTACTACGCTGCCCAACTTGCAGAATTGCTCTGAAGATTAAAAATCACGTATTGTATAAACATTTGAAAGAGTAATTGGCACATGGGAAGCGATCAGCCAGTTCTAAATGCTAACTGCTAGTAAAACTAAATTTTAAAAAAAGTAAGAGATAAAGTAATGAATGTAATAATTAATACTTTCTTAATGTAACAATTGTTTCTCATTAATTAACTACATTGTGACAGAATTGGTATATTGAATTCGGTGACTCATTGTTCGTCTGCTCAGAGTTTGTTGATACAATTTCAATTAGACGGAATCATTCTTATTGCAATAGCAATCCCATCACTCCATTTGGAATGTAAGTTCTGTGAAAGCAGGAAGTGTTTGATGCGTAGTGGGCATCCAGATATTGTAGAAAGACTGAAATAAACACCATGTTTTGGTTTCCTAATAGGTTTAGCTTTAAAAGTAAGAATATTGTTAGTTATCACTTGGCAAATATTTATAATTTGCCAGGCATCTTACTAAACATTAGTAGATTATCTTATTTTAATGTTGATGTTACTTCTGTGAGTAGATTACTAGGATACCTAAGTTGAAGAAAGTCTTGCCTATATTTGTATATCTGGGTTTATCAGTTAATTATTATTCCAATGTAAATAAAAATCACTACCATTTTTCCCATTGGCACATGCAGCTGTTTCTGTGCTTTCATAAGCCTCAGCAGAATAGTATTTTATAAGATTTAAAAATATGGTAGCTATGTATGTTATTGTTTTTAATTTGCATATTATAGAAATTTAAAATATGCATTTCATGCTTGAAGAACACTGATTTGAATTGCACGGGTCTACTTAAGAACAATTTTTTTTTTTTTTTAATTTTTGAGATGGAGTTTCACTCTTGTTGCCCAGGCTGGAGTGCAATGGCGCAATCTCGGCTCACTGCAACCTCTGCCTCCCGGGTTCAAGCGATTCTCCTGCCTCAGCCTCCCGAGTAGCTGGGATTAGAGGCATGCACCACCATGCCCGGCTAATTTTTTGTATTTTTAATAGCGATGGGGTTTCTCCATGTTGGTCAGGCTGGTCAAACTCTCGACCTCAGGTGATCCGCCCGCCTCGGCCTCCCAAAATGCTGGGATTACAGGAGTGAGCCACCGCGCCCGGTCCACAGTTTTTAAAAAAATACATATAGTCAGCCCTTTCTATCTGTAGATTTCACATCAGCAAGCAAAGTTGGATAGAAAATACAGTATTATTCACTGTAATCCCAGGTACTTAGGAAGGTGAGAAAGGAGGATTGCTTGAGCCCAGGAGTCTGAGGCTTTAGTGAGGTATGATCACGCCACTGCACTCCAGCCTGGTGAAAGAGCAAGACTCTATCTCTTAAGAAAATAAAATAAAATACTGTATTGAAGGACAGAAATCCACACATATGGGGGGCCAACTTTTTATTTTTAATGATGGTAAGCTTTATTTTGCCAAAATTTTTTTTTGTTTTCAAACTTATATTTTCAAATATTAGTATTGCATACAGAAAATGATTTTGTTAAAAATATTACAAAGTAGGAAGGACATAAACCCAGAAAAAAGGCTTTTAAGTGAGTAAATTTATTTCTATGGAACAAATCTCAACAATTATTTTTCCTTTACCTTTGATACGTTAGAACTTACCAAAGAATGATACTCATTACATGAGCTTGAATCTGAGAAACTCAGATGTAGCTAATAAAGAACCAATGAATAATGTAAAGTAAGAGAATTATGAATGTTTTTCTAAAAAACAAAACAAAATAAAACAAAACTGTTACATTCCATTTGGACTCTTAGCCATGTTTTTCAGAAATATTTTCTGTTTTATATTATTGCCTACTTCACTGTCTTAACAAGATGAAGACCAGGACATCAAAGGGCATTAAGCATATGGTGGGAGTTATATTACGGGCAGTTAACCCAAGGGAGGTCAGATGTGGCTTCAGATTCCACATACACAGCTACCTTTCCTCACTGAGGCAGAGCAAGTTAATCCGGAAAGTCTTATCAGACTCTGAGAATGCTGTACTTACATTATTTGGAAAAATCACTTGAAAAGATGAAATATTAAATAATTTATACTAAAATCTAGATTATTATTCTGATAGGTCAATTTGATTTGTTTAGTGGTTTGCTCACTTTCAGCTTGTTAATTCCACAGAAGAGGAGGGCCTACTTTTCATATATACGTGTCTTTTCTGCAGGACTTAAGTATGCACCAATTTTGATATCTATCAGGGTCCTGGAACCAATTCCCAGAGAAGACTGATTAAGTTCAGTTTTGTTCTGAAATTTTTATTTTGTGTGTAGAAATAACATTTTCATGAAGTTATAACTATGTTCATTTATCATTCCAATATTATTAAGAATTATGAATGATCAACTGATGTTTCTGTAATGAGCATTTATTGGTACTTAGGGTTACCAGATAGACATTTTTATAGATAGGAAAATAAAAAATGACTCCCACTTATAATATCACTTTTTCTTCTTTTTGTATGGTGGAAAAATATCATAGTTGATTTCTTGCAAGCCAATAGAAAATTTCGAAATATATGTAGTAAATGATAAATATAATATTTTCTCATACAGTATAATATAGTTTTTGCATAGCTTTATTTTCAGTATCTTTTTGTTTCTTATTTTAAAAGAATATATGTTTATTTTAGAAAATGTTAAGATCAAGAAAGCAACAACTGAAAATAAATATCTCCCTAATTCCATCAGAAAAATATAAAATCATGGTTATAGTCTTAGGTGTATAATTCTAGTCCCTTTCCTATTTTAAATATATTTTTGTTTATGTATACACAAAACCAAGTAAATCTCTCTCTATATAATTTATATAATAAACATATATTTATTTATTCTTTTTCTCATGTTTTATATGTAGAGATTTTTTTCTCTCCTAAATCTTGACTATTGCAATTTTTTTCTGCCAAACATGGACTATCCCCAGGTTGATCTTATATGTACTGCAGACGGAGTTAGGTAATTGGACAGCCAGAAATGGCTCTATCTTTCTGTCCAGGGAATATCAAAGCGTCAGGTTTGGGAGTAAGAGCATGTTTTAAACAGTTTGATTGGTTGACCAATGGCAGCATATTTTTAACTTACCCATCGCCCTCGCTTATGTTGTTGTTCTTAATAGACAGCTTCTCACACTGTCTCCCACGCTGGAGTTCAGTGGTGCAATCTTAGCTCACTGCAGCCTCAAACTCCTGGGCTTGATCAATCTTTCCACCTCAGCCTCCAAAATCACTGGGACTACAGTCACATGCCACAATGCCCAACTAATATTTGTACTTTGATTTGTAGAGACAGAGTGTCCCTATGTTGCCCAGGATGGTCTACAACTCCAGGCCTCAAGCAATCCTCCTACCTCAGCTTCCCAAATTTATGGGATTACAGGCATGAGCCACCACTCCTGGCCTTATTTATCTCTTTACTTCCGTGTTTGTCCTTCTTTCCTAGGTCTATTGCATAATCTGTCTTAGCCTGTTCTATAAAACATTCTTCTGCTGTGGTCATGTGAAACATTACAAAATTGTTTTTGATGATTCTTCATGTTTTATGTTACATATTCTAACATGGTAGTGTGACTTTTTTAAAAAGGACAAAAAATTACAATAGAAGGTTGGCTAATCACAAACAAGACTTTGATGATCACAGTTGTGCTATAATTTATTGTAATGTATTAAAAAATCAACACTTACTTGTAATGTGCCTTGAGACAAATCATTTAGCCACTTGATTTCTCAGACCTCAGTTTCCTCCTCTGTGAAATACTAATATCAACTGTGCGTCGTTTATTTTAAAGAATTAGAAAAATTGTAAGTAAATACTTTAATACTGAGCATGATTGCTGTGGTTACTATACCGTTGTTACTATTGTAGCACTGAACCACTTACCACTTTAAGTTTTTTTGTTTGTTTGGTGTTTGGTTGTTTTTGTTTGTTTGTTTTGTTTTCTTTTGTTTTGTTTTTGAGACAGAGTCTTCTTGCTCTGGAGCCCAGGCTGAAGTGCAGTGGCATGATCTCGGCTCACTGCAACCTCCGCCTGCCAGGTTCAAGCAATTCTCCTGCTTTAGCCTCCTGAGTAGCTGGGATTCCAGGAACATGCCACCGTGCCCGGCTAATTTTTTGTATTTTTAGTAGAGGCTGGGTTTCACCATGCTGTCCAGGCTAGTCCTGAACTCTTGACCTCATGATCCACCCACCTCAACCTCCCAAACTGCTGGGCTTACAGGCTTGAGCCAACGCACCCGGCCAGAGGAGTCTTTAGAGATGATTGAATGTGGAGGTTCAGTTGACAAGTGGCTTGTTCTAATTGTTAAATTAGAAATATTCAATGTTAGAATTGTTGAGTGCTCTTATGTTTCTCCTCTATATCATTTGGGCAACTAGTAAACAGCCTACTGTTTTATCAACAGGCATGTCATCTATGCTTCGAGCAGCCACAGCAAGTATTCAGGGGAGTCATTTCCAGGAATTTCTAATGCTCTGTTTGAAATTAAAAGCAAGGTGGACCCTTGCAAGGCTAGGTGAGAAGTGAAGAGAAAGATTTCTGTTGCTGCCTTCACAGTGCAGGCAGCTTCAGAGGCTTTGAACCAAGTAGCCTATGAGGATTCTTTAGAGAACCTATATTGAATTGTGTGATATATCACTCAGAAAGAATCATGATGGGTATATTGATGAATTTTTAAATTAGTATATTAGAAATGAAGCTACATATTATATAAAGTTATGTGAGTGTTCATATATATGTTTGTGTATATGTTTTATTTTCTTGTCATGGATTAAAAATAAAACATTAAAATTTATAATTATACAAGGTTATTCTGAAGTGGAAGAATCAAACTCAGTATTAAATCCAAGGGGAATAGACAAATATTGTGAAACTCTCATCTGGCATTATCAGAGAATCAAGTCTAATGTGTTCATGACGCTTCACACATGGGAAAACATCAGTTTGTCATAGAGCACACTGCGGAATATGCACAACTGCTCCAAGCCAGAGGTCTCACGCCCTGCCTGGCCTCCCAAGGCTGAGAGGATCACTATCTCAGCACAATAGTTGGGACACCGATTAAATTACACTTTTAGTAAATGTGATCACTCTATAGCATAAGAAATCATTATTTTTTATCAAAAATATCTTATTTATATAAAAGACTATAATGTAACACACGAGTATAGAGAAAAATTGTCATGAAATGAATATCTGTGAACCTACTAACCTTATTAAGAAAATAACATTTCCAATATCTTTTGGTTCTCCATGCACTAATGACAGTTGTGCTCATTCACTTTCTTGAATTTTGTGTTTATCTTTATTTGCTCTGTTATTCTTTATAATTTTATCACACATGGCTATATTATTAACATGTCTTACGTTTTGGCTTTAGGTAGTTTTGAACTTTTTATAAGTAAAATCATACCATGTATATTTTTATGGTACTTGATTTTTTTTCCACCGGTCTTTAAGGGTTTAGATAGATAGATAAGTAGATAGACAGATAGAGAGCATTTATTCAAATGAAAGTAAGATTCAG
Organism: Pan troglodytes; assembly: GCF_028858775.2. Classification (NCBI taxonomy): domain Eukaryota; kingdom Metazoa; phylum Chordata; class Mammalia; order Primates; family Hominidae; genus Pan; species Pan troglodytes. The sequence goes on along the minus strand of NC_072410.2, from coordinate 27,566,222 downwards.
GGTCCATCAAGACAGAGAAAACATATAATAATGTGAATAGGGAAAGTTAATATAAAGAATGATTATTTATAACAGCATTTGAGCAATGAAATATTGTCTAGTAGAATCTAAGAAGTCTAAATAATACGTGATGAGCACATATAAGGAAGTTCCAATGAAGAGTCCCCTCACCCCTTGGCCTCACTGAATGTTAAGAAGTCGCTGTGCTTCCTAGAAATCTAGCCATTTTTATTAAATCAGTCTGGGAAGGCAGGAAGAAGAAAGACGTTTGCTTGCATTTTGTTTCTGTGAATTTAAGTGGCAGAAGATGGAATAGTACAATAAGATAAGGATCAGGAAATGGATCAGGACAAACAACTCAATTAGATAACAGTCCTTTTTAGCACCATAATCCATGTGACATTTCCTCAGTTCTCCCAAATATTTAGAGTCATTAAATATTTGTACAGTTTCCCATTCCCATTCCCACCTTTTTCCCTATCAGTTGTGAACATTCAAATAGAGTACTCTTTCTAAAAATTAGTTAAGAAACATAATTAACAGAAACGACTACATGGTACATACAGCAAACATTAAACTAACAGCCTGGAATACATATCTAAATGTCTTGGGTGATTTGAGCTACAAAACTTGTTGCCATTACCTGAAACCATGTTGTTTTATTAAGTTCTCTGAATGGGCCTACAAAGTCTCGGCGTACTAGAGAGTAGCTCTTAAATTTCCCAGGATTCCACTGCACACAGTGGAGGTCATGGTCAGCTATGCTTGGGATGAGCCATTAATGGCTACATAGCCTTTCCATTAACCCAGTCTCTGCCCCCAGTTTACTTGGACCATGAACTTTCATGCCTCAAATTTCAATAATGAATTTTATAACATATAACTCCCTCACGACACTCCAAAGGAGGGAATTGTGTCATTTTTGTTGATGGTTGCCATTTGTTTGCTTACTTTTATCACTTTTTTTAAACATGAGGTCCACTCCCTGAGCTGAGAATAAATGGAAAGCTTACACAGGAATGGAAGAATTTGAAAACGTGGATAATTTGCTCCTTGACCTCTGGACAATTTACTTAACCTCTTTAAATGTCAACTGCTTTCTTGCAAAATGGGAGGTAAACTTGATAATCCCTAAAATTTAAAAATGTATAACATTATACAGAGAGGACAGTGGTAAACTCAGGACTGCTGCCCTTTCTATATGATGTAATATTACATAAGACAAACCTATAACACGTCTAATGGACCACTGTTTACAGTTTGACACACCAATGCATTACCAATATTTCCTTTTAACTACATCTCATAAATTAATATGAAAAACCCTATAGTCCTATTCCACGTAAGGTGAAGGAAAACTAGAAGCATGAAAAATGAATATTAATTTAATTAAACTTTTCTATAATGGCTCACTGTCTGTTCCAGACTCTGAAAAGTCCCAGGTACCAGAAAGCTGGAAAAAAAATAGAGCCAACAAATAGGACCAAGAAGGACTCAGCTTTCATAATAAAATACTCAACATCCTTGCTGTTTTTAATAATGTGGAAAGTTGACAATGGTGGTGGTATTGCTGGTGGGTTTGTGTGTACCTGTATGTGGTGTATATAATTATATACATATAATTACTTTTAGAGCTCTTGCATCTTGAAAAACGCCCATCTGTTTGGTAACATTTTATGTTGTGGCACTTTCCTCACATTTGAAAATGGGAATTGTGATACAAAGACATGTATTTTTTTTTTCCACACTAAGATTCAGAATGTTCTGGCACAGATATTTCTTATTCGTGTTAGCTATCTACATTCATTAGCTGTTTAGATACCATCAATAGAATTCTTTAAAAAAAAAAAGAAAAAAAGAAGTCGCTGTGCTGTTGCGCTTGAAAAACTTGCTTTAAATCCACACTTCAGAGCTCCCCAGAAACTTGCCTTCTGGGCCACTTGTAAAGCTGTTTATGAAGAAATGTCATGCTAGACGGGCTCCACTGCAAATATGGCAAAGGACAGTATCAGGAGGAGCTCACGGCTGCTGAGTTCTCCTGGCCACCATGAACTTCAGGAAGTGCGTGCTACAGCAGCAGCCTGAACTACAGAATCTGGTCATCGGTGTATCCCTGTATGCCCTCGGGGCCAGACACTGGAGGTGTCATTTCCAAAGCAAATTGGAAGCGCTTTTTTGGAATTTCTCTCCAGTGCTTTCTACTCACAAAAATTGCCATCTTAACACGTGGCAAAGAAAAAATATTTAAAGGGTCCAGATCTATTTATGTAAACAATCAAGAGTGAGTTTGTAGTGGATAACCCAAAGTTGGATAAACGTTGCATAATAAAATATATATTTATTCATTTTCTGCTGTTGTACATTTGGAATGATTTTTGTATTTTGATTTTGTGAACACGTCTCCTAATGCAAATGTTCAATAGATTCTCTTTCCTGACAGTATCTTCTGATAGCTGGAATGTCTGGGTTATAAAATTTGTTGATCGTCAATTCTACTGGCAATGCCACAGTGTTTCAAAGTAATTTTACGTATTTATATTTCCACTGACAAGGTAATCATGTTATACAAAATAATAGAAATATGGATGATTGTGGCAAGTTAAAGAAATACAAAGAACTCACCCTTACTAGAATCCAAGGCATTTGTGGGAAGAACGATTCATACATTGAGCACCAAATACATGAAGTACATTTTGGAAGACATCGAGATGAGTGTAACTACTTGTAGCTTATCAAAATCCCATAATAAGGTTAAGCAGCTAGGAACGTAGGCACATTTGCATTTCAGAAACATTCTGGCCTAGATAGAATACAAGGACATCAACCCAGCAAAAGAACAGAACTAACAGTTTTTTTTGTGTGTGAGACAGGGTCTCGCTCTGTCATCCAGGCCAGAGTCAGTGGCACAATCCCGGCTCAATGCAACCTCTGCCTCCTGGGCTCAGGCAATTGTCCAGCCTAAGACTCCCAAGTAGCTGAGATTACCGGCGTGCACCATTGTGCCTGTCTAATTTTTATATTTTTGTGGAGATGGAGTTTCACCATGTTGCCTAGGCTGGTCTTGAACTTCTCCGCCTGACCAGTCAAGCCACCTAGGCCTCCCAAAGTGCTGGGATTACAGGCATGAGCCACCATACCAGGTCCCAAAATCTTTTCTCATGACAACTGCTGTCACATAGACTTTACTATCAGAAAAGAAAAGACTACCTTCATCCTTTGGATTTCAGCTTAGGTGTCATTTCTTTTATGAAGACTTTTAGGATGACTGTCCTTTCGTTTGTATGAACTACTAGACCATGAGCTCTTTATGGACTTAGTCTTGTTTTTTTTTTTTTTACACTTTTTTAAAATTTTACTTAAATTTTCGGGATACATGTGCAGAACCTGCAGGTTTGTTACAATTTTGGCTCCAATCTCTACCAGTAAGGAGAGTCCATAGTAGACACTCATTTTGTGAGTAATCAGAGTAGCGCACATATGAGACCTTCTGAGACATTCTGTGTTTTGAAAAGAAGAGCTGCACTTCACACTAGGATTTCCACAATGCCTTAGTTATGGGGTGTGGCTGAGCATGCTCACAGGCTTTTTGTCATGTCATTGATAGAGAGTTGGACAGTATGGTAGATGTAGGACAGTGTGCATATTATTATTCAAAAAAAAAAGGACCAAAACCTGCACAATACTTGAAAGCTTTTTCAACTTTCTGATCTATTCTGCCAGCATGTGAGAAGCATCCCCCCAAAATATTGTATGTAATTTGGTGCCTTAGGAACATACTTTGGCAACATATTTAATGTAACTGAAAGGAAAGCAGTTTTCAGAGACAGATGGCCTGGTTCCAAACCCTAGTTCTCCTACTTAATTAGAGTATGCCTATGGGCAACTTATTAAAGTTTCCTATTCTTACGTTTCTTGATCTTCAAATGAGTATAAAATATTATTTATCTCATGGGGTCGTTGTAAGAATTAAGTAAGCTGGAACATGTGAAGCACTTAGAACAGTTTTTAGCATAGAATTGGTAATCAATAAATGTCTGATTTTTCATTTGAATGACAGAGTATTTTTATATATATATTTTTTATTACACTTTAGGTTCTAGGGTACATGTGCACAATGTGCAGGCTTGTTACATATGTATACATGTGCCATGTTGGTGTGCTGCACCCATTAACTCGTCATTTACATTAGGTATATCTCCTAATGCTATCCCTCCCTACTCCTCCCACCCCACAACAGGCCCCGGTGTGTGATGTTCCCCATTCCTGTGTCCAAGTGTTCTCATTGTCAAAATGACAGAGTATTTTTTGGTTAGGTAAGGAAATACTGCTTTTTCTCTCTTACCTATCCTGAATGATAACACAGTTGTAGTAAAATAGATAATAACTTTTTCAGCTTCTAGCACTAAAATTTGCAACTATTTTTTATTCTTTTATATGCATCTCGTAAGTTGCTTATTGTTTATTTCTGTCTAATACAGGGCAGTCTACAAAATGTAGAATTGAATTTTGACTGATAAGTGACAATACTAGAAAGCCTTTCTTCTCTACACTTAGGTAGAAAATATGCAACATTTTAAGAAGTGTTTGAAGCAGTTTTCAAAGAACATTTCTGGAAAAGTCTGCATATATGTATCTATGATTATCTTTTCTTAACTTTATTGGATATATTTTTTGAAGCATAATGCTGATCAAATGACACTTCAGAAAACATACTAATTTGCAATGCCATGGACTGATTAAAAAGGCAGCCACTTCATCTTTTTCTGGGATGTGCTGTCTTTTATAATTTTTTAAATGTCTATTAATATGTAAATGGTGACTTTTATATAGATCTTTACTTTTTCAACTTCTAGCAAGGTTTGTTAATTTTAAGTTTATAGAAATGACCTAAATCGCCAAACATTAGATAATTTATGAATACAACTATGTGTAAACATTGGTGATTTATTAAATCATGGTAAATGACAACAAAATCTGTTAGTATGGCAACTGTGTTAAAAATAACTTTCATGCACTATTAAAGATAATTATGCACATAGTTATTGTGTAAATAGCAGCCAGGTGCCATGGCTCATGCCTGCAATCCCAGTACTTTGGAAGGCCGAGATAGGCAGATCACCTGAGGTCAGGAGTTCGAGACCAGCCTGGCCAACTTGGTGAAACCTTATCTCTACTAAAAATACCAAAATTAGCCGGTCACAGTGGCAGACACCTGTAATCCCAGCTGCTCGGGAGGCTGAGGCAGGAGAATCACTTGAACCTGGGAGGCAGAGGTTGCAGTGAGCCAAGATCATGCCATTGCACTCCAACCTGGGTGACAGAGCGAGAGTGCATCGCAAAAATAAGTAATAATACTAATTATTATTGTGTAAATAATTATTATATAATTTTAAAAATATGAATATATAACATTGTTATAGACAGTTATGTACATATATGTAAAGTATCAGTTTTAAAATTATTCAAAAAGGTGGATGAATAAAAACAGATTTTATTTTCATATAAAACAATCATTAGGAAATAGTCATAAAATAGTAAAAATAAGAAAAACAGGCTGATACAACTAATTCTATCAACCATTATATATACAATTATGTGAAACACAATTGAGTTCCTTGTTATACTTTTTTAAACAAGAGAGTTACACAGCACAGATGTGTTGGTAATCCCAGTTAATGTGTTATCTTTGAACATATTCAGATAAATAACGGCTAGGCACTTAAGCAATTATAATTTTAAAACAGAGTGAGAAACAAAATTTTAAAGTTAGCATGTGGCCCGGGGTGCAGTGGCTCACACTTGTAATCCCAGCACTTAGGGAGGCCGAGGTGGGCAGATCAACTGAAGTCAGAAGTTCGAGACCAGCCTGAGCAACATGGTGAAACCCCATCTCTACTAAAAATACAAAACTTAGCTGGGCTTAGTGGCGGGCACCTGTAATCCCAACTACTTGGGAGGCTGAGGCAGGAGAATCGCTTGAACTTGAGAGGCAGAGGTTGCAGTGAGCTGAGACTGAGCCATTGCACTACAGCCTGGGCAACAGAGGGAGATACCGTCTCAAAAGAAATACAAAAAAGTTAGCAAGTGATAATATTTAATGAAATAATTGTTATACTTAAAATATTTCTTTTTTTTTTTTTTTTTTTTTGAGACAGAGTCTCGCTCTGTCTCCCAGGCTGGAGTGCAGTGGCGCTATCTCAGCTCACTGTAACCTCTGCCTTCCAGGTTCAAGTGATTCTCATGCCTCAGCCTCCGAAGTAGCTGGGACTACAAGTGCCTGCCACCGAGCTCGGCTAATTTTTTTGTATTTTTAGTACAGACCGAGTTACACTATCTTGGCCAGGCTGGTCTTGAACTCCTGACCTCGTGATCCACCCACCTGGGCCTCCCACAGCACTGGGATTACAGGCTTGAGCCACCACGCCCGGCTAATTAAAATATTTCTTTGAATAACCTGTGTTAAGTCAACTTTCTTGCATCTCATTCCAAACTTGTCTGTTGAGCTTTGAGCCCTCAGGTGTGGTTTTCAATACTTTATAAACCTAATCAGCCAATTTATCCCTTTCCATGCAATCTAATCAATCTCAGGAAGTGAGTGTGGTCTTTCGTGGGCCCATACCCTTTAAAAGGATGCTTGTCCAGAGATTTCTGTCTCCTTCTGTGAGGACCCACTGGAATTGTGGCTGCTAGGCTTTGGAGCACCAGGAGTTACTTCTAATCTGGATATCTACAGAGCTTCTAGACTGAGACCATTCACAATAGCCTTGTGAGTATAAAATTTGCAGTAAACCCATCGTGCTCACCTTTTCTCTTCAAAACACTTTAAATTTACCTGGCAGCATGCTTGGGTCTTTTCTAAGCAAACAAGTAACTGTCTTAGTGATTTTACAGAAAATCAATATAAAGTATGTTCAATTTGTAACATAGGGTTTGTGTTCCCTTGCTATTTGATTGTTTTTATGTGACTATATTCTGTATTATTAGATTTTTTAGGTGTGAAAAGATATATTTCCATAGTTTCATGAAATGATAGAACCCATAAAATACCTAAAATGTACACTAGAATGTGGGCCTGTAGTAATGGTTATAATGTACGCCAAAGTAAATGTTAAAAATGTTGAATTACTTTGAAAATTATTGTTGCAAACGTCTATTTGCTATCTCTTCAAAATTTGCAGTTTGTAGACTAGATTTGAAAGCTGTTGAAAATAGATTTAATCGGCTGGGCACAATGGCTCATGTTTGCAGCCTAGCACTTTGAGAGGCCGAGGCAGGCAGATCGCTTGAGGTCTAGAGTTAGAAACCAGCCTGGCCAACATGGTGAAACCCCGTCTCTACTAAAAATACAAAAAAAATTATCCTGGCGTGGTGGCAGGCGCCTGTAATACCAACTATTCGGGAGGTTGCGGCAGGAGAATTGCTTGAACCTGGGAGGCTGAGGTTGCAGTAAGTTGAGATCACGCCACTGCACTCCAGCTTGGGTGACAGAGCGAGACCGCGTCTCAACAACAGAAAAAAAAATTAAAAATAATAGATCTTATTTACGTTTAATGTATTGAACAGAAGAGTTTGATATTAAAGTTAAAGGGACAAATTTAATGATTGATAATTTTAGGAGTTGACAGTCCACTCTGATTAATCAATCTTAGATAAAACCTACTTCATTTATAATTGTCTGAGCAAACTTTATAGGTGAGTTTGGAGGCAGGGAGTATAGAATAATAGCATAGATACTAAGTGTCTTTCATATATTATCATCATGGAATCATCAAAAGAGATAGAATGACAGAGACCGGACGAGATTCAGAATGTGCTTCTTCGTTAATCAGCTTATGTAAGTGACTCAGAAATCATCCCAGCTTTTACCCTCTGCCTAGGCTTTAAGCTTGTCTAAGTAACTGGGAATGATTGAGAGCATGACTTGTTTAACAAAATGTTTAATAAAATACCATGAGGTATTTTATTCTCATCTCATTTTCTTATTTGAATCACAGTTGGTTGTTCATATCCATAAATTTCATACCCATGGATTCAACTAATCTCAGATAAAAAATATTTACAGGAAGAAAAAAGCAGCTGTACTGAACATGTACTTTTGACAGAGTCTCACTCTATTACCCATGCTGGAGTGCAGTGGCGTGATCTCGGCTCACTGCAACCTCTGCCTCCTGGGTTCAAGTGATTCTCCTGCTTCAGTCTCCCAGATAGCTGGGACTACAGGCATGTGCCACCATGCCTGGCTAATTTTTTTTTAATTTTTAGTAGAAACAGGGTTTCACCGTGTTATTCAGGATGGTCTCGATCTCCTGACCTTGTGATCCGCCCGCCTTGGCCTCCCAAAGTGCTGGGATTACAGGCGTGAGTGACCGCGCCCTGCCAATCATGTACATATTTTTAACAAGCTTCTTGCTGTTCCTAAACAGTATGGCATTACAAGTATTTATACAGCATTTACATTGTATTAGGCATTCAAAGTAATCAAGACATAAAGTATTCAGGAGGATAGTTTTAGATTACATGCAAATCCCATACCATTTACTAATAAGAGACTTGAACATCTTAGAAGCTCAGTATCTAAGGGAGTCTTGGACCCAGTCTTCAATGGCTATTGAGGGAAAACTTTATAAATCCAGCATGTTTGCATTTACTATGTCTCAGTTTGTACTGGAGCTAACTTATTAGACATATTGGACATAGCTCAAGTAGACAAGGAAAATTGTCCACTGGCTTTTTTTTCCTTTTCATTGGGGCAAATAAAAATAAGAGAAAGAAATTCTCACTTTTTTTTTTTAATTTTCTGAAACATGGATTCAGACACCCCGCAAGCCTTCCAGAATGAGCTCATGTGCTCTATTTGCATGAACTACTTCATAGACCCAATCACCATTGACTGGACACAGCTTTTGCTGGCCCTGCCTCCGCCTCTGCTGGGAAGAAGGCAGAGCACCAATGCGCTGCCCTGAGTGCAGAGAAATCTCAGAGAAGCCCGACTTCAACACCAATGTGGCACTCAAAAAGCTGGCTTTCCTAGCCAGACAGACCAGACCTCAGAATATCAACAGCTCAGACAATATCTGTGTGCTCCATGAGGAGACTAAGGAGCTCTTCTGTGAGGCTGATAAGAGATTGCTCTGTGGGCCCTGCTCTAAGTCACCAGAGCACATGGCTCACAGCCACAGCCCAATAGGATGGGCTGTTCAGGAATGCAGGGTACAAGATGCCTCTAAGGCAGTTTGAATTGTGTAGAATCCCAAATAAGAATGATGAGGGCCTGTGATAATGATGGTGATGAGAATGCGGATGGTGGAAGTGGTGATTATTCCATGTCAATCATAACACATAAATGTGTCCTTTCAATGTTGCTGACTAATTTGACATTCTAATCATAGCTGTGTTGAGACTTCACTAAAGGAGGTTTGCACCAAGAACACTTTTCAAAGTCAGGTTATATAAAAGCCAGTTTCTCAGAAAATTGATGATATTATCTGAAGGGTCCCTTAAAACTCTCTATGTTTCTATCACTTTTCACATCCAAATTATTAGAACCAAATTTGTTTAACATGGAAAAATCTGACCACTCCACTCTAACTTAAATTTATGTTTCTTTCAATAACAGCCTTTTTTATTGATAAGGGGATGAAATCTACTATACTGTCTTCATTATTGCTAAGCTTCTTGCCTCTTTTGCAGGAGAAACTTATAAAGGAAATGGACTATTTATGGAAAATCAATCAAGAGACACAAAACAATCTAAATCAGGAAACTAGCAAATTTCATTCATTAGTGGTAAGAATGAAAATGTTTCCTTTGTTTTTATGCCAATAAACACAATGTTGGCTTACACTTTTTGGCTAAATTCAAACTACCAGTTAAAAGATAGTGATTTCATCCCAAGAAAATGTAGTGATTTCAATTGATATAATAGGAATTGCAAACAGAGAAGCCCACACAAGCTAGCCAAATTAATTCTAGTATATTGGATAAACGGCATGATATGTATTCTAGTTCAAATTTGAAGGTTGGTATAAACCTTATCAGACACTGCAGGTGAGACAATATTTCACTAAGATTGAGTGTGAGGAAGATGAAAGAAATAGAATAGTATATAGAGTAAAAATATAGTAAAAGTAAAAAACAACTGCACAATATGGTGTATGGCTAAATGTTTTTTAACATTTAGGCAAATCAGACATGAAAAATCCTAAAACAGAGATTAATAGAGGAAATAATTGACTCAAGAACTGTGAAGAAGCATCACAGTGAGAGAAACTAGAAGTCTTTATACAGGTTTTGATTTAAAAAGGGAGAGAGAATAGGAACATTGAAAAAATAGGAAAAAATAGACAGAAAAATATAGCAAATATTCAAGACTCTTTGAAAGAGTGAGGCACAAAGTTTATAAATTGCTTGATTACACCCAGCATATAATTATTTGAAGTTTTCTGTTGAGAGTGAGAACATGTAATCCTTTTAACCAAATGTCTCTGCAGGACTATGTGTCATTAAGGAAGGTGATAATCAATATTCAATATCAAAAGATGCGTCTATTTTTCGATAAGTAGGAGCAACTGCATCTGCAGGAACTGGAAAGAGAAGCAAAAGAGCTTTTCCAACAACTACAAGACAGTCAAGTGAGAATGACCCAACATTTAGAAAGGATGAAAGACATGTGCAGAGAGCTGTGGGAGACATGCCACATGCCTGACGTGGAGCTGCTTCAGGTGAGGAGGGAGGGTCCATCCCCAAAGAAAGGAAGCCTTTACTGGACAATGCTGCCAGGACATGCAAATGTCACCTTCATATGTCACTGCTCTAAGCTAAGTGACACATGCTGTCTGACTTCCACCATTGCATTTGTCCAGTCACTTATTACTGCATACCTTGGTAGTCTCTGGGAAATTTTTGCCATTTTAGTAGATAACATATAACAAAGTTCTCTTCAATATAATTTGGAGTACTATCCACACAGAGAGATCATCTAAAATCATTAGAACTCTAGGCAAGAGGAAGGTTAGTAATACTCCATGTATATGTCCTAGTTCCTCCTCACTCTCTGATGTCCCATACAACAGTGATTTGCTGAAGACATTGAGAGTTTTCCCTGGCCTGGGCAAGGTTTGTAAAAGCTGCTCATCAATGTCCATGTACTCTGTTTCTCATATGGTTCTCTGCTTTGTTTTAATAGTTGTCATGAGTGGTCAGAACTTTCTTTGGAAATAAGATTAGGAAATTAATGACACTGGAAACCTAGATATCTTTGCTTTACTCCACCGTCTCTTGCTGAGCTCCTTTCTTCTTATGAAAATGATGAAGCTTTTCATTGTTTAGTTGAGGTTCTGTTATTAACATAGACATGAATGATTCCTTAGACGGGAATAAAAAGATATACATTATTAAAACACTAAAACAGAAAGAAACAAGAGTATGAGAAAAGATGCAGAAGGAAAAGTCACATAATTAAGAGTATCTTTTTTTTTTGCAGGATGTGGGAAATGTATCGGCAAGGTGAGTTTACATTAAAAAATGCTATTTCTGAAAAGTTTGTTCTCTTGCGAATGAAGGGGATGTACACATGTTGAGGTACTAACATCATTCTCAGTGGCTATTTCTGATTTTGTTTCAAAAGAGGGCCTGAGGTCTTCTTTTCTCTGGTCTGGAAAGTTTTCATCTTAAAATTTGTATGAATTCAAATATACATAAAGACATTTGCCATTCTGAAGTTTGTTCTCCCAATCCATCCATCCTGTCCAGCCCTACCCCACAGATCTTAATACAAAATTACTCTGAGGAATCATAGAGGTGTCTTCTACTCTAGAGGGGTGGGAGGTTAAAAAAAAAAAAAAAAAAGACAGAGGGGAGGACAGAGATTCCCTAAGGATAGGCTGAGGAGGGAGGTTTTGTTCCTAAAAGCATCAATGACCCGGGCCTGCTCCATCACCATACACCCAGTACTAGGAAAGACCTCAGGAAAATGGTTGCCTCAGGACCCTCAGCAGCAGGGTGCTCAGGCTGGAATTAGACTCCTTTGTTTTGCACAAAAGATTAAAGCCTTTTGTCTCAGTGAACATTCTCTGTTAGACACTGACTAGCATTAGTGGCAACGGCCGGCTGAGGTCCCAAAGGTTTTTGTCTGAGTTTTCTGCTCTTTGAAATATTTCCAGAATTTCTGCATACCCTCAGGGAGTGTGATGGGCAGAGGCAGCCCATGACTTTTAATGACTTCAGAAGTTGTATAATGTCTGAGAATAACATATCTGGACACACTGATTTTTACGCCAGTAAAATTTAGAAAAAGTAACATCCTTATGGCCCCTAGAGTGTGGAATAAAATGTACACCCAGTTAACCAAAACTGGCAGAATTCTGAGGAAACATCTTCTATGAAAATATGATATCTTTGTATGACTGTGTGACTAGCTCTGGGCCTGGAAATATAACTGAGGCCATTTTTTGCAGGAGTGATTTGGCACAGATGCAAAAGCCCCAGCCAGTGAACCCAGAGCTCATTTCATGGTGCATAACTGGAGTCCTAGACATGCTCAACAACTTCAGAGGTAAGAGCCAGCTGCTTGGCAGTCCAGCCTCCAATTATTTCCTTATTGGGTCCCTTGGCTCAGGATTTTCCCATTTAAGTTTTATTGTTTTTGACATGTGGGTAACACATACTTTTCCAAAACATGTGCATCTTCTCTACCTGCGTAGTAATATTACAATGATCAAAACTCAATTTCCTGACTTACAGCTTGATGAAAATGTAAAGCAAGATACATAGTTTATCTGCAGAATAAGAAGACAAAGAATATTCATATCATGTAGTTATGAAGACACTAGTTCTCCTGGTGGCATCAGTATTTCGTGTTTATTCAATTTAATTCAATTTTGAAGGCTTAGATTTGGCATAATGGTTTTTAATTGTTTCTATACTATGTGCATTTACATGCATTCTACAAGTAATCTTTATTATTTACAAAATCAGAACATTTTGATCAACAAATAAAATGACTAAAATATCCATAATCAGGACAATTCTAATGCCATCAGATACATATCTTAACAACTGAAAGGTGAGGGATCTGTGAACATGGCTTAACCATGTTAGGCCCATTCTAGAGAGCAGGTCTAGGTAGCAGAGGGCAGGAACCCAGAGTAGATTGAATCAGGGACTAAACAGATAATGTAAAGCCAGAGTATTCTTTTCAGAAACTTAAAAACTTTACGTGTGTTAATTTCTACCAAATTTTTGATGTTTGTGTCCATAACAGGCATAACATACATTCCAATACTCATATCATAGCAAATTGATGTCTACCTGTTGATGATCTTAAAGACAAATAACACAAGAAGAGTTTTCTATTGAAGAAAAAAACCATTTTAGATATGTCCTGAAACAAACTATGCAGATGTAGACATTAAATCATTACTTCGCCCAGTGATATGGTCACATTTTTTCTCTATTATTTAAGGAATAATACATAATTGTTTGTGCTGTAGAGTTGTAATAACATTTTATCTTCATGGATGCATGGGTCTGAACTCTCTTGGCTTCCTTTTTTCTGTATTTTGTTGGAAGAAGAGCAAATGAAGTGAATAATTGGGCCACAGAGCCTCTGTCCCTCATAACACTCACTAATATAATATTTTTTCCTTGTCAGTGGATAACGCTCTGAGCATGGAAATGACTTCTTGCTATATGAGCCTTTCTGAGGATGTGAGACATGTGATATTTGTAGATGACCGTCGCAGTGCACCCATGGATCCCCACGGAGTGGAGAGCTTTGCTGTGTGGGGAGCGCAAGCATTCACCTCCTGCAGGCATTACTGGGAAGTGGATGTGACCCACTCCTCCAACTGGATTCTGGGAGTCTGTTCAGATTCCAGGACAGCAGATACCAATATCGCTATTGATTCTGATGAAACACTTTTTTAAATTTCCTCAAAGAGGAGCAATCACTATAGTCTCTCCACCAACTCTCCACCTTTAATTCAGTATGTACAAAGGCCTCTGGGTCGGGTTGGGGTGTCTCTGGATTATGATAATGGATCTGTGAGTTTTTTTGATATTTCTAAAGGTTCTCCTATCTATGGTTTTCCTCCTTCCTCCTTCTCTTCCCCTCTGAGGCCTTTCTTTTGCTTTGGTTGTACATGAAAATTTGGTTTCATGATGATTTATTGTGACATCCCATATATGAGGCAAATGGTGTCCTAAGACCCTATGTGTGAGAGCCTGTGAGCTCATTGTAACTTCGTGGAATGTAATTACTTTATGGTTATAAATTGGATAACCAACTTGAATGTGTACATTTGTTAATTAAGTTATTTTAATTAGTAAATTATTGTGGAATCTTTACTAGAACATCAATAATGGCTTTTTTTGTACAAGTTTTGTTGAGATTCATTCACTTACCGTGAAAGTCATGTTCTAATGTATTTAATTCAGAGATTGTTAGCATATCACACTTGTGTAGCCATCAGAACTCTCTACTGCTTGTGCACTTTTATCACTTCCAGAAGAATCCCAATACCCATTAACATTTATTCTCCATTCACCCTCCCCCATTCCTTCAGAACACATAATCTACTTTTTATGTTTTTGCATTCAGATAAACAAAATCATACAATATACGTTTTGTTTAATCTGATTTCTTTTTCAGAGAGTAGGTTTTCATACTCTCTGTGTGTACACACTATAAACCATTTGTCTTACTTGTATATTTGAACCAGGCTGGGGTAGAAAAATGAAGTAGTGGATACCTTATCTTATAAAGAATAAAGAAGAGTGCTTATTTTCTTTTTAAGTCTGACCAAGTTAAGTTGACCTCACAGACTTTATTATTTCTCAACATCTTAGTTATTAATCACATTTCAGCTCATACAACAGTTTTTCAGTGCTGGGTTGCTCTGCTATAACATCTTCTCTGAGTATATTATATCAGATTATAATATTCAGAAAACTCTTATACTTATTACTACCAGATTGAAAATTCCAAGGGAGCAATGGCAGTATTTGTCTTCTTTGCTAAGATATTACCATTATCCAGTGAAATTTTTAGAATAGATTACACAATAAATAAGATGAATAAATGGATAAGTAGAGGAGTTAATATGTATAAATATTATTCTAACGTTAAGAAACTTTTCCAAAATATAAGTAACAAAATAGGATAGAACATACTAATGAATAACTATCAAAAGATAAGAAATAAATTGATTTTCAGATTCATATCAAAGATAATACTATTATGTTAGGGTTTAAAATAATTGTAGCATAATTTTTATAGGGTTGATTTCAATTGTCTTAGGTTTTTTAATATAAACCATGGAAAGAGGAAGTTTCCTATATAAGATCATGGGGAACAGGAAAAGGACTTAAAACAATGGAGACTGTCCTTATTTAAACTGACATATAAATTTAATTATTTGCTAAGCATAAAGTGGTATAAACCTTCTTATGCAGTAGAAAGAACAAAATTAGTCTACATTTTAAATAAGAATCCAGATGATACAGAATGGAAAATTCTATAATAGAACGTAATAGCTATGTCTCCTAGGGCACCGGCTTACCTGCTCTAACAAAGACCACAAATTTGAAATGATTCAGAAGGTGCATTGCTCTCACATGTTTGTACCAATATAGGAGTTGTCAAGAAGATTGACATCCTCAACAAGTGAATTTCATCTCCGTGTGCAGAAAACTGCCATTTATTGCCACGTCCCATGCAGCAGGAAAGCCAAAAGAAAAGTAGGAGGGACAAGAGTATTTGGCTTTAAGGAAATCACCTGGTATTTTTCACAATGCAGTTATTCCCGTCCTATAGGTTCAAAATTAGGCAGATGGCACACCAAGTTGTAAGATATATCTGGGAATGCTGTTTACACTCAAAACCATATCCATTCTTATTATTTGATTCAGAAAACAAATTAAATGACTGGCACAACTGAAAATAACCCAAGAGATTTGAGCTGAACCTCAACCAAATAGACAAGCTGCTGCCTAAGGTTAGCACCAGATCTTAGTATTCAAGAGTGAGTAAACCCTGCTTTTTACCACTGTCAAGGTGTCCAGTGTTGTCCTTTTTAGAGCCTGGCTAGCTGAGGGTTATGTGGCAAGAAACATCTTACTTATATTTTAGTCTCTTAAATGAATGATTTATATAGGAATGATTCTTCAAATTTTGAAAATACTTATCAGAAATGTTCTTATTCCTTCGCTCTATACCACGTAGACTCTATAATAAACTGTCTCTCTTCTGCCTCCACATATTTCATGCAGAACATTAGGGGTTAGCAGAGAGAAAGCTTATCACCAGCTTCTTTTGGACTCGCTGCCTTTTTCCAAGTGATCTGAGATGATAAAATTATTCACCTTAGGGCTCCAACCCAGCACTCCTTTTTGATTTTCACCTGTTTTGTAAGCTTTTCTGTTGATGCTAAAACTCTATGCAACATAAAACTGTATGCAACAGTCAGTGCCTCATAATTTAATTACATTATTTCTTCCTAGTTTTCAAGGAAAAATTTATTCCTGACATTCTTCTAATTTAGCTCAGATTCACTTTTGCAGAAAGACAGAATTAGCTACTTTACGATTATTTACTATTTAACTCTGATTTTGGAAGATGAAAAAGTTTTTGTGTCTATTTAGCATACTTTCTTAGCCATTTAACCAAGATAATCTTATTCTATTGATTCTCCTAGAGATACTTAATTTATTTATTCTCTTCACCTGTCAGAATTTATGTTAGACTATCACCAAGAATTACTTACAATTGAAATAAATCAAAGAGGGACCACTAAGAACACTGTCAATCATTAATCCAGAAATCTTGAACTTCCTGAGTTTTCTATCCCTAAAAGAAGTTATTTATCAATAGCCTTGTTACAGATTTTTTAATACAATAATTTTGACTCTTCTATAGTACAAAAAGTAAAAATTGATAAAGAGGATAACTTGGAAAAAATAAATCTAACAAAACTGAGACACATTCTTGACTAGCGCTCTATTTCTGTACTAAATTTAGGAGGCATGTAAATGGCACGTTTCCTAAGTGAAATAAGACAGACACACAGAGAAAAATCCTTCATGGTTCCACTCATATTTGAAATCTATTTTTAAAAGTTCAATACATTAAAAAAGGTGGTTACATTGGCGGGAAGGAAATAGGTAAATGAAGGGCAAAAGTTGTAAAGGCGTAGTAGAATAAGTGAATCTGATGTACAACCTGTAGGCATATTTGATAATGTATTGTTTTTGGGAAATATTCTGAGGGACTAGATTTTTGGTGTTCTTATCATAAAAAAGAAGCACAGCTAAGTGATATGATAGATTTGTTAATTTTCTTCATTATGGTAATCATTTCATTATGTATATGTGTCTCAAAACAACATACTTTGCACCTTGAAAATATAAAATAAAATAAATTTTAAAATAAAGGTAATTTTGTTCTTCCATGTCAGCTGAAAATAAGTGAAGACTGGGTCAGTAATAACATTGCTTTGCTGAATTCAGAGAATTCTAATAAAATATTTTTAGTTGGGAAGCTATCTGTATTAAAAAAAAATGATCTAAGGCTGGTAACAGTGGCCATACTTATAATCCCAGTGCTTTGGGAGGCCAAGGCAGAAAAATCACTTGAGGCCAGGAGTTTGAGATCAGCCTGGGCAACATAGTAAGACCTTATCTCTACCAAAAATAAAAAGAAAATTAGCCTTGAGTGGTGGTGTGCACCTGTTGTCCCAGCTACTCAGGAGGCTGAGTTGGGAGGATTGCTTGAGTCTAGGAGTTTGAGACTGCAGTGAGTTCTGATTGTGCTATTGCACTCCAGCCTGGGTGACAGAGTGAGAACTTGTCTCAAAAACAGCAACTAATTATTTTGCATAGCCATTTTACCTGAAAGGTATAATTATTTCTTCTACAATTAATAAATCTGCATATGTCTAGGCCAGTTATATCAGGTAGAGCTTGTCCTCTAGTACTTACATCTATAAAACAAATAAGACAGTTATAAGGAGGCTCTAAGAAAAACAAATTTTTCTCATTCTGGACTTTGAGGTCTTAATTCTTTAAACTAATTTTCTGTCTCAATAGTGGATATCACCCTGAAACTTAATTTGTCCAAACACCTCACATAATCTGAAATTTTACAAAACATAAAGTTCATAGGATCAATACATTCTTGTGCCTTAAGTCTCCAGGCATTCAAGGATACTATTATGTGGAAACTCAGGCCTTCTACTGCATTATTGAAGGAGCACATTTGAGACTCACAGCACTTGTTGCAGGAGTCTGTTAACAGGTCTGGACAATGAGTGATGTCAGTCCAGATAATTCTGAGGAAGGCTTTCTGCCTTGTTATAAGGAGGATAATCACTGGAGATTCTAGACAAGTTCCCAGTCATCATTCCAGCGTTTAGTTGCTGTTTTTGTAATCTCAGCATTTTTGGAGGCCAAGGTAGGTGGATCACTTTAGGTCAAGAGTTCAAGACTGGCCTGTTCAACATGGTAAAACTCTGTCTTTACCTAAAATACAAAAATTAGCGGGGCATGGTGGTGCACACCTGCAATCCCAGCTACTATGGAGGCTGAGGCAGGATAATCACTTGAACCAAGGAGGCAAAGATAGCAGTGAACCGAGATCATGCCACTGCACTCTAGCCTCGGTGACAGACTGAGACTCTGTCTCAATAAATAAATAAATAAATAAAATCACCTCTTGAATGGAGGGTGAATAAGGAGTATAACATGAGGACGTGTGGGGAAAATATGCATTAGAAGGGAAGGAGAATATACTTAACATGCCAGTGGAAGGTGAAATTCTAAATTATCTGAGAATATTTTTGAGAACTTTGTTTAATTCTCAGTGTAGAAAGATGTACCCTTTGAATGACATTAAAAATTCACTAGAAGAGTGAATAGTTAAAATGTCACATAAGTAACAAGAGTCTCAAAACAAAAAGTGTTCTAAAAGTTTAAAGTCCGTATTTGAGATAGAGGAGAGAATAAATAATAGTTCATTAATTGGTCTTTATTATGTGAAAAGACTTTTCTAAAATTCTTCCATAATAATTGAAGATATAAATTACAATAATTAAAATTTACAAAAGAATAAAAGCATTAAAATAAAGTGTGAAAAATTTAAAAAGGGTAAAGATGAAAATTATTTAATTTTTAATCTCAAAAATCCGAAAGTGATTTTATCAATGTCCTAAGAAAATTAAAATGAAAACAAACTTAATAATGTAAAGAAGGGAGGTTTCTGCCGGGCTGGGGGCGGGAGCTACGGCTTCTCTGGGGACGCGGAAGCGAGAAGCAGGGACCTTGGCGCGCGCCCAGTTTTCCGGGACGGTGCCCCGGCCCCCAGCCCACGCCTCCGGCCGCTGGCATGGTGCTGCTGGCTGGGACCCGGCCGCAGGGTGGCTGGGAGCGCTGCATGACCCCGCCACCGCCGTCCCCACTCCTAGGCGCACAGGTCTAGGAGGACCGCGCTGACTACAAAGAGTTCCAGGGCCCCACACCTGCAGCATAGCCTGGGACGACTCTGTACCCTTTCCAGGACGAGGAGGAGCACGGCGTCGAGGGCTTGGAGAGCGTCCCGGAGGAGGGCGTCCGGGAGGCGTGGGGCTGCTGCGGACGCTGGTGCGGTGAGGGGTGAGCGTTGAGAAGGCGCAGGAGACTGACCACAATGGCTGGACCAGCCTTAATGTCGCCTGCTACCACGGCTTTATGGATATACCGTGGTGGCCTTAGCTGAGTAACCCCACACTGACGTCAACTGGCAGGACAGGGAGGGGAACGCAGCCCTAAATACAGCTGCACAGGCAGGAGCTGCCTCTGGCCCCATGGGCACCGTTGCCTTGGACTCTGGCTCTCAGCCTTGTGCTTCCTGGTCAGCATCACGTGGGCTGGTTCATTTGAGCTTTAACACAGATCTGGTGGAAACACAGGCTGCCAGGCCCTGCCCCTGGAGTCTTTCTTTGAATAGGCCTGGGGTGGGGCCCAAGAATGAGCAGAAGAACAGGTTTCCTGGTGAGGCTGATGCCGCTGGCCCAGGGTTCTCACGTTGAGGACCGAGAGCTTTGAGGTTTTCATACCTGATGATGTCCAGGAACCCTTCTCAGTAGGCACTGAAGACCACCAGCAGAATCACAGACCCCAGGAGAGATGTCGTCAGACAGACACAGAGGCATCACTGAATTAAAGTGAAAATGAAGAAAGGATCTGAGCATCTGTTTCATGACTTTCCTGGCTGTTTTACTAAAGAGGCTATCCTGGCCCAGTCAGGGCACGCTATCATCACCAACTACTTGTTGAACTACGTTCAGGGTCTTGATCTTGAAGGAGGGACGCGTTCGGGTTGAAAGCCGCCATGCAGGGTCGAACGGATCGCATCGGAGCCCTGAGCTAGCAGGGGCGGGTGTCCACGCGAGGTCCCCCGCCGTGGGATGTCGCCAGAGGAGTGGCCACTTATACGTCCGCCTCATGCAGAGAGGCTCCTGGAGCGCCCCTGCCGGGAGCTGTTGGGGGAAAAGTACCAGCTTGAGCTGCCGCCGCTCCCCGAGAGGGCGCAAAAGCCCGAGGGCTCCAAGAACTGCCTGCAGAGGCTCAGGGACTGCGAGCTGTCCGCGCTGACGCCGCGCCCCATGCGGGGCCCAGAGGACCGGGGCGCCCTGGACCACATGGTCAGGATGACCACGAGCCTCTAACAGCCCCGCCGGGGCCCTCGCGTGCCAGACTATGTGCCCCGAGAGCACCTTGTGCTTGGGGAAGAGGCGGCTGGCGGTGCAGGAAATCCTGGCGGCGCAGGAAATTCCGGCGGCGCGGCGGGGGGTTGGGGGGAGGCAGGCGCAGGAGGCGGGCGAAGAGGAGGGCGCAGAGTAGCAGAAGCGGCTCGGCCTAGCGGCCGCTGGCTCCGCAAAGGCCTCCCCAAGAGCCGGCCTCCCACCTGCCCGGCTGCCGGGGTCCTGGGGCTCCGCCGCCCCCGCCCCGCGGACGGCCAGCCTCCTGCCCCTGCAGCGCCTGCAGCAGAGCAGCTTGCGGCCCAGCGTGGTGGTGCCCAGGTCCGCCTCAGCAAGGTGCCCGCGCCCACCTTCCAGCCCAAAAGGCCGGCGCGGAAGGGCAGCACAAAGGCAGCGGCCACCTGCGGATACCCAAGTGGCCTTACGAGGTGGCCAAGGAGGAGAAACGAGAGGCGGAGGAGGCCGAGAAGAGGCGCCAGGCCAAGGCGCAGGAGAAGCGCCCGCCGCCCTGGAAGAAGAGGACGTGAGAGTCCGCGGGTGCTTGGCACGGGGTTTGAGGGCTGGGTGAGGCCGCGGGGCTGGGCACCATGGCAGCTCTCGGGACCACCGGGCAGCGTGCGTTTCCACGCTGTCTCTCTAGGATGCTCCCAGAAAGGGGCTGGGGGAGCCACATCGATTCGCTTCACACCAGCCACCCTAGCAATCAGTACACCTAGGGGGCATGTTCCCTAAAAGGCTCCCTTTAGAGAACCTCAATTAAGATTTTTTTAAAGATTAATTTATTAGGCCAGGCGCGGTGGCTCACGCCTGTAATCCCAGCACTTTGGGAGGCCGAGGCGGGCGGATCACCTGAGGTTAGGAGTTTGAGACTAGCCTGACCAACATGGAGAAACCCCGTCTCTACTAAAAATACAAAATTAGCCGGGCGTGGTGGCACATGCCTGTAATCCCAACTACTCGGGAGGCTGAGGCAGGAGAATCGCTTGAATCCTGGAGGCAGAGGTGGCAGGGAGCCAAGATGGCGCCATTGCACTTCAGCCTAGGCAACAAGAGCCAAACTCCGTCTCAATTTAAAAAAAATCAATTTATTAAAGGATATTTTCTGTGTAATTTTGTATTTTTAATTGTTGTCCAATTTGCCAAGTTTTACAAGTGATAGGGTCCCTTGTATCCAAGGAAGTTTTTATACACTTACCTGAAGACCTTTTATTTAAAACACTGTTTCCAGCAATAAATATTTATGATATCTGTAGGAGTTTACACAGAAATCATGGGATTCTCTCCTTTTTGGGCTGTTTGCTTTGGTCTTTTCTTCTCATCATGGGTGCACCTGCACGCTGGATGTTTTTATTAATTAGATTAAGTGATGCCGGATATTTCTATTTGATGGAGGGATTGGCTGGTTCAGCCACATGATCAAGTGAGACAGAGAGATCAGATTTTATTGTATCTTTTTAAAAAGTATTATCCAATACAGTCATATATTGAGGAAAAACATTTATCGTCAAATTATAAAACAATGCAGAGATAGGCATGTCTGTATTGCTAGAATTAAACTCATTTTAAGCAAGGAGTTTTAGATAAACTGTATACAAAAATCTTTAACATATTAAAATAGACATGAGAAAAACGTGTCATTTGATAAAATGGGGGAAATGTAATAAATGATTACCAGAAATATAAAATTAAGCCATATATGCTCTTAAGTAAATCGAATCTAGGCATCCTTAAAATGTAAAAAAGGATGCAACAAGGGTAAGGAGCCCAGAATGATGTAAATTACAGGAATGGGGTGTAATGTAACCTCTAGAGGAGGTGATGTTTAGAAGAAGCAAAGAGAATGCAATGAGAAGCAAACTTGTTTTAGGCAAATTCTCCTGGAGTGGACCAGGCAGCCCCCTCTTCCAGACTCAGTTCCAGAGATTCCCTTATGTGGGTATTTGTTTTATTATTCCTTTGAGGACTGCATTTGGTGTTTAATTCATCCTCATGTGGACCCTATGGAATTTCCAAGATGCGGGGCCTTAGCACTGTGGCACCTTCCTGCCACACGTACATAATTCACAGCATTACCAAGTCACCACAAGCCCCACGCTCACCTCTGTCAGCCCAGGACCCAGCCAGGCAGTGCCACGTGGTCTCCCAGGCTCGCTTCTCCAAGCCGGCTACCCCAACTGCGAAAGTTATTGAGGCACTGGCCCAGGGAACTGAGCCTTGGGCCTGTCCTAAAGCTCCATAGGTGACTGCACTGCAGCCCACATGGAGAGCTGCAGCTCTAACACAGGGATTTTGAGAGGCCTCAGTGCCATTTAAGTGGCACTTCCAGGACACCCATCCTGAGCTCCCACAAAGGGCGCCACCTTCCCAAGAACGTCTAATTGTCATTGGAACAGCCAGTGTCAGGCAGCTTCTGCTCAGGCTGATGTGGCGTCTGACCCTTGGTGGGTTGCCAGACATTCCTTCCTGTTTCTGCCATGGGAAGTTGGCACTGGGAATGGTATGGAGCCCCCACTTCTACCCTGAGCCTTGGGTGTCTGCTGCTTCCAGGTGAAAAATGGATGTTTCTGATACTGCCCAGCCACTACGGCACCACAACCCATGCTCATAGTCTCCCGGGATGTGTAGAACGGCAATGGCAGGACAGCAAACAACTGGCGATTTCCCCAGGTCCCACGCTCTTGCGTGTGAGTATGTTGGGTCCCTGTCCCCAGTGTGTTCCAGCCTTACCCGGGTGCACAGAGTACCCTGGGGCCAGCACAGGGCTTGTCCAGTGATGCTCCTGGTGTTCACAAAACGGCTCCAGAGATACCTGCATTTTGAAAAGCCTGCCGAGCCAGCAAGTGTAGGGCAGGACCCGGATTTCTTTGGCAAATCTGAAGGTGAGAGGGCCACTTGCCTGCTGAGTAGAAGCTGCCTTTACCTGGCCAGTGTATGCAACTTGAGAGAAAATGACAGCTGCATGGGGGGCTCTGGTGGGACTGGGAAGTCTGATCTTCCGGGGAGCTGTAGATAGTGAATTTCAAGTTGACAGCTACCTTCTCAGGGATTTATATATAAATATAGTTAGAGGAAAAGCTAAAATCTATTTTACTAGTTTTTAGTGTTTGTGTAAAGTAAGCTTAAACTGGACAGAATAAACATTTCTCAGACAATGTTGATGCTACTGATTACAAGTTAGATGGCTGGAGCTTGCCCCTTGGTGGAGAATTTCTCGGTGATTGGAGACTGGGGACTCTGGCAGCAGAAGTGGCTTTATGGTGGGTGTGAAGTTGCTTCTGCCCCTCTGAGTGGCCTCTCGTGGATGTGAATGCATGTATTGACACCAGTGAAATCCACCTCCGTGTGCGTGGAGGTGGCTGATGAGAACACAAGTGAGCCAGTCCTGGTTCTTCCCTCCAGAACCGGTCACTCCCAGTCTGACGTTGGAACATGTGAACTAAGAGTGACATTTTTTTCTACTTGCTTCTGTGAATAAAGTGTTCTACAGTCAGCCAGCACTAAACACCAGAAAGGAGGAGGGAACAGCGTGGAGCAATTCATCTGGAATTACCTCGGTGTGCAGAGGCTGTCCCTTGGCTCCACTTGGGATAAACATTGTGAAACATCGTGGGCCTCTTTCTTCTCAAGCTCCTCCTGACAGCCTCCTGGCAACACTAGAGGCCTCAAGACTATAGAGATCAGAATTGCAATGGCTTTGTCATCTCAGCATTGACCACTCCTGAGACCCAAGGTTCCTCCTGGGAGCAGGAGACAAGGAGTTCGTGATGTTGGATGGAAAATAGGATTTATGAATGCAGAAGGGCTGTGCTGGACCCCTCTTTTCGCTTGTCTCCCTGCTGTCAGCAGTGTCTCTGGCATGGAGGCGAATCTGTTGTGGGTGAAACAGAAGCCCCTGGGGTAGGGCCAGACCCCAGGCCTGAAAAGGATGCAAAGCCTGCTGTTTCAGGCTGTCAGGAAAAATCGTGGGTACCGAGTGATTATGATGAAATGCAACCCAGAGAGGAAATGAATGGGCCCTCACTAAGAAGTGGGTCTGACATGTCTCTGGCAGCCCACCGGCAAGAGCACGACATGCCCTGCAGCCCCACCATCCACACTACATGATGTGGGAGGGCTGTCTGTTCATCCTTACACTGGGGACCCAAGCCTGCTCTGAGGAGTGAGTCACAGCCCTGACGTGCGCCTTGCATTACTGTTTCCTGAGATGTGCCCGGAGACTCAAGCTTGCTCATTTCTGTCCTGACACAGCTCACTGTTCCTTAGGTGGTCAGAGTCCTCCCGTGCTGTGTCAGCTCCTACATAGCATTAGTCTTTCACGTGATAAAGTGCAAGCACTTTTCCATTTTACAGTATTTGGGGAAATTCTCACACACTCCCCAGGGATTTGCGCATGTCCTTCTGCCTCCCCGGTGGGTCATTCTGTGGATTCCGCACCTGGCAGTCGGTGCTCCCCCTTGGAAGCCCCTAGGATCCCTGTTTCTACGGGCCTGGTCCTTGGTTTCTACCCCAGTCCCTTTTGGCCGGCACCTGCCTGGAACTGCCTGGAGCGCCATGGTATGGGGAAGGACAGGTGGAACCCTGACCACAACAGATCCTTCTAAAACAACAGTCACATTGATGATGGTGAGTGCAGTGGGGTGAATGTCATCACAGCATGCATGCTGGGAGCTGCCAAGGGCTTACAAGAAAAGCAGTTCTTCCTAAGGCGCCCTTTGCATCTTCCCATCCACGCCTCTCAGTGCATTTGGAACTTGCTTATGCATTGGAATAACTCTTGAGTCAGCTGCTTGTTTCTGTGCCTCTGCACTCACAGGTTCCTTCA
This sequence comes from Pan troglodytes, assembly GCF_028858775.2. Lineage (NCBI taxonomy): Eukaryota > Metazoa > Chordata > Mammalia > Primates > Hominidae > Pan > Pan troglodytes. The sequence goes on along the minus strand of NC_072410.2, from coordinate 27,540,668 downwards.
TTAACATTTTAAATAAGTGGTTAAAAAAACTCCTCTGGAGGTTGTTTTTGAAAGAAACAGGGAAAAGAAAAACACACACTACCTGAATTGATTTGAGTAATTTTCCAGTGACTCAGTTGAAACTCAGTGTTGCATACATAATTTCCTCATGCTGAGCCAGCCTGAAATAAGACTTGATAAGAGGCACAGCCCTAAGTAGCAGGCAGTGCCACTGTGGACAGTGTACACTATGGTGTGAGTGTGTGCACAGGTGAGCCTAAGTGTGGTACTCATACACACAGATAAACCGAAAGGACACTGGGCTTTGTGCTGGCAAAGGTTGTGATGCTGCCGTGGCTTTCTATGGGCCCTGGGCAGTGTCAGATGGGAAGTGCTTTGATGGCATGTTGTTCAGTGTATTTAATGGGGTCTCCCATGGCCCGAGGACCCACTGTGAGCACTCCACCCACTGTGGCGCAGAACACGGCTGGAGTCATAGCCCAGGTCTTTATTGAAAGGGAGTGTTGACCCAGAAGCCTCATATAGAAACCATTTGGCAAGGTCTGGACCATCTCTCTGCAACTGACCTGCCTTGGCCGCACAGAGGGACCCAGACCCAAAAGGCCCAGACCCAAGGGAGACTGAATCACATTTACCATTACACCAGCTTTCATTTATTTGTTTCCTTATGATCATAGGGACTGTATTACTAAGTATGCTTATAAATGCTATTTACAGACTGTTCCCTTTTATAAGGTGAAAGATTAATAAAGAACAAAAAATTGCCTGTAGAAAACCATGCCTGAGGCCAGGAGCAGTGGCTCATGCCTGTAATCCCAGCACTTTGGGAGACCAAGACAGGCAGATCACCCAAGGTCAGGAGTTCAAGACCAGCCTGGCCAACTTGGAGAAACCCCAGCTCTACAAAAATACAAAAAAAAAAAAAATTAGCTGGCATGATGGTGGGTGCATGTTATTGCAGCTACTTGGGTGGCTGAGAGAGGAGAATTGCTTGAACCTGGGAGGCGGAGGTTGCAGTGAGCCGAGATGGCACCATTGCGCTCCATCCTGGGGGACTGAGCAAGACTCCACAGAAAAATAAATAAATAAATAAATAAAAAATAAATAAATAAAAACAAAAAAATAAATAATAAATAAATAAAAATGAAAGAGAAAGGAAAGAAAGGAAAGAAAAAAAAGAAAGCAAAGAAAGAAAGACCATGCCTGAAGGGCACTGTGTGCTTATCACTTCAGCAGGTTGACACTCACCTGGAGGTGGTGGAATCTGTCCATTAGTCCAGTGGATGGGTTGAGCACTGATCTCTGAGCTCACACACTGGGGCATGTGCCACTGCTCTGACTCACTCCTTTAAAGAGGAAAATACAATTGCGCTTTCTAATACCAAATATTTCATCACAGGATTTAAAAACAAATAATCATTCAATGGAAATTCACCTTTAAAACCCTTTCCTGATATAGCAATGTATCTCCACATTCATGAGATAGGATTGAGCCATTTGTAGGGAATCTTTCTTATATTCTTTTCTTACTTCACTCACCTACCACCTGGGAAAAAACTAGTTCATGCACCTAAACATTTTTATGACTTGAAATCCACAATCATAAACAGCTGTGCTTCAAAAACTGCTGTATTGAGTCTGGAAGCACACTTATTCAATAGCCACAGGGAGGAAAAAGGTTAATTTTTCATAAAGGAGAACAGGAAATTATAGCCAGTTGAACCCATATGTATGCATATGCCAACAATTGAGTTTCTATAAGTTGTGTCTTCATTTTGTTAGAAATGGCTTGATCCACTTAATAGCTCTCATGCTACCCCAGTTTGCATTGAGACCAAACTTACTTGGTCAATATGTCTCCCAAGTCCTGCAAAGAAAACAAGAAAAGCTTCAGAAATGGGCTACTCTTCCAACCCAACCTTTAGGTTTGGTAAAGTACAGAATAGTGCCATCCCTGAAATGCTTTGTAAATTCCTTTTCCTTTTCATTTCCAAAGTTGATCCCAGTACAACATATTTACAGGATGGCTTTAAACTCTTGATGAATTCAAAGCCCTGGTGGTGAATAGAGGAAAGGAAATGTGTGGCCATGCATTGCTGCAATCAACAGTCTACAAAGTGGACTTTCCCAGGGCTTGTTTCTAAAGGATAATATGTTATAAATTAAGAACAAACAGAAGGAAGAAATAAGTGTTTTTCTTCCCCAAATTCTCCATTTCGCTAAATTGGAGACAAAAATGGGATAGTCACAAATAAGTTAATTTTTTTCTGTTTTTGAAAAGCAAGCTACAAAAGAAGTTTACTAGAGGGTAATATTCTCTGTGGCCAATTTTGATAAATGGGAATGGAAAATTATATCCACTTAAAAATTCCACAAGCTTGCTTGTTCATGGTTAGGAAAAGAATTACATTTTGTCTATGTTATTTCTATTTGGAAAAGATCCTCCATCTTAGCAGCAGGAGCTAAATATTTTATATATATACATATATATATGCGTACACACATATACATATATATACACACACACATCTATGGTGTTGAATAAATAATATCACCTAAGCCAGGGGTGTGCAATCTTTTGGCTTCCCTGGGCCTCATTAGAAAAAAGCATTGTCTTGGGCCACACATGAAATACACTAACATTAACTATAGCTGAAGAGCTTTAATAAAATGACAAACAAAAATCTCATCATGTTTCAAGAAAGTTTAGGAATTTGTGTTGGGCCATGTTCAAAGCCATCCTTGGCCATGTGTGGCCCAAAGACCATGGGTTGGACAAGCTTGTTCTAAGGTATGAACTTCAAATAATATAAAAATTTTTTAGGCATGTTATTGGTTCTTTCCTGGAGCAGCTCCACATCTAGATCATGGCACATTTTCATCAGCTCCTTATAGATTTTTCTTAGGTGTTTTTTTTTTTCTGAACCATTTTGCATTTTTGCTTTTCTTAAGTTGTAAAATCTTTCTGTCATCCTCTGTAAGTTTCTCTATATGTTGTTTTACTTCTCATAGGGAACTGAATGCAGCTTCCTCTACTCAGCTCTGGTCATCTCTGCCCATAGCTACACATAGCACTGCAGGGACCTGGATTTCCTAGATGACATATTTATTCTGACTTCATCCTCTTCCTCTTACACATCCTTTATTCACTTTAACTCAGGTTCTCTTTTCTTTATCTCTTTCATCTTTTCTTTGTAATAAAGTTAGGGGTCTCACTATGTTGATGGCCAGGCTGGTTTGAAACTCCTGGTCTCAAGTGATTCTCCTGCTTCGGTCTCCCAAGTTATACGGATTATGGACTTGAGCCACCAAGCCTAGACTGACTCATGTATTCTGCCAATAAGCTATGTACATAAATTTGTGTCTTCCTACTTCTCAGAACCATGAAATCAATCATTCCTCCCTTTCTTTCATTTATCTTTATTGTTTCTTAACAATACTAGAAGCCAAATTCATTCTTTTCTCATACCACTTTTATTCATTATATGACTTCCTGAAACACCTGAAGAAAGGTTATTATTGATCATTTCTTCAATATATACCCTTTGATATTGGAAAACCTACATGAGAGCCATTGGAATTAATGGTTGATTCACAGATAATTGTTTGCAGTATTATGATCTCTGTGTTTTTAAATTAGTCTTTAGTACCAAGTCTCCCTACTGCATAGCCTGACCACTCTCTCTGAGCAGTAATCAATGCTGCATTGTACCCTCAGGATTGGAAGCCATGAGAAAAAATCTTCCTCAAATCCTAACCAACACGATTTCCATTCAAGTGATAAGTGGATACATTTCTAGCATGTCTGTCTGAGGTTGAATCTGAGGGAAAAGGCCTAATACTTACAATCCACTGGCTGGGTTTCCTGCTTTTCTCACTTAAATTTCTTTGGTTTTCTTGAATTTTTGCCCATAAAGATCTCATTTGCTTCATAATCTTCTCCTGTAAAAGAACTATGAATGTGAACATCAGAGAAGTAAATCGTTTTGGGTTTCAGACCCCCAGTGATAAAGAAATCAACGGATGAGATATGAAAGATTTGGGAAGATCTCAGACTGTAGAACCACAACATGTAATGCAACAAGTTTATAGGAAAATCATAAGCAGGGCTAATTTATAGATAATGTGGCATCTTGCAGCAGAATTGGAATCTACTGACACCATGCCTTGCTAATTCTAGCATATTTTATTCTATTATTTCCAGTGTTGGTACATAGGTTTCTTATATAGAAGCCTTTTGAACTTGTAGTTTGGATAGCCAGAAACTCTTCCTGATATTGAGCTCTTTACAGTGCCTTGAACATTACACTAAATAGTCAAATTATTATAATGATTATTAACTTCATCACTCCTTCAGTGAAATGTAAGTTCAAGGAAGGAAGGTATTCTCACAGATTCCACTGAAATTTTTATCATTGATACCTAGGCACTACATGACATCCAGTACAGAACAGACTAATCATCATGCTCTTCAACTTCCCCCTAATCTCTTTACTTGTGCCATCCTCCAGCTTTCAAAGTGCTGTCAGAGCCATCACTTACCCAGTGTTCCTTAGCTGCCCCTCACAGTGTCTGTGATCCTGGTGCTCCTGAGTGTCCCAGAACAGCAAATGAAGCAGGCTCTTGTCCACCTCTTCAAATATCTTTTTGTCTCCCTGTGGGTTCCACACATTTGTTCATTAGAGCTCAGGAATTGCCAGAGACTGGCTTTCCTGGTAATGCACACTAGATTCTTCAGAAGAATATTGGTTTTGATGTCCTCCTGCTGTGATGGTTCCCTGAATGTGGGCAGCAGGTAGGAATTTTGGCTTCTTCCCAGGAAAGGCAGAGACAGGGTCTACAGAAGCTGGGGACACAGCCTGTGGTGATGGGATCTACGAGTTAGTTCAGACAGAAGAGACAGATGGGCTCTTTCTGGAAGGCTTGTGTGATGTCTGAGACCATTTTCCTGAAGGAAGGAAATTAGGAAAGGTATCATTCAAACTTCTTCATCTTATGCCCTGGAGAAACAAAGACCAAAGCAAAATTTGACTCAGGTTGTAACTCAATGATAAACTTCTGTCTAGAGTAGAATAAGCTTTATTTTGTATAAGACAAAAATAGAACCTGAGGTACAAACAGAGTTCTCAGATCTGTAGGTAAAATTGTTGGGTTCATGCATAACTCACAGGGCACTACATACTACCCTTTTCTTTTGCATAGAAGAATGAACCTCAGAGAGGCCAGGTGTGGTGACTCACACCTGTAATCCCAGCACTTTGGGATACCAAGGCTGGTAGATCAGGTTGGAGATGACCCTGGCCAATATGGGGAATCCCCGTCTCTACTAAAAATGCAAAAATCAGTCAGGAGTGGTGGCACATGCCTATAATCCCAGCCACTCAGGAGACTGGGCAGGAGAATCGCTTGAACCCTGATGTTGCCGTTAGCTGAGATTGAGCCAATTCTCTTCAGCCTGAGCAATAAAGCAAGACCTATAAAAGAAAGAAAAAGAAAGAATGGAAGGAAGGAAGGAGGGCAGGAGGGAAGGAAGGAGAGAAAGAGAGAGAGGAAAGAAGGAAAGAAAGAAAGAAAGAAAAAGAAAGAAAGAAAGAAAAAGAAAGAAAGACAGAAGAAAACAAAAGAATCCTCAGTTTTGTTGAATTTTGACTTTACTCCAAAAAGCTTGAGGTTTAAGGGGATGAAATTAGGACCAATTTATACCATTAGATGATGGGTTCTGAATACTCTGAAAACCATTCTTAATGCTCGTTGTGATTGGTTTAGAAAAGATTGATTTTGTACAAAAGAATAAAAAAGTATTAGTTTAGGAAATGGTATTTAACTGAGATTTTTCTCTCATTGTTTCATTTAGATATCATAATTTTCTCCTTTAAAGTATTTTGAAGAATCTCAATCACAATCCACCACTGCAAAATAATTTCTATATAACCATTATTTATTTACTGAACATTCTGAAATTTGATCACATTTCACCCAGAAATGCTAAAGAGACATGTAGTATACTCTAAAACAATATTATCCTCAAATTAGTCAATGCATTACCTAAGTTGTATATTATAGAATATTCTGTCTTGCGCATATATTTGTGTGCCACCTTTATAACAGAGGGTATTACATTTATGCACAACATATAGAATAAAATATTCTCAATAAAATTTAGTATATACAGCAAGTATAAAATTGTAAAATATCTGAAAACTATTTTCTGTGTTCTTAGAATACATAGGAACAACTAAGGAATGCATAAATGATACAACTAAAATTAATCTTCACTGTAGTTCACAAGTATGTAGGAAGACAGGATGACAAAGTAAGTGTAAAAACATTTTTACTAAGTAAGCAAATGACATCACTTATAGAAACAAGCTCAGTTTATTGAAAAATTAAACATAGCGCAGTCTGTTTTGGATTGGAAAAGTAGCAGGAACTCCTCCTCTGTTAGCTGTGTTCTCACCCTAGAAATATACTTATGGTCTCACTGATACTTGCAGTAGAAGTAATAATATAAAGTCTGATCAGGGATCAGGGCCTCACCATATAGTGATAGTAGCTTTCAGACATCTTCACAGCCAGTTCCAAAGCCACTCTGTGTGTCCCAGAGAAGAATTAGTTTGGCTCCTTGTACCTCTTTATATTGAATCTCTGAAAAATCACAGCCCTTTTGAAAAGGTTGTATGTTTCTTGGAGTTTGGGATAGCCATTAGGGTTCTTGATTAGGTTTCACCAGAGGAGAAAAAATGATTGATTCAACACCTTGGCTAATTTCCATAAATAAACTTTAAACTTCCTCTCATCAAGAACCACTGAGTTTACAACAAAAGAACCCTCAAATACCAAATTTGTAGATAATTTTTGGGGTACTTTATTTTACTCATCAAAAGATGAGAAAGAGGATACCATCAATTTATGATTTTAATAAATGTCTTCAAAAGTCTGGAATATTTTTTCTCCTTTTTCTTTGTGTTTGTTTTTTGTCTTATGTTTTTGGAAATGTTTTGCCTGAAGTTGGCTTTAATTTTAATAGTCACTGAACTAGACTGGAAATGCACTTTGCTGTTGCTTTTAAAACTTGATTTCAGGTTTTAATGCATTACTGTCAATTTATGTATATATGTACATATTCTGGTTCTGTAGCCCAGGCTGGAGTGCAGTGGTACAATCACAGTTCATTGCAGCCTTAAACTGCTAGGCTCATTTTCTCAAAGAGCTGAAATTATGGACGTGAGCCACTGCACCCAGCCTGTTATTTTATGTTTTTAATAAAAGCATAAGAATTATCTGTATTATAAATTAAGAAATAGAATATCTTTAAGGAAATATAATATCTTTAAGGAAAAATAAAATCTCTAGTAATTATAGGCTCCTATGAAAACCACCTTTACCAATAGCAATTTTGTGTATATCCATATAACACATACATATATAAATATATATAATATATACATGAATTTTTTTTCACATTTGGCAGACATTGAAGAATAAAAATTATAATTTATATTGATAAAAAGTGAAATAAGTAAAATTTGCTGTTTAGTGAAAACTTTGTTTAGCAACTTAAATGAAGCTGCAGAAAGTGTGAATTGGTTAATAGATATAAAGATATGTCATGAGGGCTTCACAGATGGACAAACAGAGGTAAACTAGGAGAGTGAGTGACACGTGGAGGATGAGAGTATCATGTATGTGCTTTATAAACAGCATCATGTGTGATTGGCTGTAGCACAAAGTAGAGCTAACTAGAGAAGATGAGGAGAGAACATATTCAAGGGTATAATGTTTGATAATTTTTTCAGAGTAAACAAATGAATTCAGGAAGCCAACCAATCCCCATTTTGGATGTGTAAAATATAACTTTACTTTGTTTTGAATGTGCAAAACAATATATTTTGGCTGATTTTTAGTAATTTTCTTCTTTGGTGGCTGATTCATGATGATGTGTTTAAGTTTGAAACCACTACTGAAGATGAAGAATCTCTTAAAAGAAGCCAAAATAAACTGTTTCATTTTGAGGGAACACATAATAGAATGACAACAGACTGCTCCACAATCATAAATGTAAGAATAAGACAGTGGACTAATATTTGTAAAGTGTCAAAAAATGTAACTGCCAATACGGAGATGAATGTGGATTAGAAATTTTTTTATATAAGAGGATAAAAGGATGATCTTGTCACATAAGTATAATAAAAAAAAAAAAGGAGGCTTTATACCCTACTAAGGGCTTCTAAAACCGTACCTATGAGATCTACATGAAAGGTAATTCCAACACCTCTGCCACGTTTGAATCTGGCTTTATTTATTGCTTAGTCTCTTAACAGTGTTTCCTTTATGTATCTTTTCTGTTTCTATATATGTCTGGTAAGTTTTACTCAAAAAGTGAACTGTGTAGAGTAGACTAATATAGAAAGCAAAACCAACATGTGTTCCCTTTTACTAGGCTGAATGTGTGTGTTTTGAGGGAGAAGGTTGAATCAATCTAGTCAGGAGTTGATTTGGTTTTGGGTCTTGTTCCTCTTAGAGTTAATTTCAGTGCACCATAGGTTTCCTGCTCATCTAGCATTACTTTGTGTTTTGGATTGGACTGGTTCAGCAGCTTTTCTCAGTATCTGCTGTATCCTCACCTTTAAGTTTCCCTTCAAATTCCGTTCAGTCCCCCAGAAGACACTGCTTTGACCTGTTACTCAACAATTGTTAGCCTAGTTGGGAGTGGGGATGAGGATGGAGAAGCATACTCTGTCATTCTGATGAAGCTCAGTCACAGGTTGACACTGTTTCTGGGTCTTCATGGCTGGAACCTTCTTAATGATCCTGTCCAAACTTCAGGTGTACATCTAAATCCTCCACATATTTTTTTCCTCCTTTTTGTTTTCCCCTTTCCAAAGTTCAATTAGTTTTACCAGTGTCCCAAGGGCAATGATATTCCTTATCTTTTCCTTTGTAGTTTTAGGTTTTGTTACACGGGAGAGACGGGGAGGTAAATACAGGTCTTCAAATGTGATATTCACTGAATCTCTTCACAGACTGTAAAACAAATGTATGTGGCACATATACACCATGGAATACTACGCAGCCGTAAGAAAGGATGAGTTCATGTCCTTTGCAGGGACATGGATGAAGCTGTAAACCATCATTCTCAGCAAACTAACACAAGAACAGAAAACAAAACACCTCATGTTCTCACTCATAAGTGGTAGTTGAACAATGAGATCACATGGACACAGGGAGGGGAACATCACACACCAGGGCCTGTCACGGGGTGGGGGGACAGGGGAGGGATAGCACTGGGTTAAATACCTAATGTAGATGATGGGTTGATGGGTGCAGCAAACCACCATGGCACGTGTATACCTATGTAAAAAACCTGAACATTCTGCACGTGTACCCCAGAACTTAAACTATAATAATAAAAAAAGTTTTATGTCTTCATGATGATGTTAACTTATCATAAATTAAATTATTTATATATATATGCATTTGAAAAATTAGGCATAACATCAAATTCATCTATGTCAAACTCTTTATTTTACATGTTAAAATATTTTTTAAAAATATTTAATTCTCTTATTCATGAAAAATAATTACAGTTTCTCTCCTTGAATGCAATGCTTCCTGTATCTTATCCTGGTTAATTTTTAAGTTTCCTAACGATTGCCTTCCAAAATATTCAATATTCTAACTTCTAATATTAATTAATGGAGTTTGAAATTTATCTAAATAAAACACTGTAATATAACATTTGTGTATTTCAATTCTTCTTCTTAAACTTCTCTTTGAGATTCATTAATTTGTTACATTTCATTGTTATTATCTTTGTTTTATAGAATTCTTTTGTATGATGAGATCACAATTTATTTAGCAATTCTACTATTGATGAATATTTATTATGTCTCCAATTTGGAGCTACTATAAAAATTGATGCAATGATCAACATTGTGTTTATCTTGAAATACACATAGGTAATCTGTGGAATATATTTTAGAATTAGAATATCTAGCGCATAAGGAATACTCATAGTCAGTTTGCCAAAAGCTCTTTCAGTTTATATCCCTCCAGCCATGAATAACTTTCATTGATTCTTTATCTTTCACAACACACAATTGTATGTGTCTTTAAATTTTACTAACTTTTATGGAGGCCTGCAGTTCAATTTACGGATTAATTTTTACTATTCTGAGGACTAATAAAAGTAATCCCTTTTTCATATTTGGCCAGTTATTAGTTATTTATGGCTCCAATTTTATGAAGTGCCTGTTCAAATATTTTACCCAATTTTATATTGGGTTCACTTTCTTTTATTTATTACAATCATTAATCACATGTATTATATTTTATTGCATATATGTCGGGATAAATATTTTTCTCCACTCGGTTTGCATTTTAATTCTTGGATGGTATATTTTGAAACACAGAATCATTTTTGATATAAACTAACTAAATTTTCCTTCTTAATTGTTACTTTTTTGTCCTGGTTAGGAAATCTTTCTCTTTGAGAATATTTTATTGTGTTCTCATCACCTTCAGACCATGAATCCATGTTGAAATGAACTGTGTATGGTTTGAGGTAGGGGTGAGCATTTATGTCCATTTGAATATTTAATTGATCCAGCATTGTCCTGATCACCTTGTAAATTTCACTGTAGAACAGCACTCTAATAAGGCATGAGCATTTGTATATAAGATGAGATTTACAAAGATAAGCACAGCATAGGAGGTCAAATAAGATTAACTCAAAGTATAGATTCATAAATAAAACACATGGATAAGTATAATATTGTTAGATGAAGAGAAAGAAAATATTTCCAAGTTACCACTGAGTCTTTTTACTCCAAGTTTTTTCATGAAGCACAAGATCCCTATTTTCTTCCATTGATTTTAACTTCATTTAGACACCTCTGTCATCTCTGATTTCACTTTGTGACATTCAGAAATAATGAAAAACCAGAGAATATATTCTATGCCATGCATCATGGGTAATGATTTTCCAAAAATGATTAAACAAAGAACCAATACACATGGTTATAGTGTTTTCACCATATTTAATAGAAACCCTATTAATGAGTTGTGATGACATTAGAAGGCAACTAAAGAAGTTAAATGTAACTTGTTTGTCCTCTTTGACGAGGCACAAAAAAGAGGGCTTCCTGGGATAAAGGGGTTCCCACAGCATGTGGACACATTTCTGATTTGTCTCTGGTCAGAAGTGACTACAGCAAAAGATAGGCCCGAGAAGAGGTGAGAAGGCGCAATTATGGATGGTGTATATAAGGGAACTTTGATCAACATCAACAATGCTCATGGTTCTACCTTCACAATCCAGGAATAATCCTACTCGGCTGCTAGGTCTTGGAACATATAGCACCACATGTGGGGTGTGGTAAAGAGACTGCAGTGAACGTCCTCCTTAACACATCCAAGAAGAAAGAGTCCCTCCTCTCCATCTATCTTGTCATTCTGTCTCTTCTCTTTCCAATAATTGTTACAGACACCAAAAGCCCAATTCCAAGATTCCCCCACATGAACCTCCCAATAGTATTTGCCAGATGTGAAAGTGTGAGCGCCCCATATGAGAAAACATTCCGATTTTGCAGTGATACGGGGATCATCTTGAGGGTCACATCCAACATTCAGGCTTCTCAAATCTCCATACAGGAAGATATGACTTTGGCTCTTTCAGGCTGAAGGGAAAAATCAACTACAAAAAATAAATAAAAATTTATAGACACATGTAAATAAGAGAAATTAGAATTCTTTAGGGAAAAGTTGTTGGATATTAGACACAATATCACAAAAAATGTGTACACCCCCTTCAACCTTGGGAGTAGTATCATACTCTCCTTCCCTGGATATTAGAAAACAATATTGTCAGGGGTGAACACTTCCTGTGATAATGGGAGCAATATTTTCTCTTTCACAGGCCATTAGGAACAATATCACGGGGTGTTTACACACCCCGTGATATTGGAGGTAATTTCATGCTCTAACTCCTGGAATATTACCAACAATATCAAACAGGAGTGGTGTACACCCCCTGTGATATTGGGAATAATATCATTCTCTCCACTCCTGGATATTAAGAACAATATCACGGCAGGGGTGGTACACCGTCAGTGATATCGGGAATAATGTCATCCTCTCCTTCCCTGGAAATTAGGAACAATATCACAGGGGGGTGTACATCTTCTGTGATATTGGAAGCAATATTAACCCCCCCCCGGATATTAGAAAAAATATCACACATGATGTACACCCACTGTGATATTAGGAAGAATATTACTGGCTGTACACCCACTCTGACTTTAGGAGAAATAGCTCCTTAAAATGTTACAAGTAATATCACAGGGTATGCAGCAATATCTCCCTAGGTTATTACAAATACTATCACAGGGTGTCCACCCACTGTGATAACAGGAGTAACACCTTCCAAGGATATTACAAATAATATCACAGACTGTACACCCACTATGAAATAAGGAGGATATCTCCCTAGGATATTATGAATAACATCACAGAATGTACACCCATGGTGTGCACCCCTGTGACATTAGGAGTAATATCTACCCAGGATATAACCAATAACAGCACAGTGTGAACATATGTGATGTACACCCACTGTGATGTTATGAGAACTACTCCCTAGGATATTACGAATAACATCACAGAGTGTACACACATGGTATACACCCACTGTGGCACTAGGAATAATAACTTTTTAAGATATTACGAATAGCATCACAGAATACAAACACATGGTGTACGCCCACTGTAATGTTAGGCGTAATTTCTCTCTAGGATATTACAAGTAACATCTCAGTATGTACACACATGGTGTACGCCCACTGTAACATTAGGCGTAATTTCTCTCTAGGATATTAGAAGTAACATCTCAGTGTGTACACACATGGTGTACACCCACTGGGACATTTAGAGTAATATCTCCCTAGTATATTACGAATAACATCACAGAGTGTTCACACGCGGTGCACAGGCACTGTAACATTAGAAATAATATCTCCCTAGGATATTATGAATAATATCACAGGGTGTATAGCCAGTGAGATATTAGAGGTAATATCACTCTAGGATATTACGAATAATACCACAGAATGTACATCCACTGAGATATTGGGAGCAATATCTCTCTAGGATATTACGAATAATATCACAGAGTGTAAACCCAGTGTGACATTAGCAGAAATATCTCTCTGGGATATTACAAATTATATCACAGAGTGTACACACAGGGTGTACACCCACTTTGATATTAGGAGTAATATCTTCCTAGGACATTATGAATAATATCACTGAGTGTACACCCACTGTAATATTAGGAGTCATATCTCCCTAGGTTATTACAAATAATATCACAGGATGTACACCCACTGTGATATTAGGAGTAATATCTACCTAGTATATAACAAGTAATATCACAGGGTGTACACCAACTATGATATTGGGAGAAATATCTCTCTAGGATATTATGAAAAATATCACAGAGTATACACCCACTGTGATATTAGGAGAAATATCTGGGATATTACGAATTATATCACAGAGTGTATACACATGGTCTACACCCACACTGATATTAGGAGTAATAACTTCCTAGGACATTACAAATAATATCACAGAGTGTACACCCACTGTAATATTAGGAGTCATATCTCCCTAATTTATTACAAATAATATCACAGGGTGTACACCCACTGTGATATTAGGAGTAATATCTTCCTAGGGTATTACCAATAATTTCACAGTGTGTACACACATGGTGTACACTCACTGTGATATTAGGAGTAATATCTACCTAGTATATAACAAATAACATCACAGGGTGTACACCCACTTTGATATTAGCTGTAATATTTTTCTAAGTTGTTACAAATAATACCACATGATGTACAAACATGGTGTACACTCACTTTAATAGTGGGTTGGCCATCAGAAGGAAGCCTGGACAGGTCCCTTGTTTCTAAGGTGTGGCACAAGGTAACTGGTAAAGGATACCTAGACCAGTTCCCATACATAGACACTTGGTGACAGCTGGTGCTAGACCCCCCAGAGTGGCTAAGAGGGCAGGCAGCAGCAATACTAGGAGCAAAGGGACAGATAGCTAAGGAAGGATCCCGCTCCACGCGCCCAGGGAAATCAACTCCTGAAGTTCTCTTCGACCCAACATCAGAAGATCCATTGCAGGAGATGGCACCAGTGATCCCAATGGTGCCCTCCCCTTACCAGGGAAAGAGGCTCCCCACTCTTGAGCTCACAGTGCTTGCACCTTCCCAAGGCAAGCATATCCTTAGGCCACCCAGAGCAGACAAGAGAGGAGGTGGAGACTTACAGAGTCTGCAGGTAAGCATTTCTTTTATTTTTCATTCTTTGTTTATACAAATTGTGAACTTCTGGAGGGAAAGTCCTAGATATTATACAGTTTTATGTACAGCATGATATCTAAAATTTAATTGGAAATCTTTCTTGTAGAATATGAGAAGTGCTATGTTGTCTGGAACTTCAGGTTGCAGCCTTGGTTATCTGCAAAGTTTTCAAAGTGCTCAATAGCCTTTTTTATTTTCCTAATATTCCACTAAAGTTATTACTTTATAGTGGTATTTTGAATTGACACAATCTATTTTGTTGTTTGAATGTTCTTTTTATAGCATCTTGTTATTTTTGATATTTTGTTATTACTTGTGTTACTTTGTGAAACTATGTGAACTTTTTATTTGTTTATGTATTTATTTATTTATTTTTGAGACAGGGTCTTGCTCTGTCACCAAGGCTGGAGTGCAGCGGTGCACTCAAGGCTCACTGCAGTCTCGACCTCCGGAGCTCAAGTCACCCTCTCACCTCAGCTTCCAGAGGAGCTGGGACTACAGGCATGTACAACTATGCCTGGCTAATTTTTTTTTTTTAATAGAGAAGTCTCTCTTAAACATCCCAGGCTGGTCTTGAACTCCTGAGCTCAAGCAATCTTCCAGCTTCAGTCTCCAAAAATGTTGGAATTGCAGGCATGAGTCACTGTGCTTGGCCTTATATAAATTCTTAGTTTTCCTAGTTCCTTTTTTTTTTTTTTTTTTTTTTTTTGTAGAGCTGGGGATCTCACTTTGTTGCCCAGGCTAGTCTTGAACTCTGTAGCTCAAACCACTCTCTTGCCTTGGCTTCCCAAAGTGCTGGGATTACAGGAGTAAGCATGCCTGGCCCCAGATTCCATCATCTAAGTAATGGAACAGCAAGCATAAAACGACCTAATGAGTTTTGAAGAAAAAATTAAAATAGTGTAAAACCATTTGCATATTAGTTTCCTGGGGCTGCTGTGATAAACTATCACAAATAAAACAATAATTCACTCTCTCACTGTTCTCAAAGTCTGAAGTTTAAAATCAAGATGTTGACAGAATTGGTTCCCTCTGAGGATTCTGAGGGGAAATCCACCTCCTGCCTCTCTGCTAGCTCTGTTGGCTGACGGCCACCTTTGGCTTTCATCAGCTTGTGGCAGCATAGCTCCAGTGAACTCTGTCTCTGCCTCTGTCGCCACATGGCTATGTGTCTCAGACCTTCCTTTAATTTCTTCTATCCAGTCATTGGAATTAGGTCCCATCCTAAATCCAGATTGATCACATTGGGAAATCATCAAGTTAATTACATCTGCAAAGATCCTATTTTCAAAAGGTCATATTCACAGATATCAGAGGTTAGGACTTAGAAATATATTTTCAGGGGCCACCCTTTAACTGACTACAGTTTGAAAAAAATTCTGGCTCATAAAAGGGCCACATAACAACAAAAACTCAACTGTATTTTCATTTCTACTGCTTTATACACATCATCCTAACTTTTAGAATTGGAAAGACAGAATTTTTTCCTTCCTAGACTGGATTCTGAATATTCCACATCTTTTTTTCTAATGTCAATTTTATGTAATTTCCCCTTTTTCTGAGTTAGAATACATCTTATATTTATTTTTTATAATCATCACTTACAAAATATTCAGAAGTTTAAGACTACTTTTCATTCCTGAACAATTTGAGGGTAAATTTTGATCTGGAACACAATGTATGGAATTATTTAGTTCTTCATTTTTTTTGTCTTTTTTTACTTTTCTATGTGAATGTTACTTTTTTTCTTAGTTATTCTTTGTTTTACATTATTAAGTTTGTTTTTATTTTAGTTTTCTTAGGACACTGATGAAATAACTTTGATTTTTGACATTAAAATTAAATAATTTTCAAATTAATCCTCTTAAATTTTTTCACAATTTATTTTAATGCTTTATTCTTTTGTAAGTTTTAATTCATAGCTATATTTCTTATGGAAGAATTTTATAAAAGTATTTTTCACATAATAAAGTTTAATATATGAGCTATTATTCATTCTCTCCTCTTTTCCAAATATGGACTTTGATTATGCTCCAATACTTTAGAACACTTTAATTGATGTTTGGAGACTTTTGTTACTTATGTGATTTTATCTCTATTATGTGTCACTCTTCTAGTAAATTTTTAATGTCATTCAAAGGCTACGCCTTTCTTTACTGAAAATTAAAAATAGTTCTCAAAAATATTCTTCTCAGATATTCAGAATCTCATTCACAGGACTTCACCTTCCACTGTCATCTTAAGGCTGTCCTCTTTCCCTTCTAATGCATATTTTCCCCCAAAGGCCCTATGTTACACTCCTTATTTATTCTCCATTCAAGATGTAGTTTTATTTATTTATTTATTTATTTTTGAGACAGTCCCACTCAGTTGTCGCACAGGCTAGAGTGCAGCGGCATGATCTCTGCTCACTGCAATCCTTGCCTCCCGAGTTCAAATGATTCTCCTGTCTCAGCCTCCTGAGTAATAGGGATTACAGGTGTGCTCCAGTGTGCCCTGTGAATTTTTGTATTTTAAATAGAGACGAAGTTTCACTGTGTTGGCCAGGCTGGTCTCGAACTTCTGACCTCAAGTGATCCACCTGTCTAGGCCTCCCAAAGTGCCGTGATTACAGGTGTGAGCCACCACACCCAGCAAAGATGTGGTTTTATTTAATATTATATTTATTCATAATGCAATTTTACTTATGTGATACTTAGAATAGAAGATTATCCTAAAAAGACTAGTGAAAGAGTTATGAGAATTTAGAGAGTGATCTGAGGAAACATGTACAAGAGGCATAACTTTGAACAAAAAATAATTGTTAAAACAAATAGTAGTCACCAGATCTGCTATGTTTTCAAGTTCTAGTAAATGTCAGGCATTTTGCAGGGACTTTCTGGAGGAAGAAAAACTTTTACTGAGGCTTAAATGTGAGGAATAGTTAACCAAATAAAATGAAAAATGTTTTAAAATTCTCATTAAATCCTTGTTATTTAAAAGGAGAAGCAGAGTGGTTCACTAGAAAGAATTCATTCTCATGCACAGATCTTGAAGAATCTATAAAATTAGTTTTTTATTACAGGTTCAAGATCCCCCATATAAAGACAATAGCTGGACGTATGTCTGGAGGAGCTCTTGGGCTTGTTTTATTGTATCTTCAACTTCTCAACTGTACCTTTAGCCATGAACATCTGGCTGCACTTAGAAAGTGGTCGTACTAAGGTCACTATAGAATGAATGTTCTTTCCCTTTTAGCCATTTCTCCTTCCACTTTAACTTTTTACTCTCTGTCTCCAGGACCTTTCTGTTATATTAAGCTTCTTGAGTGAAGGGCCTGGTGTTTTGTCTTATTCAGCTCTATTTAAGATAGGTTCATGTGAAATCTGGCACAATGCAGGCTTGGGTGGGGTGTGGAGATACTGATATTAAAAATGGAGCATATGAAAGGCAAACATAAATTTCAATTACAGAATAGGCAATTTTCCATTTATATTGTTAACCGTAAATTAATTATACAAGGGACATGGCAAATAGGGTGAAATTCCTCTCATTAATCTGAAGGAAAGCAACTTTTCTTTTTTCTGCTCAGAAATACAGAATCACACATACTGCAAGTGTCCGTGTCCTCTGCCATCTGTGCTTTGTTCTATTCAGGCCCTAAATGGGTTTGATAATGCACATCCCACACTGGGAAGGGAAGCCTACTTTACAGAGATCAATTCAAGCTGATACATAAAATTAACCATCACACTTAATTATGCTACTATGAGGAATTGAGTTAACGAGTTACCAAATATTAAGCCCTTGTCACATTTCAAAAATAAAACCAATTGACTTTGCTGTATTGAAAATATGACTAAAGTTCATGCAATTCTTTCAACCATTCTTATATCAGTATATAATTATGTATTGCTTCAATTGTACTCATTAAATGTGATACCTCTTATTTTTCATATTTTGTGGTCAAAATTTGTATTGTTTCTTCCCGCAGGGTAATA
Organism: Pan troglodytes; assembly: GCF_028858775.2. Taxonomy (NCBI): domain Eukaryota; kingdom Metazoa; phylum Chordata; class Mammalia; order Primates; family Hominidae; genus Pan; species Pan troglodytes. The sequence goes on along the minus strand of NC_072410.2, from coordinate 27,522,313 downwards.
AAACCTGAGAGGGGCTCCGAAGAAGATATTAGATATTTAATTAAAGCCCAAAGACTTATCTCACTCTGTTCCCTAAAGTATTGAAAGGAAATGAAGATAAGGGAAAAGAACCAAAGAGAAAAATCTCTCACAGAACTGTCCCAGACACAGAGAATGGACTGGATTAATATTTGCTCTCTATCACTTTGCAGAAAATTGGGGGAAAAATTAGTGTTAAATATACAAGCAGTCATCCACGTGCTAGAATGTGCTATTATGAAAGACAAAAAAAGCCAGGTGTCCCTTTTTAACAGTGATGCTTGAGCTGAATTTTCAAGGAGCTAGTAAGCTAAAATGGTGAAATAAGATTGTAGAGTTATTTGTTTTTTTGTATTTCACACATTTATTAATTGGCTCACATTCATCGGGCATTCTTTTTCTTTAAGTACCATTTTTTTCCCAAATTGGCCTTCTCAATCTCCTTTGTTGCTTTCTCTTTCTCACATTTTGTACCTTCTCTTCTTAGTCTACACACCTTTCCAGCTTGAACTCATAATGTGTCACATTTTTTATCTATCATTGTTATGTTAATGAGTCTTAAACTGATACCCCAATCTATGTATATCTACAGAACTTCAGATCACAAAGTAATTGTCTCATTGACATCTCCATCACATTTTCTTCTGGAAAAATTTAGGAGTGTCAAAAACTCAGAATTTATCCTACTTGTAAATCCTGCTCCTTCCTTGAGAATGCTTGCCCTTGGCAACAATTTACAAATCACCCTATTGTCCGAATATTATCTCAATGATGTTCCCTGCCTCTCTACTCCATTAGCACAGTGAATGTGACACAGCCTCTCAACATGATGTCATAAATACGAGCTCTGTGAAGGGTGTCATACAGCCTCCAAAGCTCAATGAATTTTAATAAATTTTCTTGATAGTTAAATTTTCATCAGCTTTTCTGGTTGTTAATCACAAAATAAGCAGAGAAGGCAGTTTAGTGAAAGATAAATTTTATTCAAAAATTGATTTATAAATATTTTGATAATTAAGAGAAATCAAAATATTTTTAATTTAAGACAGATTTTCAAAAGTTTTACTTATATATGTAATTTTATATTTCCATTATGTATTTTATATCTATATAGTGCAGACTCTAAAATGTGTTTCCACGTTTTTTTAAACAAATTTTTATTAAGGCTTATTTTGAGTTTTTGCTTAATAAAAATAAGGAAAGTAATGCAGAAGGCATATGGGACATTAAAAAATTAGTGATTCTTGTATTGCCTTAGGATCTTGTAGACAGTTTCAGTAGTATGATAGGTGTAAATATATGCTTTCATTTTCTTATAGAATCTGGGGATTTAAGTATTCTTATATGAATTCTACATGGCTGATGGGTTGAATTTATTTGGAAAATGCTGTTGCATAGTATGTCCCTGTTTCTCTTCTTAACATTAAGTTTACAAAATTAATTTTAAAGATCTGATTCTTTTTTACTTCCAAATCAGAAGATACTGTAGGTGACATTTGCCACTAAGTGATAGGCCTATAGCCCAGGCTAGATTGTGAGATGTTCAAATTCAATTGGAGCTTTGCTAGTGATTTTAAATAAAATGTTTTAAAATGTATTCAGCACCTACTTTTTTTTTTTTTTTTTTTTTTTTGAGACGGAGTCTCGCTCTGTCGCCCAGGCTGAAGCGCAGAAGTGCCGTGGCGCGATCTCGGCTCACTGCAACCTCTGTCTCCCGGGTTCACGCCATTCTCCTGCCTCAGCCTCTGGAGTAGCTGGGACTACAGGCGACCGCCACCAAGGCCGGCTAATTTTTTGTATTTTTTTAGTAGAGAGAGGGTTTCACCGTGTTAGCCAGGATGGTCTCCATCTCCTGACCTCGTGATCCGCCCGCCTCGGCTTCCCAAAGTGCTGGGATTACAGGCGTGAGCCACCGCGCCGGGCCTACTCTTTTTTAAGACTAGCCCTCCTTGTGTAGGATACAGAGATGAATGGTACAGTTCTTGACTTCATGACACTCAAGTTAAAGGTGGTATTATTTGGTTTAAAAAGCACAAATACTGACAAATACAGAATAAACTTCTGAGTTTGCTATTACAATAAAATATTATTGGTTAAAATAATGATCTCTTTGCTTTTCTGTTCCTCATCTATACATTCATGAACTGGGAATCAAATTACAGTGAGATTAGATATACGTAAAAGTTAGACAATGCTGATAAAGTACCTATTGCACAGTAGATTCACAGAAAATGTCAGGTTAATTTTCACCTTCATCTTCTCCTTTCTTTTATCATCCATATTTCTCCTTTATTTAATTCAAACAAAAACATTTAACGTATATTATAAAACAAGATATATTACATTAAATAAATAAAAATACAATTAATGACATTTCTCTGCAATGCACATAAAAACCTATAACCTTGCTAGAATTTGGTCTCAACTTTGACTCAAAGTACCAGAATGTTTTTTAAAAAAATAGTGTTTTTGATTGTGTGTGTGTATACATACATACATATATATATATGCAAACACTATATATTTGTACATAATGATAGGAGATCCTTGAATGCAAAGGCAATTAATAGAAAGTGCAGTAAAACTTTTAAAATGTAAAAATATTTTTGATCTGGTCTTCTGTTTCACACAGCTCATGAAAACCACTAAACCCACTGAGATACAGTTTAGAGGCATCCTTTGTTTACACAATTCTAAAATTTTCACCTGGGAATTCAGAAAAGATATAGAGGTGCAGTATAATTTCGCACTATTTCCAAGCCTCTAAGTAAAAACAGAGAAAAACTAGGATAACAGAATCAAAATTCATGAACAATAGACATTGTACATGTTTTGCCTTGTGCATTATGAAACTCTTGCTTTATGCATATATACTTAGGATTTGTATCTACTTTCAGAAAATTAAACTGTGATAAGTATGTAATATTTTCTCAGTCCTTAATGATATTTCTTTTCCCTAAGTCTACCTTATCTAAAGTTAATGTAGCTACTGCAGCATTCTTTAGGTTAGCCTTTGTCTGGTATGTATTCATCCTTTCCCTTTCAGGCTAAGTCTTCCTTTATTGATTTTCTGGTTTTCTTTTTTTTTTTTTTTTTTTTGCGTAGATCCAAGTGTCTTTCTTTCTGGCCTCATATGCTTTTGTCTAAAGAACTTCTATGTATATTTCTTGTAGATATTATATCTTCTGACACTAAATCCTCTCAGGTTATCTTTGTATAATAATTATAACATTGCTTTCAGTTGAGAAGTCCCTCGTTCTCAATTTTTTGGAATAGTTTCAGTAGTATTGGCACCAGTTCTTCTGTATGTCTGGTAGAATTTGGCTGTGGATCCATCTGGTCTATGATAGTTTCTTTTTTTTTTTTTTTTTTTTTGGTTGCTAGGTTTTTTTTATTACTGATTTATTTTTGGAACTTGTTATTGGTCTGTTTATTTTTTTACTTCTTGGTGTGTTGATATTTTTACTTTCTTCCTGGTTCATTTATGACAGGTTGTGTCTTTCCAGGAATTTGTCCATTTCTTCTAGATTTTCTGTTTTTTGTGAATAGAGGTATTCATAGAAGTCTGTAAGAATCTTTTGTATTTCTGTGATATTGGTTGTAATGTCATCATTGACATTTCTTATTGTGCTTATTTGTATCTTTTCTTCTTTTTTTAATCTCTCTAGTGGTCTATCAATCTTGATTATTCCTTCAAACAGCCAACTTTTAGTGTCATTAATCTTTTGTCTGAATTTTGCATCTCAATTTCATCCAGTTCTTCTCTGATACTAGTTATTTCTTTTCTTCTACTAGCTTTGCTGTTGGTTTGGGTTTTCTCTATATATATCTTTTTTTTTTTTTTTGCTTTTTGTTTTTTTAGTTTCTCTGAGTGCATTGTTAAATTATTAATTTGAGATTCTTCTGACTTCTTGAGGAAGACATATAGTGCTATAAAATTTCCTCTTAACACTGTGTTAGTGGCATCTCAAAGATTTTGGTAAGTTGTGTCTCTATTTTTATTAATTTCAAAGAACTTTTGATATCTGCCTTAATTTTATGGTTCACATAAGAATTATTTAGGAGCAAGTTTATTATTTTCCATGTATTTGTATAGTTTTTAGAGATCTATATATTTTTATTGCACTGTGTTACAAGAGTGTGCTTGGTATGATTTCAATTTTCTTGAGTTTATTGAGACTTGCTTTATGATCAAGCATGTGGTTCATCTTAGAATACGTTTGCATGCATATGAAAAGAATATATATTCTGTGGTTGTTGGGTGAAGTATTTTGTAGATGTCTATTAGGTTCTATTGGTCAGGTGTTGAATTAAATTCCAGCCTTTCTTTAGTCTTCCACAGTGATGGTCAGTCTAATGCAGTCAGGGAGGTGTTGAGGTCTCCCACTATTATTGTGTGTCTGTCTCAGATGTCTCTAATTTGTGCTAGATTTTTCTCACCAGTAAAGCAATACCCTTTTAAGTACTCCACCAGATACCCCCTGCAGTGTGAGAATTTCCCACTGTGGATTACGGGAACATCAACCTCTTCTATCAACTTTTTCCCACTCCTCTGGATGAGGAGAACATCAACTGGCCTTGTGTGAACTGCCCGTATTCTCTCTGCTCCTTTGGGCTGGTTCTTTTCTTGGTCTCCTTGAATATGTTCCTCACAGGCATTGACTGATCTGCACTCAGTGGCTGAATCCAGCTATGGACATCTCTACAGATCTCTGGTTCTGTCTCTCCGTGCAGCTCTACCCTCAACCAGTACTCAGTCATGGAAACTGCAGTCACCTTGATCTTTCCAAATGTCCAAGTCTGTCTCTTCAACTTAGAGAGACCTATTGACTCCACGTACATTCCTTCTACAGCACTAAGTGCTGACATTCAGAAGTCTTCAGTTAGTACACTGGGGCTATCATTAGGCTTCCTTTGTCTGTTTTTTTCTCTCTCAGGGTTCAATCTCTTGTGACCCCTATTGTGACTCCAATGTCTGAAAATTGTTCTTTCGTATTGTATTTTTGCCCTTTGGTTTTTGTTTTACATATGATAGCAGAGTAAATCCTAGTTCTGTCACTTCATCTTTGCACAAAACAAGTCTGTGGGGAATTTTTAAATTACGGATTCATTTTTTTTCTAAACATAGACCAGCTATTCATTTTATCAACTTTTATCTTCCATCTGTTTTGGTAGCATGTATCTTTCAATGAATTGATCCATTTTGTGTCAGCTGTTAAAGTTATCAATATTGGCCTTTGCCAGATTTTTTTTCTGAATAAATTATGTAAGCCAGTAGCTATTGGTTTGGGGGTTCCCATAAGAGTTTCTAGAGATGAGGCCTGTAGCACTGTTAAGAGTGTGGACCACACTAAAGGTTAGGTGTGGGATGAATGCCCCTCATCACTGTCCTGTGGGAGGCAGTACCAGGTGGAAAGGTAAGCCCTCGTGGGTTGCTGCTAAGTGCAAAACTGAGCCAGGCAACCTTTCTGAAATTTGGTCCTCCTCCTAATTGCTAGTCCAGTGTTTCAAATGTCTCCAACCAAAACTGCCAGACACTGCTCAGTCCTATTGGACAAAAGTTTTCTTTTTTTTCTTTTTTCTTTTTTTTTTTTTTGAGACAGGGTCTCACTGGAGTACAGTGGTGCAATTTCAGCTCACTGCAACCTCTGCCTCCCAGGTTCAAGTGATCTTTCCAACTCAGATTCCTGAATTGCTGGGACCACAGGCATGTGTCACCATGCCCAGCTAAATTATATTTTTATTTTTTATAGAGATGGAGTTTCGCTAGGTTGCCCAGGCTGGTCTCAAATCTCAGCTTCTCAAAGTGCTGGGATTACAGGCACAAGCCACAAGACCTGGTCTGGTTTCCTGATTCCTTTAGGCACTGTCCATCCCTGTGTTTCCTGAGTGCTGTCTAATGCCATAAAAACCTCGAATCACTGGTCTTCATCCCCACTGCACCCCAAGTACCCAAAGCCTTTGTCTCCAGGTATTATGCCTTTGAAGAAAAAAAGCCATAGCCTTCAAACTTCTATAGTGCCAGCCACCTTCCCTCTCTACTGTCACTGCCAGTCACTCATTTATCCTGTATGATGGACAGAGGAACCCTTGGCCTTGGCCCTGAGCATAGCCAAGCACTGGGCTATGGTGAGTGACTGGGACTTCAGGAAGGTCCAATCCGTGGTGCAGTGGATATCCCAGAGAAAATACTGTAGTCAAAGCCTCTGAAGCCAGTACAGGAGGAAAGTTTTTTAAATAAGTAATTGGAAAGTGAGGTGGATAGAAGCTAATTACTTCAGTCTAGCCATTGTAGTTTGCTGAATTTTTGTCTAGAGCAAAAATAGCTTTGAAGCACTGTGCACATGCCCTGCTTGACTACTGCTCTCTTGAAAGAACCCGTGACCATGTGGCTCATAGCAGAATTTCCACTGGAACTAACAGCATCACTCTGTCTCCAGACCCTGATGTTCCAGGGCCCTCTACTCTTGTCTTATGCTCCTGCTCTGTGAAAAGTTGAAGAAAGCATTCACCCTGTTTTCCCAAACCCTACCCCCTAGAACGCCATTTCTGTGAAGCCACACAACATCTGTTTCCCAACATCTGCAAAACCCAGAAGAAGAGAGGGAGCTCCAACTGTCTGGGAGCACTATTGGTCTATGTGATTTATTGTGTTTATCTAAAGTGTTGTTGACATTTATTATTTTTATTTTATTTAACAAATTCAAAAGTGCTAATGGAATATGTTCACATTATAAAGAAAAACAAGTTAGCAATGGCCTGTGTCCTCTACATGTTAAAAGATAAAATACTGCCTTTCACTCCCAGGCCCAATGTGTGCCTCTTTCTTTGTCCACTGTGCTCCTTCCCAGAGCAACAGCTGCTAGGCAGTTTATTGAGAGCCACATGCTTGCTTACTTTATCACTTCCTACCTGTGCTTCTGGCCCTCAATAATATAGTGTATATTTCTGCAGTTTTGCTTATTTTGAAACTATAGAAATGTCATAATCTGTATATTCTTCTGTAATTTTATTTTTCCCTCAAGCTTGTGTTCCTCCTTTTTTCAGATTTGCAACATGTTCTGTTTTCTCCTACGTAAGCCCATACTATTGTCTAGCTCCTGTGCTATCAGTTTTCATCACCACAGGCACATTTTTGAAATTGCTGTTCATAACTTTTGGTATCCCCAAGGGATCATTGTACTGTTCAGTGTAAAATGCTTGCAATACCCAATTACATGCTCTTTAATTCCTAGAATTTATCTCACAAACAAAATTTTACCTGAAATACCTGTGGACATTTAACATCTGTTTGTCTCTCTGAAATCAGCATTATTTTCAGTCTATTGAGAAATTTTGCCTGAACACCTTAAGGGTTACCAAATTTCTCAAAATCCCTGTATGTGCCTTCGACTTACCACTTTTTGAACTTTTTTTGAAAATTTTTTAGAGTTCTGATACATTAGAGTCTAGAAATAATAAGAATGTGACCCTACATTAAAAAGTTTTATTATCTTTACATTTTTACTATTGTTCTACTCATTTACAGAATGTCATAAACCATGATAATTTCAGATCACATTCTTAATGGGCAGAAATTTTGAAAAGATTAACAAAACAGATAGACAAGATTATAGCACGTCTGTGTTGAAAAGGTTCTGATGGAAATAACAGTCTCATACTTATCATCCACTCTTTGGTTATTCTATACTCCTCATTTAGGTTTTTTTATTTCATTGGATTTTTTGTCCATAAATATGTCATATCATTTAATAGCTTCTTCTGTGGGGTAAAATAACTATGAATGTGAGTATCAGAAAACAAGCATTATGGATTTCAGAACTTAACTGATGGACAGGGGTCAGAAATACTGAATGAAAGTACTTTAGGGAGAGTAGAAGGATCATGTTTGCCTGCTTACTCTCTATAATAGTCTATTTAAGATTATTTCAGACTGTAGACCATGTGTAATATAATCATTTACAGGAGAAAACAGACAAATAATGATTCTATATAGCATCTTCATAAGCATCTTCTATGAACACTTCTTTTTTGCTAATTCCAGTATACTATATATTTGTTTAAGGTACTAAATTTTTCCAATGTAAAAGCCTCTTTTTCCATAATGTTTTCTTAGCCAGTGGCTCTCTGAAAATTTAGACTGTATCTTGATGTTAGCAAAGTTATGTATAAGTAAAACTTTAATCAATTGACTTTATCACTCTCCCATTGGTATTCAAAACTCATAAATGCAAGTACATTTATGTATTTTATTCACGGATTTATCTTCCATGCTTAGAATACTGCATGGTACAAATTAGGCATTCAGTAGAAAATGGAGTGCTCATCATTATGAACCTCATCTTCCTTTTAATCTCTTTACCTCTGCCACCCTGAGATTTAATCTTATTATTTCATCTAATTGTCATAACCCTCCCCTCTTGAGTACATCTCCAACATTACCCTATGAGAAACTGGTGTAGCCTTTGATCAAAATTTAAATCAGCTAACCAAGAAACCATTGCTTTCTAAACAACTATGGTAATTTAATCGAAAATTATATTTGGGTATATTTACTGTTCTAGGCACCATCAACTTGAAAATATGATGTTTAATACATTATCCTTATAACCAGGTGAAAGTTTCAATAAGAATAAACAAATTGATAAAACGTAGCCATATGGAGAATGCCAATGATCTCTATTCTGTCTCTCACTCATGATCTAGAAAATGCCTTCCTTGCAACCCATTGATAAAAATGCATGAGTACATTGTATATACAAGACATATTAACAAAATCAAATTTCTCCTTTGATATCTGTTGTCATTTTAAACAGGTCCCCACCCAAAATCAGCTTCTAAGTACATTATAAAAAAAAAATGCAGCAAACAAACATATGAAAAAAATGTTCAACATCACTAATCATTAGGGAAATGCAAATCAAAACCACAATGAGATGCCATCTCACACCAATGAGAATGGCCATTATTAAAAAGTCAAAAATAACAGATGCTGACAAGAGCATGAAGAAAGGGAAACACTTACATACTGCTGAAGGAAGTATAAATTAGTTCAGCCTTTATGGAAAGTAGTGTACATTTTTCAAAATACTTAAAACATAATTGCCATTAGACTCAGAAATTCTATTATTGGGTATATACCCAAAGGAATACAATTTGTTCTAACATAAAGACACCCACACACCTCTGTTTACTACAGCACTATTTTCAATAGCAAAGGCATGGAATCAACCTAAATGCCCATAAACAGTAGACTGGATAAAGAAAATGTGGTACATATACAACATGAAATACAATAAAGCCATAAAAAATGATATCATGTCTTTTGCAGCAACATGAATAAAGCTGGAGATCGTCATCATAAGCAAACTAATGTAGGAACAGAGGACCAAATACCATATGTTCTCACTTATAAGTGGGAACTAAACAATGAGAACAAATGGACACAAAAAGAGTAGAAGACATGAGGGCCTACTTGAAGCTGGAGTGTGGAAGGAAGAAGACAAAAATGAACAAACAAACAAACAAAATTATTGTGTACTATATTTATTACCTGGGTGACTAAATAATCTGTACACCAAATCCCCATGACACACACTTTACCTATACAGCAAGGCTACCACGGACCTCTAAGCCTGAAATAACATTTTCTTAAAAGAATTATAGTAAACTTTGTAAAATTGAATCATGTTTCAACCAGCCTCTTTATATATAAATATAATAAGCTGTTGAATCTGTCATATCTTTATCATCTACATCCCTGCATTGAAACACACCAATAATTAAATAATTGAACACAGCAATATGCTTCAAGTCCTTTAAAACTGGTAAGAACCAGTTTCTATTGTGAAATAAAAAGTAATGATCATGTAATAAACATTTATTTTACAAAAGTAAATATTGTGGTCCTCATTTCTACAGGAGGTTAGCACAAATGGCACTGTCATTCCTGAGGATTTCTGATAATTACCAGCATCACTTTTTTGCAGGCCTAAAGATTTCCTGACTTTTTTAGAATTGGTCCATCATCAGAAGCTTCTGAAGAGAAAAAATTACCACAATCAGAAAGAATATTTTCCTAATTATTTCATGCATTATTTACTTGTGTATTGAGAATAGTTTCTCTTTTATGTATATATGAATGCACCACTTTTACTACACTTGATTGTAGCCAACAGACTCAGAAGCAAAACCACCTATAAAGTAGTATGTAATACATGTGAGACCTATTTATAGAATAAAATGTTACTAAATAATTTATAGGATGTACAAAAGAGAATTATAAGATAACTGGCAAATGCTGTTGAGTCCTTACCGTACATATGAACAACCAAAAATATAAAAAACAATAGACAAAAAATCATTATATTAATTCAAAAATACATAGTGAAATGACATGACAAAATAATTTATAAATAGGATATAGAAATTGAGTCATTTTTACCAACTAAGTGAACATTATTTCGTAAAAACAATCTCAGTTTGCTGATGTGTAAATTAAATTATGTTTGTTCAGCTTCACATAGTAGAAACTTCGCTTCTGTAAATTGTGAACTCACCTGAGGAACATACCTATGGTCTTACCAATGCTTGCTGTAGAAGTAACATGACATCAGTTTAGGGATCAGGACCTCATAGTGTAGCAGTGTTAGCTCTCACAAGTCTCTGCAGCCAAGTGAAGACTGACTATTATAGAGAAGAGTAAGCCTGGTTCCTTGAGTGTCTTTTTATTGAAACTTTGAAGGCCACAACCATATCTTTCAAGTTATGGCATTTCAGGAGTCTTCAGATCGGTGTAACGATGGATAATTAGGTTTCTTCAAAAGATTGATTTACCTTGGCAAATCTTAAAAAAACTCCTCAAATATCATCTCATTAAGAATCATAAATTTTTCAACAATAAACTTCCAAATGATGACTTTTTATATAAAAGAATTTTTTAAATTTTAAAAAAGAAAAATATTTTATCAGTTAATAATTTTAGCCAATATCTTGGAATCTTTGGAAATATTTTGCCTGATGTTGGCTTTACATACATATTGTAACTGTAGAAAACATTTTATTTCTTGTATCGATTTATTTTTGTATTTTAATGCAAAAATTCAATGTAAGAACAACTTTGATGCCCACTTCAGAAGGGAGATTTTCCTTACCTCTCACACTCCAGATAAGGCAGCCTAAAATTTTTCTCTTAACAGTGGGATACATAAATGTAGGGAAAAGAAAGAGAGATCAGACTGTTACTGTGTCTATGTAGAAAGGAAAGACATAAGAGACTCCATTTGGAAAAAGACCTGTACTTTAAATAATCGCTTTGCTGAGATGTTGTTAATTTGCAGCTTTGCCCCAGCCACTTTGACCCAACCTGGAGCTCACAAAAACATGTGTTGTATGAAATCAAGGTTTAAGGGATCTAGGGCTGTGCAGGACGTGCCTTGTTAACAAAATGTTTACAAGCAGTATACTTGGTAAAAGTCATCGCCATTCTCTAGTCTCAATAAACCAGGGGCACAATGCACAGCGGAAAGCCGCAGGGACCTCTGCCCTTGAAAGCTGGGTATTGTCCAAGGTTTCTCCCTATGTGATAGTCTGAAATATGGCCTCGTGGGATGAGAAAGACCTGACCATCCCCCAGCCCAACACCCGTAAAGGGTCTGTGCTGACGTGGATTAGTAAAAGAGGAAAGCCTCTTGCAGTTGAGATAGAGGAAGGCCACTGTCTCCTGCCTGCCCCTGGGAACTGAATGTCTCGGTATAAAACCTGATTGTACATTTGTTTAATTCTGAGATAAGAGAAAAACCGCCCTATGGTGGGAGGCGAGACATGTTTGCAGCAATGCTGCCTTGTTATTCTTTACTCTGCTGAGATGTTTGGGTGGAGAGAAACATAAATCTGGCCTATGTGCACATCCAGTCATAGTACCTTCCCTTAAACTTAATTATGATGTAGATTCTATTGCTCACATGTTTTTGTCCTTATTATCACCCTGCCCTCCTGCTACATTCCTTTTTGCTGAAATAATGAAGATAATAATCAATAAAAACTGAGGGAACTCAGAGACTGGTGCCGGTGCAGGTCCTTGGTATGCTGAGCACCGGTCCCCTGGACCCACTGTTGTTTCTATATACTTTGTCTCTCTGTCTTATTTCTTTTCTCAATCTCTCGTCCCACCCGACTAGAAACACCCACAGGTGTGGAGGGGCAGGCCACCCCTTCACATAATTCTCTGCATGGCATTCCCCAACCCCTCTCAGGGATATAAGAGAGAAACACTAGGAAGCATCCGTCCAGAGAACCCCTGTATCAGACCAGAGGTAGGAAGTTGTATTCAGGTAAATCAAAATTTATTTCTACTTGAGAAAATAATTAGGATGGAGAACTTTCCACCACAAGCACATTAAGTCCAGTACTTATGGAGTATGAAGGGATGCTACCCTAAAACTTTGAGAAACCCCCTTCTGATTACAATTGAACTGGATATCTTTCAAACAATCTGAGAGACCCAATCTATGGACTTTGAAGAAGCAGCTCAAATCTGTGCACAGAAGTTTTTAGAAAAGTGCCTTGGTTTCACAAAGAATAGTGTGGGTCAGTGGAATGAGACAATAACACCGAAGAGCTGGAGGTGCAAAATGCTAAGAAGAGTGAAGGAAAAGGAGGGAGCCTCACCTTCTAGGATGCCTCACTTTGTACATAGGTAAAGCTGGACTATTCCACCACAAGGTGTCTATCACGTTGCTGTGTTTCTCTGAGATCTGGGAGTTTTCCAGAATGGAGCCATTCAGAGACAGGACAGGAGGTTTCACTCTGGGGGCAGAAGGCTGAGACTTAGGAGGAATAATCTCTATGGGAAAGATGCAGCTGAGCAGATAGTTGGATGCAGGTGCATAGTGGAAGAAGAGAGAGGAATAAACTTTTAAAAGCTGCAAGTCCCAGAAATCTCCTGACTCTCCAACACCAGTGAATACAGTCATCCAAATGGGGGAGAAGAAGCCAAGGGAAACCTGGAAGAAGGAAATTGGAGATGAGAAGTTGCAAGGGGAAGCTCTTACTGCTCACTAGACAGAGCAAACTCTTAGCCTCAGAAATAAGGAGCAAAGGGAAAAAGTCTGGCTCTTGCTCTGGGACCAACACAGTAGAGAATTATGCAATAACTCCTCCAGACCCCTCTAACATTGCTGGAAGGGACATCTGTGAGGTTTTCTTGCTCCTATAGTTTCTCTTGAGATTCTAAATTCCAAATTCCATGTCTGAACCAGGAGCTTTCCAGTTTTCTCTGTATATATATATATATTTTTTTACCAGAGCAGATAAACATACATTACCCCATGCATGCTAAGGTCTTGAAACCATGTTTTTAAAATTTATGAAATGAATCATGCAAGAATATATAGAGAGAAATGTAAATAAAACAAGCTTGCAAAAGTTTCAGCATTAATCATTATGTCAGCATGCTCTCTGACCTGCTTTTTGATAGTCATTGCCTATTGTGCTAGAGTCATGTAGACCCTAGATTATAGTTCCTCTTAATTGTCCTATTCTGCAGACTGGTGAAACTACAGACTCTGCTTGTCTGAAAGAGCCCATAAGCAATGGACTCACCAAATAATCCAGTCTCCACATCCTAAGGAGTCCATCCCTCTTGCTCCAAATAATCAACAACCCTAATTTTCCAGCTTTTCACATTTCACAATCTCCTTAAAAATCCCAGCCCAGAACTCTTTGAAGAGATGGATTTGAGGGTCTCCTCCAATCTCCGCATTCAGCACCCTGTGATCATTAAACTTGTTCTCCCTTGCATCTCTGCTATCTCAGTGTGATTGATGTTACTTTACAGCAGCCTTTTACTGTGCAACCTGTTGGTCCTATATCAGTCTGACAATTCTAAATTCCAGCCCAGCCTTAAACGTCGTAATGAAGGTATATAATATTTATCAAACAAGGAAGATAAAAGGTATTTATTGACAGTTTGTTAGCTAGAGTTACACATTTTAAACATTTAGATATTTGTAGGTGAGTCTCAGTTTATTTTCTTGCACTGGCTTCATAAGTATGAGAAGGTGTCTGTGAAAAACATTAGACGCTGGTGAGGCTGTGGAGAAATAGAAAAACTTTTACACTGTTGGTGGGAATGTAAATTAGTTCAACCATGTCGAAGACAGTGTGGTGATTCTTCAAGGATATAGAACCAGAAACACCATTTGACCCAGCAATCACATTACTGGGTATATACCCAAAGGAATATAAACTATTTACTATAAAGACACATGCACGTGTATGTTTATTGCAGCACTGTTTACAACAGCAAAGAAATGGATCCAACCCAAATGGCCATCAATGAAAGACTGGATAAAGAAAATGTGGTACATATACACCATGGAATATTATGCCGCTATAAAAAAGAATGAGATCATGTCTTTTGCAGGAACATGGATGAGGCTGGAAGCCATCAACCTCAGCAAACTAACACAGGAACAAAAAACCAACCAAACACTGCATGTCCTCATTCATAAATGGGAGTTGAACAATGAGAACACAGGGACACAGGGAGGGGAACAACACACTCTGGGTCCTGTCAGAGCATGAGGGACAAGGGGAGGGAGAGCATTAGGACAAATAGCAAATGCATGTGGGGCTAAAAACTTAGATGATGGGTTGATAGGTGCAGTAAACCACCATGGCACATGTATACCTATGTAAAAAACCTGCACGTTTTGCACATGTATCCCAGAAATTAAATTAAAATTTTTTCACAAGTGGAAAAAAAAAGCATCTCTTGACCAAGAGACAGGTCTTCTAGGGAGGAATTCAAATTTTCAATCTCTCATCACATTGTGTACCTGTAAGTGCCACTTCTTCTTGGGCTGAATTTTAACTCATTGTTGGAGAGTCACATTCAGAATGCCATTCTATCATAGGACTTACATGTGACATGAATGTGTTTACTCCATGTTCTATCCAAATAAAGTCTCCCACTTCTCTCAATTGTTGTGCATCTATATGCATGTTCAGTTAGAAATTCATGGAAACCTGTCCAGTAAGCTAAGCTGTTGTTGTCCTGCCTTCTGGTATTGAGTTTCTTGCCTCAAAATGGTTTGTGTCAAAGCTGGGGGCTACAAATTTGCCTATGTGAAGAGGTTAATGAAAATCACATCTGCTGCCTAATATGTGGGAAAGTAGGGCATTCTATTATTCTTACTCTCCCAAATCCCTTAGTTCCCTTTCAATTAAAATTAAAGTTTTCTAGTGCTGTAAAAACATATCTTTAAAAAAAAACAATTCTTGCTGAAAGGTTAATGGTTAAAAGGATGAGCTGGGTTCAATAACTGAAAACATTTTTTGACACCTAACTTTTTCCAGGCTATTAACTGTTCCCATGTCAGCTTCTTTGATTATTACTTTTTTCTTCATTTTAATATTTAGTTTGCAAATGGTTTTTAAATTGCATTGCAACAAAAAAAGGCAAAATAGCAGAAAAATAATAAAGAATATTTTTGTAAAACTAATTTATTTTTCAACTCTACCAAAACTGCCTAATTAAAATGAAAAATAGGCATTAAATTTGTGGTTGGAAGACATGAACAAGAAATGTGTTCCAATTTGTGATGATTTTTTTTCAGAAAGTGTTGAACCTACATGAAGATTTCAGCAAAGAATTAACTAAAATAATAACACTAAGCCATTTACTGCAAGTAAGTACAGTTACAAAGATTCAGAAATGCAGGAGATCAATATTAGCCTAAAGCTACATGCCAATGCCTACATCATTCAGCTCATTTCATCTCATCATGTAGGTAATGTATCATCTCACATCATCATCAGCTGGATGTTTCATAGTCCCTTAAATTCAACATGTTCTGTTTTAGCTCATCATTTATTGTATATCTCAAATCCTGAGGCACACGGTCATCTCCTGGGACCCAATAAGACATTCTAAATTATTATTTGGGGTTATTTGGTTAATTAGTGAATTATCTTAGAGTGATAAAAAACAAAAAAGGAAATATTACTTCCTGTTTGCCTTCTCTGAGAATACCCTGTAGCTGTATTAAAGGAGCATTTATGGCTCACCCCGTATTCCCAGCATTTTGGGAGGCTGAAGTCAGATGATAATTTGAAGCCAGGAGTTAGAGACTAGACTAGGCAATATAGCCATATCCTGTCTTTAAGAAAAAAGTAAATAAAAAAATTAACTAGGTGCGATGGCATAAGCCTCTAATCATTACTTTGAAAGCTGAAGTGGGAGGATTACTTGAGCCCTGGAATTCAAGGCTGCAGTGAGCTAAGATTGTGCCACTGCACTCCAGAGGGAGAAATTTTCTCTAGAATTAACAAATAAATAAATACGTGTGCACTTAGAGGAATGCCTGTGCCTTGGAAGAAACTCAAGAAACAGTATTAATTGAATCTTAGTTAATTTCTAGCATACGTTTACCTTGAAAAGATCGATGATAGATATGCTTCATTCAGGCAGTGGTTTTTACAATCAAAGTGTGATGCTAATTTAATCAGTGATGAAAAGGTGTGTACTAAATATTGCATAAACCTAATCATCTCTGTTTCCACCTTTCTTAATACCTTAAATATCCCTGAAGAGGTGAGTATGGTCTTCAAAGATTCATATAAAAGGATGTAGAAGAGACAAGCTCATTTTTCTCCAGAGGAGAAAAACAGCACTTAGAGTTACCTGCATTCAGGTGACCTCTGAAAGTCAACTCTGCAGTGGATGAGCTCCTGATCTTGAGGAGTACTTAACAGAATTTTTTTTGGAAGAATAACTGCAGGAAACATTCATAGAATCCTGGGATGAGTGCAACTTATATGGAGAAAATTATTTCTCCCTTCCTTTACCAAATAATAAATTACAGTGATAAAAATATCTGTCTTAAACCTACTTAATTATATTATTTGTAACTCATATTATTACTATTCATTTTATGACACGAGGTTATTAATTGTTGTTATTTTGTGTATTCCATAAGTGTTCAATATATTTTTGAAAAATTTTAAATATCTAATATTTGCTGCAATAGATTTGTATGCATCGTGAATATATGGAATTCACATTAAAACATATGTGTGTGCACTGCATGTACTAATGTTGGTACACTGAATTAAGTAAAAAGAGACAATTACTGAATACTGCAAATGTTGTGCTTTCATAACGTTAAGCTTTTAGACATGATTTTAAATTACTAAGGCAATGATGAGATAAAATGGTGATACTAAAGGAAATGAGAAGGCTCTCCAAAATACCCTAGCTTAGAAATCAAAACACAATTGTTGAACAGATAAATGTATAAGGCATGATTTGATACATGATACTAGTTGTCATTTTAATTGAAGCTTATGTCAGAAGAAACTATGAAAAATTTCTGGAAACGGCTCAGATGACCTCTGAAAAATATTTGCAATTCTTAAATTTTCACTTTTGGCACTTAAATTCAGCAGTGTTTAGTAAAAGAGAGTAAGGTAAAGGACTTCAAACTGCCAAAGCAAAGATTACAGTTTATATTGGTCAGGGTTCTCCAGAGAGACAGAACAATAGGGGGTATACATATATATATACACACATATATATATATGTATACACATATATATGTATATATGTGTATATATATATATACACACACACACACACAAAGAGAGAGAGAGAGAATACTTACCATTGTGTTATAATTGCCTACAGTATACCATACAGGACATGCTGTACAGGTTTGTAGCCTAGGAACAATATGCTATACTGTATACCATAGGTGTGTAGTAGGCTATACCATCTAGGTTTTTGTAAGTATAATCTACGATGTTCAAACAATAACAAAACTGCTGAATGCATTTCTCCAATCATCTATCTGTCCTCACTCTACACATGACTATACAGGAGAGGAAGTCTACTAGGGGAATTGGTTCCCTTGATTATGGAGTCTGAGAAGTTGAATATTGCCTGCCATTAAGCTAGTGTCCTGGAGATACCAATATCGTGACTGAGTTAGAATCAGCTTCAGCAGAGAGAGAGAGAGAAGAAATTGCCTTCTCTCTGCCCTTTTTCTTCGGTCTGAGCTCCCAGCTGATTGGATGGTGTCCACCCACATTGAGGGCTGCTGTTCCCCGCTCAGCTCACCAACTCACATGTCTCTCTGGAAACACCTTCACAGACTCACCCAGAAATAATGTTTCACTAACTCTCCATGTTTTACTTAATCCAGTCAAGTTGACACCTAAAATTAACCATAATACCATAGTAATGTAATTATACATGTTTCAGTTTTTAAAAAATTGACTATATGTCAGTTCAGAGTTTGAGTAGCCAAAGGAAGAAGTTAATGTAATCCGTAAGAAAAATAAACCCAATATCTTTCATTATGTATTTTCTCTACTAGTGAACCTAAACTGGTTTAATTGCTGTTTTTTGTTTATCTGGTTAATTGGTTTTCTTGCAGGGTTGATTTTTATTTTAAAGAGATGGGCTTCTGGGTCCCTCTCTAAAAACACATCATAGTGCCCTCTGTCCATCTTCTCATATTTTTTTAGCCAATGTAGGTTTTGTACTTCTCTTCCATAGTCATTCAGTAGTTACTTGAAACAGAAATAGGGACAACCTTGATTTATTCTAGACAACTTAAGACTAAAACCTGAGTTTCATATCGACATCTAGGGAATAGGTTCTTGAACAGATTTGCTTTATGTTATGGGCCGGAACTACGAATAGAAGGGGTTGTGAGTCATCTAGTCAGTAATGTCTGCTATAAAGCCTGAAGGCTCTCCTTGTGTATGAATTTTTTTATTTTTGTTACAGAGGAAATAGTTTGTTCTGCTTTAATCGGCACTGTCGAGAAGAAAATATAGCTATCACATATCACCACATGTACACAGATTTTCACCAACCCAGACCCCAAAATGACATGTTGCTCTTCCTTCTTCAGAAACATGAATTCTGGAATCTCGCAAGTCTTCCAGAGGGAACTCAGCTGCCCCATCTGCATGAACTACTTCATAGACCCGGTCACCATAGACTGTGGGCACAGCTTTTGCA
This sequence comes from Pan troglodytes, assembly GCF_028858775.2. Lineage (NCBI taxonomy): Eukaryota > Metazoa > Chordata > Mammalia > Primates > Hominidae > Pan > Pan troglodytes. The sequence continues at coordinate 27,503,262 of NC_072410.2, read as the reverse complement.
GGCCCTGTTTCTACCTCAACTGGCAAGACATCCCAGTTGTTACTCAGTGCTTTGAATGCATAAAGACAACACAGCAGAGAAACCTCAAAACTAACATTTGACTGAAGAAGATGGCTTCCCTTGCCAGAAAAGCCAGTCTCTGGCTATTCCTGAGCTCTGAAGAGCAAATGTGTGGCACTCACAGGGAGACAAAGAAGATGTTCTGTGAAGTGGACAAGAGTCTGCTCTGTTTGCTCTGCTCCAGCTCTCAGGAGCACCGGGATCACAGACACTGTCCCATTGAGTGGGCTGCTGAGGAACACTGGGTAACTGATGCCTCTGAAGATCTATTTCTCCAAAGGACACATGAAATTCCTGTGGGTCTATTTTCTTGGAGATTGGATGATGCCATCTCTGTGTCCCTTTAAACATCTCTGTTATGAGCTTCCTTGGCTTCAAACCTCTCAGATTTGACAAACATGAAGAGAAACAAAGGAAACACTATTTCCTATAGGCTGATTTGTGTCTCATTCTGGGCCCCTTCATATATCAGAGTGTGAATGATACTTTATTGTCTTCATTGGTGCTCCAATTCCTGGCTCTTTTGCAGGAGAAGCTCCTAAAGAAAATGCAGTCTTTATGGGGAAAAGCTTGTGAAAATCACAGAAACCTGAACATGAAAACCACCAGAACCAGATGCTAGAAGGTTAGCCTTGTAATACTCTACCTTCTCTAGGAACTTGCACTGGGCAAATGGGTGACTCAAAATAGGAACTTGATCTCAACCCATAATGTATCTGGAATTCAATAAAAAAGGAAAAAACAGTTGAGAAAAAAATAGCCTATTTTTTATGTAAGGTATTGTGATTCTTTGATAGGATTTCTAACCAAACCACAGATGTTACCCAAGCATGCTCATCTGTTTCCATACAAACCTATAGCAATACACCAACAAACACAAGAAACTGGGCCATTTCACACTGCACCCCATGGGCTGCCTGAATAAATCCTGGGCACAAGAGTTATTTGGCAGTCATGGAAATTTTAGGTGAAACTTCTGAAGCTGAGTCAGCATGAATTTGAATCCTGGTGGGCAAGTATATTTGAAATGTGAATCAAATTTCAGACAGAAGGAGCAACAATGCAAATTTAGGGAAAGCATGAAATTAAGTATCTGAACTAATTAATATTGAATAAATCATAATGCATAATGGGAAAAGTGAGAAAGGTAGACTTGTCTTGATGAAGACATAAATATGCAAGAAATATGGCAACTAGTATTTAATATAAGGAGCACTCTAAGGACTTGAGAAGAATTCTAGAAATGTTTTCTCTTTGTAGATATTTCTCTTGAGGGTATGATATCTAATATTAATTCATTAATTCATTCTAATATGAATTCATTGAAAATATTTTATGAGTACCTAGTCTATGTCAAATATCAACTTAGAAAATTAAGTAGTAAAGAAGGAAGAAAACATACAAATCTTGCAATGGAAATGAGAGAAGCAAATGGCCATCATGCAGATATGTGAAATACACACATACACATATCACACAGATACACATATATATTCCTCATATATATCCATATATACATATATATGAAGAATATATATATGAGTATATATATGAGAAATATATATATGAAAAGAATTCTAGGTATAGAAAACAGCACGTGCAGTAATATTGCATTTGCATTTATTTGGGATGTTGAGGAACCACAAAGCAGCCCATGCTGCAGATTAGGGTGAGGTTGGAAGAGAATAAATGAAACCATATTAGACTATGTTATGCTGGGTGAAATGCATTGAGCTGACAACGCTAGTATGAGGTCATTTCATCATTTCTCATATAATGGGTTTACATAACTTGTCCCAATCCTCCAAAATAGAAATAATGGTTTTCTATCTAGTCAATATAGCTCAATAGTTTAATTCTTAAGCAAAAACTGTGTTTTCTTTGTATAAATGTGGATTGGAAGAGAGAAATCCATTTTTATATAACTATCTTAGAAAACATTTTATCATTAATCAAGTAAACATAACTGAAACAACTATGTTGTTATTAACGCAGAAAAAAGGAGATGAATAACATTTTGTGGAATCTGAGAACTGACAAGACTGAGGGCTAAACTATTGGATATTCAGGATGCTAAGAGGAATCAGTGAAATTCAAAAGAAGATGGATACAACATTTCTATTTTGACCAATTGTCACTGCAGGATTATGTGAGTTTAAGGATAGAAGTAATCAGAGCTGAATATCAGAAGATGCCTGCATTTCTCCATGAAGAAGAGCAACATCACTTGGAGAGGCTGCAAAAGCAGGGCAAGGACATTTTTCAGCAACTCAATGACAGCAAAGCCAGAATGGAACATGCGAGGGAGATTTTAAGAGGAATGTATTAGGAGCTGAAGAAAATGTGCCATAAAGCAGATGTGGAGCTACTCCAGGTACGGACTGACCATGGGGTATCGGGATGTTGAACATTCACATGCATGGGTGTTTTTCCTCTCTCCTGAAATCCATCTCCCCTTTTACTTCCATGATTTGTTTCCAAAAACACATTTCTATAACTAATGCTGCTTTGATGGGAGGGTATAGCCTCTCCTAGTGATTCTGCCAGACCTAAGGTCCCTCCTACTTTATCCACCAGCAACAAAACTTTGTGGGATGGTCAAGGTAACAGCCCCCCAAAATATTTACCATCAAAAGTCAATGGCATATTTAGGATTTTTGAAAGCGCATAAAATGAGAAGTGATTCGTTGGCGTTTAGATTAATTTGGATGCATGGCACGATGGAGAAGTTGGAAAATCTAGGATCACACTAGTATTATTTTGGGGTCCACTCATTTTGGCAACAGGGCTTAGGGAAGATGACTGAGTAGCATTTCTATGGTTACAGCAGAGCGTAGACTCTGTGGGCCTCCTCTCCCTTCACTTATAAAGAGAATGTCTTCAAAACTTAGACTTTATCAGAACATTAATTCATGACAATATGATAGACTGGGATTTTCACAAGAAAAGAAAGAGAAAATGCTTTCCAGGAGGGACAATGGTAGGGAAATAATATCTTCAGAAACTGCCTCCAAATCTCACACTGAACTTAGTGGAAGATGCATCTTGTGGAAAACACTAAGCCTTTATCTTTTTATAGGCTTTTGGAGACATATTACACAGGTGAGAGTGTACCAATATTTTAGTAGATATTTGTTCAGTTTCCACAAATATCAAGCAGGAACTTTGATATTGAAGGCATAATTGATTCAGATATTGATACTACTTTATCCTGGTTGTACTTTATCCATCCCCCACCCCATGTAGTCATCTATTTTGTTACCATACTTAGTTATTTTATTAGGCAGTTCAATGAAAGTTCTGCAAAACCATAAAAACAAAAAATAAATAAATGAAAGAATAAAGAAAGTGAACATCTCTATTCCTAATTTCCTTTTTGTTGCTCAAAAGCCTGCATATTTGAAGGAGAAAATGTTACATTTTCTACATGGCTACAAAGCCAACCAGGGGAAGCCAGAGAGAAAAGTGTTTGAAAGTATCTTAGCAGTGAAAAGTGTTGATGATTTCTTGTTTATATTTAAATATATAATTCTGAAAAACAGATGAAACAAACTGTCAGAATGTTAGAACTGTGTAGGCCTCCAGAGAACCTGAGCTATAAAAGGCAGATCCCCCTGCCTGGATCAAGTTTCAACACCCTGGCCTTGAAAAGGAAGCAACGAATACAGCAGCCTTCAAATAACCCCACTTTCCCAGACAGTGATTTCAGGGAAGCCTGGTGAGTTCTGGAACCAGAATTTCATTTTTGAATATTCTCCTAGCCTTAAGACTAATGATCCTTACTAATTTGGAGCAATAAGAAGAAAGATCAGATTGAATTCTCACTCAGATAGACTTTTCCATCATGCCTGAAAACCAGGAACTGTGAATAATAATGAATTTGAAAAACAAAATGATAATTTTGGAATTAGCAAATGTGTGGGTTAAAGGGATTCTCATGAAATGTCTTTTGAATAAATGTAGTGATTTTTATGTGTGTGTGTGTTTTTTCTTTTTCTGTAGATGTAGTAACTGCATCTTTCTCCTTGCAGGGGTGAGTCCCTGCTGCTGCAAGTGCCCAAGCCTGTGAATCCAGAGCTCAGTGCAGGGCCCATCACTGGACTGCTGGACAGTCTCAATGGATTCAGAGGTGAGTGTCAGCCCATTGGCAGAATTTCTACAATGAATTACTTCTTGTTAGAATCATGAGCATAATATTTTACCCTTCATCAAATCCTTTTTTCATTTCAGAAGGAAGTGAACAATATGACAACGCAACCCTTTTATATCTGTGTTTCTATTTATACTCCAGTTTATAACTTGAAGGGTAAAACATAGTGAAAAACAATTATGTTCTGGGCTCACATGTATTGAGTTATATATTGGGTAAAAGGAATGACATAAGAAATAAAAAATTGAGTAAGTGTACTAATGGTGAGATGGAAGTTTAATAATCCAATGTTACATAAAAATTGTACATTTCTTTACAGTATTTTATTTGAATTGTTAAAAACAGTTATCTGGGAAATAGAGTTCACCACAATTTGTTGGAGTATTTGTATTTTCTTACAATAAATATATATTATTGATATAATGTAAAAATTTTACTTAATACTATGTAAAAATAGAAATGATAATATCAGTTTAGTTACAACATGCAGAGTTATGTGTAAAATCTAAAATTCAGTTTCTGTCTAGAGCTAGCAGGGAAGTCCACAGAGTGACCGGTAAAAGATTTTGCAGAAATCTGCCTTAAGTTATCACTTATAATTTGGACATATGGACTTTTATCCAGTTATCTAGAGTAGTGCTTGAGTAAGTGAAACTCTTCCCATTCTTGCCAAAGTTATATCACTAGTATTTAAGAACAAGAAATATTTTAATAATAATGACCTTGATAGCTAAAGGGCAGTCAGGGCATATAATATCTCACTTTCACATTGGAAATTGGATTAAAACAGGCTGGTCTTATATTTGACTCTCAATTTTTGAGTTTCCAAATTTTCAATGTCTGTTTTTAGGATTTTGTTTTTCCTGTAGAGAATATTAATCTTCCTTGTCCTTTATTAAATGTTATAATCAAAATTATCCTGTTCTTGTAACTTCAAATTCCTTGGTAAAGTAGATACTTGGTAGAACAATTTTTCCCTCAAGAATTTTAACTTTTATTATTTACATGTGTCCATACTTTTTTAAAAAAAATTTGCAGTTGATATTACTCTGCATCCTGAAAGAGCCAATAGTCATATATCTTCCTGTGTGGAGACTTAAGAAGCATGAATGTTGGATGTGACCCTCAAGATGGTCCCCGCATCATGGCAACATCTGAATGTTTTCCTGAGTCGAGCGCTCAGACTTTCACATCTGGCAAATATTATTGGGAGGTTCATGTGGGGGACTCTTGGAATTGGGCTTTTGGTGTCTGTAACAATTATTGGAAAGAGAAGAGACAGAATGACAAGATAGATGGAGAGGAGGGACTCTTTCTTCTTGGATGTGTTAAGGAGGACGTTCACTGCAGGCTCTTTACCACACCCCACATGTGGTGCTATATGTTCCAAGGCCTAGCAGCCGAGGAGGATTATTCCTGGATTGTGAAGGTAGAACCATGAGCATTGTTGATGTTGATCAAAGTTCCCTTATATACACCATCCATAATTGCTCCTTCTCACCTCTTCTCGGGCCTATCTTTCACTGTAGTCACCTCTGACCAGAGACAAATTGGTAATGTGTCCACATGCTGTGTAAACCCCTTTATCCCAGGAAGTCCTCTTTTTTGTGCCTCATCAAAGAGGACAAATAAGTTATATTTAATGTGTTTAGTTGCCTTCTAATGTCATCACAACTCATTAATACGGTTTCTATTAAATATGGTGAAAAAACTAAAACCATGTGTATTGGTTCTTTGTTTAATCATTTTTGGAAAATCATTACCCATGATGCATGGCATAGAATATATTCTCTGGTTTTTCATTATTTCTGAATGTCACAAAGTGAAATCAGAGATGACAGAGGTGTCTAAATGAAGATAAAATCAACGGAAGAAAGTAGGAATCTTGTGCTTCTTCAAAAAACTTGGAGTAAAAAGACTCAATGGTAACCTGGAAATATTTTCTTTCTCTTCATCTAACAATATTATACTTATCCATGTGTTTTATTTCTGAATCCATACCTTGAGGTAATCTTATTTGACCTCCTATGCTGTGCTTATCTTTGTAAATCTCATCTTATACACAAATGCTCATGCATTATTAAGAGTGCTGTTCTAAAGTGAAATTTACAAGGTGATCAGGACAATGCTGGATCAATTAAATATTCAAATGGAAATGACTGAATACTGACCCCTATCTCAAAACATACAGAGTTCATTTCCACATGGATTCATGTTGTGAAGGTGAAGGGAACATAATAAAATATTCTCATAGAGAAAGATTTCTTAACCTGGACAAAAAAGTAACAATTAAGAAGGAAAATTTAGTTAGTTTATATCAAAAATAATGACTTCTGTGTTTCAAAATATACCATCCAAGAATTAAAATGGAAACCAAGAGTGGAGAAAAATATTTATCCCAACTTATATGAAACAAAATGCAATACATGTGATTAATGAATGTCATAAATAAAAGAAAATGAACCCGATATAAAATTGGGTAAAATATTTGAACAGGCACTTCATAAAATTGGAGGCATAAATAACTGGCCAAATATGAAAAAGGGATTACTTTTATTAGTACTCAGAATTATAAAAATTAATCCACAAGTTGAACTACAGGCCTTCATAAAAATTAGCAAAATTTAAATACACGTAATAACCCCATCAACATGTGGGCAAAGGATATGAACAGACACTTCTCAAAAGAAGACATTTATGCAGCCAAAAGACACATGAAAAAATGCTCATCATCACTGGCCATCAGAGAAACGCAAATCAAAAGCACAAGGAGATACCATCTCATGCCAGTTAGAATGGCGATCATTAAAAAGTCAGGAAACAACAGGTGCTGGAGAGGATGTGGAGAAATAGGAAAACTTTTTACACTGTTGGTGAGACTGTAAACTAGTTCAACCATTGTGGAAGTCAGTGTGGCGATTCCTCAGGGATCTAGAACTAGAAATATCATTTGACTCAGCCATCCCATTACTGGGTATATACCCAAAGGATTATAAATCATGCTGCTATAAAGACACATGCACACATATGTTTATTGTGGCACTATTCGCACTAGCGAAGACTTGGAACCAACCCAAATGTCCAACAATGATAGACTGGATTAACAGAATGTGGCACATATACACCATGGAATACTATGCAGC